>NW_016690296.1:2021933-2114083 GCF_001604755.1 Lepidothrix coronata
AGGGATATTTTCTCCATATCCGATGAATTTCCATGAATAATAATGAACATGCTGTTTTCAATTTTAAGGTGACAGGAGGGGATGAAGGCCAAACATAACAAAGAATGAACGGTAAAAGTGGAAAAAGTCTTCTGTAATTTTGGCTTCCAAAGCGCTCCGAAAAAGCTCCGTGTACCTTAGCTCTCGCCCAGCTTTCCAGTTTGTTTCTGAACTCAGAGGGCAGAATTGGTGTAGAGTAGCTAGAAACCTGAAAAGGGGTTGGCATACAAATAAAAATGTCCATTTCAGATTTAGGAGCTGGTTGGGAACTCATTGTCAAAGCCAGGATGCTTTTCCATCAGTAGACCGTGCTACAGCAGGACTGGTTGATGCAGAAGCTTTATGGCTGAAATGTTCCATTTGGTCTTTCACAAATATTGTCATGTAAGGAGACAAGAAAGTGGGACTTTTTTGTGTGTCCAAGGCACATACATTAGAAATGGCGGTAACTCATGGTAATTACTAAGGACAAATATGGAAGTATGTAACTGGAGAAAGAAGTGTTTATGTGATATTTTATGCTCAAAGAACTCTATATTTATTTAAACTTATTTGAAAGTAATGTGATTCTGTATCATTTCCCTTTAAAAGAGAAGAAAATAAGGTTTCAGATGTCACCATAGTTAACTTGTCTGACTTACTCATTAGATGAATTGGAGCAGCATTTAGCTTTGCTAAGAAGTGGGAATTGGCTGTCTTTCTACTATCCCTTGAATCTGGAAAACAGTTGGTCCATTTTGGCTCCTAAATCAAGGTAAGGGCTGTACTATATTGCCAGTGAGGGTAGAATATGATAAGGTAGAGGAAAGTATTCCTCTTGTTTATTAGCCAGCACTTTTACACACACATGCAAACACACACAGTGAAGAATCCCAGTACTAGAAAAGCAAGTTTGCATTTCCCTTCCATTATATAAGTTGCATAAAGAGAGTGTAACAGCAACCAAAATCCAATTAATTTAAAATCTAATTGTTATTTAGTGATGAAAATACTGACTGATGAGAATGTCTTATCAGTTTATGCTCTCAGTCCTTTCCAAATAATTGCTGGAAATGCTTCCCAAATAAACATGGCCATGCAGAGCTACTCACTCATTGCATAACCCGCCTTCCCCTCTGGGATAACAGTGCATATGTCCTGCAGGAAGCCATGGAAAACAGTAGCTTCCTCCTATTTTGATTTGGATGTGATTGAGCACTTGCGTCAATCAAAGGGCCGTGTGAAATTATTGTTAACCTTGGGAAAGGAGCAGCTTCTCGGAGCTGGTGGTGATACACGGACATTTGTCTGGGAAGTACTAACTTCATCCCTGAAAAATGTCACTTAGGATTTCAGTTTAATATATTAGCATTTAACCAGTATGCTCAAATTTTAACCTTTTCCAGTTTCTGTTGGAACTCTCAGGATAAGTTGGAAACCTGTTACCAAGTCTCAACCTTCTTTTCTTTAAGCTAAGTAGTGGCACATCTTTAAGTTCTTCCTCGAACATCACGTTTTCCAGCCCTCTGATCATTTTTTTCCACTTCTGCTGTTTCCTTAATCGTCTCTACCATTCCTGCAGTGTCTCCCCAAGCTGGGATCAAGTAATCCAGCTGAACACATACCAATGCTACATGAAGTGGAAGGGATATTTTGGGTACCTTGCAGGCTCTACTCCTGCTAATACAGTCACCCTTGGATATGCCTTCTTGGCAACGGCCTGGTTTTGTTGACTTGTGGTCACCATCTGTGCTCTCTGTTCCCTTTTTAAATACTTGCCTTGTATTTAAATATATTTATACCATGTACTCAGGTGTTACCTGAGCACCTGTTTACCTCTGCCTTACTGTATTTTCTTGAAATGCCTACTTTTGTGATGATCTCCTCATGTTTTTTCTGATAAAAGGCCGAGCAGTTCAGCATTAATGCAAGGTTTTAGAAAGACTATTGTTTTTACACAGGTATTTAAAATCCAGCATGTCCCTGAGTATGTTGCTCACAGTTTTCCTTGCTAATGGACATTTCTGCTGTTTTTCCTTTCTATCTATCTATCTATCTATCTATCTATCTATCTATCTATCTATCTATCTATCTATCTATCTAATCTTCAGTAGCCTGTATGAAACCCATTATGTTTTTTCTCCAATAGATTAGAAAGCCATCCCCTCGCCCATTTCTGTACTCATACACCACATTTCTCTGTTAAACTTCTCACACCTTAACCTAAAAACTGAATTTCTGAAGGCTCCCTATCATCACAAATTATTAGTATTGTTTCTATCAGTAAAGCCCTTGGTTTTCTGGAGATGTTCTTTCAGCACATTTTTCCAGGAATGGTCTTTCTGAAGCCACAAAGAGGTGTAGTAGCACCACCAACTCCATCTTGGCAATAAGAGTAATTTTGCCTACTCTTTGCTCTGAGAATGTGTGTCTGCTTGGGTCTACTAGTACTGCTTCTTTCTTTTCACAGTAACTGCTTTTCACAAAATCTTTTTCTGTCTTGAAATGTGACCGATTTTCTTTGTTCTTTTAATGAACAACTTGGATTTCTCTGTGTTTAAATATAGGCCAGACCTCCCTAAGTGATCGTAGTTGGTCTATATTAAGGCCATGCCCTTCCTATTATTTATATCTCTATAACTTTTTGCAATTTGCAGCTTTTTCCAGCAATAATTTTATATTTTTGTTTGGGTCATTCAGTATAGTTTGAGTCCATTTAGTATTGACTAGACTGATCATACAATGGTGAGGTTTTTATCAAAACCCCTTTAGAGTTGTGAGCCAAAGCCCTGCAATAATCTTACAGGAGTTTACTTTATCAAACTAATTCACAGTCTCATGGGGAAATAGGAAGGGTTTTTTCTTTTTTCCTGACAAAACTAATTTTCTCTGTTGACTGGCGTTAATTGTACTATCATCCTTTAATTGTGCACTGATTTCTTCCTGTACCAGCCTTTCCATCAGTTTCTCTGACGTTGATGTCAGGCAAAATGATCTGCAATTTCCTTATTAAATAATGGAACAATGCTTGCTGCTCCTCTGTCTTCAGGATCTTAGGTGAAATTTCAAGACATGTTTTTTCTTACTTTGGTTCTTTTTAGTTTTATCTTACTGAGGCTCAGGGTTAATACCTGTTAAACAGGTATTATTTTACTTCCTGATATTTTGGAATCTTAGTAGTGAACATCTGAATTTCTGCGTCGGTAGATCACGTGAGGAATATTTAGGCAGCACAGAGCTGGTTAATCTTTCTAGCACTGTTTGTTACTATCACTATGAAATATTTAGAGTAATAGAAGATTTGATCTTGTCCAGACCCCAAAATAATTAAACTGTTGAATGTTTCCTATTGGTCTATGCGGAAGACATTTCTGAAAGACCCAGCTTGCGCTTTTAACTCTTCTTGTCCCATTAGGAGGAAACATAGTTCACTAAAACTATGATCTGATTTCCTCATGAGAACGAGCTGCACTGGCATTCTCTGTGCAGCACTGGTTCTGGAAAAATAATTATGAATGAAAATCATGGCTATACTTTTTAGAGACCACAGCTGGAGTCGGGAAGGACTTCTTTGTACTGGAAGCTGTACCACGTGTATATCTCTTGCTTGGGTGGGTATGTCATCAAATATTCACTTCTTTTTTTAATTTATGAAAGTGGAGGGGGAGTGGAGGTCTACACACAGTCCAATAAGAAGCCTAAAGGTAAACACAGAATATATTACTGGAGTATTACACAGTGAGGATAAAACTTGTTTTCAGGGCATTTTAGGAATGCACAGGCGTATTCTGGTTATGAAGTAAAGCGTTAATCTGTGATTGTGAGAGATCAACCAAAAGATTGAACAGTAAGTAAAGTGAACAGAGAGATTACTTGTAGATAACATGTTATAACCTAAAGGTATTATAACCACAAAATCTTCACTGTTCTGAACAAGCCAGGAAAATATGTAAGAGATTAGTTTGTACCTAAGGCTGACTGCAGCACTGCTAAATGAATATAGTGGGCTTGCTTGGCATTTGAATTAGACTCAAGAACAAAATGTAGGAGAACAGTCAGGCTGAAAAGAGGTTGTTATACTTGAGTGTGGGTCTACTTCTGGATCCCATTTGATTTTTTTTGGAGGGCCATGGCACACTTGAGATCCTTTCATTTTGCCCTTTAGTTTTCATGCCTATCCCTCAACACATCTGTGGTGTAGATGTTTGCTCAGCCATGGGAGTCGGAATGAGGGTGTTCCCAAGGTACCGTTGCTGATCCCAAATCAGCAGCAGTCGGTGGAGAGATGTTACCCACAGTGGCTGTTCATGCTGCCCTGTCTCCTTTTCTTTTTTCAAGCTTTGGCTGCTGGGAGCACTTGGAGCTTTTAAAACCTTTTGATACTGTTTTCTCTCTAGCAAATAAAAGAAGAGAACTGTTAGACCAAATCAGTGAACTAGATCTCCAGACACTCCCAGCAGACAGCTTGGGGTCAGCATCATCCTGCCTTCCTGCAGAAGTGAAGCTGCATTTCCCGGAAAATTAGTGAGCATTCCAAGAGCGACTGGGTCCAAATTGTCATGGCTACATATCTTTTCATGCTTGGTGCTCCGTTTCTGAGATGGCTACTTACATTTCCTCCCTGGCAGGTTGCACCCCATGAGGTCTGTGAGGCAGGGGCTGTCCATGGCCACGTGTCCCCGCGGCATTCAGCATAGTTGGGACTTCATGTGCTGCTGGAAAACCAGTGCAAAGGACAAAGTAAACCCGGGTTTGTTGGAATACAAATACAATTTACGTCGCTTGCAAGCTTTTCTATTAATCAGTGTCCCCCCACTAGGTCAGTGAGGACAGCAATAGCGGTGCCCACAGCAAAATGGAAAGTTTATGGGATTTGACTGAGGCTGTAGAAAAAGTTTCTGTCATAGCTGAAATTACATCAAATGAGTCACTTGGTTTTAGTGTAATGCTTAGACTTCTAAATCACCCAGTACAGAACAACAACATTAAGGAGACTCTTGATGAGCCTAAAACTCCTTCCAGCTGCTTGTGAGCTACCGGCTGTGCCTGACATTCCTGCTTTCTGGCTGCTAGGTCTGGTCTCTTTTTGGAAACTCTGAAAAAAAGGTTTAACTTTTATTTGAGCTTATCGAATTT
This sequence comes from Lepidothrix coronata, assembly GCF_001604755.1. Classification (NCBI taxonomy): domain Eukaryota; kingdom Metazoa; phylum Chordata; class Aves; order Passeriformes; family Pipridae; genus Lepidothrix; species Lepidothrix coronata. Next base: position 2,027,088 of record NW_016690296.1, read on the forward strand.
ATTTGAGTTTTATTTATTTCCAGAGTAAAATGTTTATGTGCAAACAAGTTTGCGTGGTGATCTCATGGCTCTCAAATAATAATAGGAGCACCCCTGAGGAAATGAGAAGTGACACAGCATGGGCCAGCCTGCGAGGACAGCTGAGTGCTTGCAGGCTGTGGCCTGGCTTCTCAGCTCATCCTGCACTGAACACATACATATTCCCAGCTGTTTTCCTCCTTTGCAAGTGTGACTGGGTGACAGAGGTGCAAAATGGATGGAAAGGGAGGATTCTGTGTGTGTGGTATGTGGCCTTTTGCTGCCATTTTTTTTCCCTTTGTTAGTGATCTAGGACAGGGACTTTCTGTGTTTAATAAGAATTTTGTGCTCCCATATCATCATGTGATAAACACTGCCAGTACAGTGATACTTGCACAGACAATTATCCAGACTTCGGGTTCATTTTTACTGTGTTGTCTGAATTAGCAGTGTGTGCATTTTGATTATAGTTGCCAAAATATATTTTATCTTTGACAGCTGACTTGTAAAGAAAACCCCACTACTGATTAAGTTTGTATTGGCAGGATTGGATTCTGTATTTACAGAAAACGGCTACTTCAGGCCCCCTAAATCACATCTCTTCCTCTATTCTCACTCTAAGGTCCTAAAAACCCAGGGTAAATCAGGAAACATTTACCACTGTAGGCTCCTTTCAGTGTAAAGGAAACCAAACACGTTATTGATAATTGACTGGTATTGTTCTTTTGATAGAGTTATGTCTTCTTTCAGTCTGCTGTTTGTCTTTCAGGTGTGGATTGATTTATCCTTCCAGCATTTCTGTCTCAGGTGAAATATTTTTGCTATTTTATAGGAGATAAATCACAGCTCTTCCCTTTAGGTGCTTAGTGCTTGACTCTTAATTTCTTGATCTCTGTGTGAGAATAAAAGTCTGACCTTGTTTTACCACTTCAGAGTAGTTTGGAGAGGTAAGAGAATACAGAGTTGTATGGAAGGAAAACTAGCAAAAGGGAAAAAAAAGCCCGAACTCACAAAACAAATGTGTCTTCCTGATAGTTTTAATTTTTTAGTGAGGTTGAAAGATGTTAATTTTATATGGACTAATATTCAGTGTAACTGATGGCATGGAGTTTATTACAACCAGGTGAACCAATTTTGGCACTGCTGTAATCTTGTCATTCTATTGCTTGCTATAGTATGAACTATTTAGGATGGAAAATGTATAACAAAAAAGGATACAAGTACACCTATATATAACATATCTATCTATAACAAAAGGAACAGGAATTGGAATTGTATGATGTTGATAGTTACTAACAGGGAAAGAAAATAAATGTAAGTTGTTCTTAAACCAGTCAGGGAACATGCAAGTGAATGCTGCAAGTTATCCCAAGTGCTTTCCAGCCATAAAAACTTGTAGAATATAGATTTTAGCACAGATAGAGCCCAGCTGAGTGTTGAGCTGAAACATGCCCAGTACTATTGTTTCCATTTGCCAACAGTCCTTACTTGCTTCGGGGGGTCCCTGCAGGTTCTGGCTTTTTCATTCCAAGTGGCTCAAAGCATTAGGACAGATTGGTCACTTCACATCTCAGCAGGAAAGCCTTGGATTGAAACAGCCTCCCTCATTCAAAACCAGAGCTTCTTTCTTATTACTTTTTTTCTTTTTTTTTTTTAATTCCCTTGGTATTCTTGCTGTTTCTGAAGAGAATAGTAGCTCATGAATACTAATATAAAATAATTTCTGAAGCTCTTACTGCAAGTTAATAAAAAGAGTGAAGCATCTTTTGAGTTTTTTGTTTATGTGTGCCTTTGAATACCTGTCAGTTCCTTTAACTCCAGGACCCTTCAAATTGACCAGCGAGCATGAGGCAAACCCAGTGGAAACATAAAGATAACAAAATAGTGTGAACAGCTCAAAAAAGTGGGAGCCCTGTTGAAAAGAGACGCAGAGTTCATGCCCCCATCAAGAGTCAGGGTGTCAGTGACCACCTCAGGAGGGGACAACACCCAGGCAGCAGAGCTCAGCATCCTGCTGGTGTTGGAGCTGGAGCTCTGTAAGGTCCCAGCTAGGTGTTAGGCAGCAAGGACTCTCCTATGTGGATTCTTCCCTGCCTGCAGTGTTAGTGTGGTTTGGTTAAAAACCTGGCAGCCACAAAATACAAATAGAAAAAACGCAGCTGGATTTATTCTGATGCTCCCAGAGCAAACGAGTCTCCTGCTTCAGGCTGGACTCTGCCTGCTCTCTTGCTTCCTTTCCTCTGCTAAGGTTGAGCTTAAACAGGTCTCACCCACTACTTCAAAGAGCAGGGTGGAGACAGCCTAACTTTCATTTGCCCTCCTAAGTTCAGTTTCCTTTCGCAAGGAATCAGGGAAATGTCTCTCTGCGTATTGACCATCATACCCTTCACCTTCCAGGCCAAGAGTAAAGTTCTTTTCTGGCATCTGTAGTGTTCTCAGCACGTGGCACCAAACCCCATTTCATTCATACTCTCATCAGCACCAGCCCTTGAAAATACCTTGCGCTCTAATGCAAAAAGCACAGTATTCTCTGCTGTTCAAACCCCCCTCAGAAAACTCTTCCTCCATAGCACTTAGAAACACCAGTCAGTAGCAGCAGAGAGCCATCGTTGTCTGACCACTCTCACTGGCGGTTCTGGTTTGCTGCTCCCCCTTTGTTCTCTCTGTGTGCTGCTCACCGACCTGTGCTCCTTAGCAAAGGTCCCTGGGACACGGACCAGGCCTTTGTGCTTTGTACAGGGTGTTTCTGTTCCCTGCATGAATGTCTTGACCTTTAAAAGGCAACTCTAGGCCTGTCAAAATGTGGTTTATTTAATCAAGAACCTGATTGGGAGGTAGCAAATCTCTGTTACAGGCCCAGAATTCTCTCTGAGTACTGTTTGTGCCAACCCAGCTTTGCCCACACAAATGTTCATGAAGCTCAGTTAAAGAGAGCTGTAAATAGAGAAGAGAAGGTGTTCAAAATGATGGGAAAGGCTTTCTTAATATTTACGTTCTTCCTTGTTGACAAAAAGGGTAGTCTGAATTCAACTCAAACTGTTTTTATTCCAAAAATGAGAAAAATACAACCGATAATTTTATTCCCCAGCAGAGCAGATTAGTCAGTGAGCTAAGCTCGGCACAATGAAATGGAGCAATTTAAAGAGAGCCATTAAAGGTAAAAACATCTGAGTAATCAACAACAATGTTCCCTTCAGTATAACAGGACGTTTGAAGAAAGCTGAGGCCTCGCTGAGTTTCACTGGCTACAAAGTAGAATAGAAACTTTCTCCATAAATCCCTGGGTGCAAATGCGGGAAGGTGGCTGTGTAATCTGAGCTGGCTGACCCTGCCAAAGGAGCAGGCTGTAAGCTCACTGCCTAAGGAAATGGTGAAAAAAATCAGTGCTGGGAGGAGAACTCGCTCTTTTATTAACGTTCATCAGATTAAAGAAGCGAAGTAACTGAAGCAATGTGAGCAGTGTGCAGAGGCAGGGCAGTGAGAGTTAAGAAATGCTTTTGAAGTGTGCCATGGCCTCTCTTGGAGAGCCTCTCATCGCTCTGCCCTCCAGTCCGTCCTGCCAAACAGCTGGCACGGCACGAGCTCCATGGGCAGGCAGGCAGACAGTGCCTTTCATCCAGCTGTGCCATCCGGAGCACAGGTGCTTTCCCTTGTGCCTGGCACTTCCTAGCTGGCTTCCAGAGTTTTGGCAGAGTCATTCACAGATGTTTGATACACAGGGATGAGAGAGAAATTCATTGGAAAGGGATGTGAACTTAATGCATGGTTAATACCCTTGTCTTTATCTCTGTAAAGTCCGTCTGTGCATCTGATAGGAAATGATAGATGCACATTGGATTGAAATTCCTTCTCAAAAGTTATATATCCCAGAAATTAAGGAAATAAGCCCTTTCTGCTTAAGTTGCATGTAGGAGTTTGGATGTGCTTTGAAAGGCACTGACCTATCAGGGCCAGGGCTGAGATCCTTACCCACAGAGCGTGGTGCACAGCTCACTCCTCAAAGAGAGCTTTTCCCCTCTGGACAGTTCCACAGAATACTGCCATGTCCCTGATCCTCCTCAGGATTGCTGTGGGAGTGGCAGGAAACTTGCTGGGGATTAATGCCAGTGCATGAGAGCACAGAACTTAGGCCAAAGACCTTCCTCGTTATTCCTGAATCCCTGCAGAAGTGAGCAAAAACTGAGGTGGCCCTAAGTGTACATTTACAGGAGAAGTGAAAAACAACCTAGTGACAGGCGACAAGTATTTTAACAGGAGAATCTAATTTTTCCCTTTTCACCACGTCATGCAGAGCACGGTGAGCGCTGTATTTGCTGGCAGAGGAGGGAAGTCTGGGGAATCTATTCATTTTCCTCCCCATTTAAACAAACAGTTTCTCATAACCATGACCAAGAAAGGAAGCAAAAGCACTTAGCAAACTTATATTAAGTGTTCTAACTCAGTGTTTGTGTTTTGTGCCTGAGAAATATACTGACTGTATTGATAGCATGGTAACGTCCTGCAGCTCCTGCAGTCTGATGTGGGAGAGGGCTCAGGGAATATTTTTAACCTTCTATGGAAACTTAATTTTGTTTTCAAAATACCTGCAGCTCAGAATAGTCTGAGCCATTCTGAAGCAAAAAATTGAGGCCCTTCAAAGAAAGTTCACAGGAGTCCCACAGGGTAATCCTGTCTGGGAGAAAAAGATGGTAGTGCCCAGAGACAGGACTCCCTGGGAGGAATTCTATCCCTTTCCCTAACTCTCTAGTACTTTGGTAATGTAATTTTAAGGCAGAGATCTGGTGAACACCAAGGATACTCCTGTAGGGAGGTGGTTTCTTTCAACCAGAGAGCTGTCTTGGATTAACTCCAGCTGTCTGCATAATCTCACTACTACCTAAGGCTTTATAGAATTGAATTTGATGGGTAAAGCAATGACTTTTCTTACTAATCTGGAAGCTCCTGCGATTTCATACAATTTATGAAGTTGTGATGTCTTCCTGCAAGTCTGTATTTTTGGTAATCAAGCCAGAAGTTCTCACTTTGGGGAAAGTAAAGCAGATTTTAAATATGTGATTGAAAAGATAATTTGGTCTCGAGAAACCGAAATACTTAATTTTTTTTTTACTTTTTTATTCTCATTTCGTTATTTTGAACATTTCATGCTACAGTTCCCTCGTGTGTAAGTAAACTTTTATTAGTTAAGGATGAGCTGCAACTTCCAAATGCAATCTCCAACGAAAAAGGAAACTTAGTGAAGAACTGCTGAGTTTTTTTGAAGAATACATCTGAAAGGCTTGGATAAAAGATTTTAATTTCTTTCTAGAATTTATCATCCCAATTATCAAAACAATTGGCCCTCCTGCCACAGAAGGCACAAGTCAGAAATTGTGTTGCTTGGCAGATCTTGTGTTTTTAATGAGCAGTGCTGTCATTGCATGGCTTGGTTCTCCCCAGGAAAATCCCACATCTTTTGCAGAGCTGAAACAAAATGTTTTGTGCTTATTAGCTGCCTTGAAAGGAATTAATCATAATGTTGAAAAAAAAAGGTGGAATTGTGAAATACAGGTGTTTTATGGCAAGGAGTGGCTCCTTGTTTGATATTTCTGAGGTAAGGACAGGATAGGATGCAGTGGTTCGTGCCCCTCAGAAACTTCACCAAGTACGGAATGCAGGAGAAACATCCCAGGATCAGGATCAGGAATGGATGCAGGGATGCCTGGAGTCATCTTTGCTGTCCTCTTCACCATCCCATTCTAATCACTCATGGAAAACTAATTAAATTTAAGAAGCACAGTCACTCTTTATGCAGTGGGTCAAATTGTCCTCTTTACCCTGTACTGTATGTTTGGAGTGACTCAAAACAGAAGCTTGTAGATGATGACATTTTGTCCTCTTTGGGAGTGGCGTTTCTCTCAGAACTTAAAGGAAGCAGCAAATCTGAATGATGGCAATGTGTAATTCCACCTTGGTAATTTTGCTTTAAAAGCTGTTACTCTTTTTCCTTACACCCCCAGGCTCAGCTTTTTCTAAAATAACATTTTTTCTGCTTGTGTCCCACTGTAGTTTACAGTAATGGTCTTGTCTCTGTCTCCAGTGCTCTCGTGGGAGTATTTAGAAGTGTCCATCAGTCTGAATATCTCTGAGTGGATTCTATGGAGTATGAGCCAGACCAGCCCTGTGAACTTTGCTACCACACAGGAAGTGCAGCAATGTCAGTGAGAGCCCAGTGTAGATACGGGTTATCTGTGTGATCAAATGAAGTAGACAAATATCCTCTGGAATCAAGAGTATTTGTCCTGATGCCTGAAGAACCGTATTCTCCACAACTCTGTGAACTTAAATCTGATTTACATTGATAAGGAGAGGAGATTCGGGTCATTTTTTTTTTTTGCTCAGAAATAACAGGTATAAAAAGGAAAACAACAAAGGGTCCTGACAATCATTTCTTGGCAATTCCCACTTCCCGTCAGAGGCAAACACAGATGCTTTTTGCAAAGTGACACAGATGTCACCGCACGTCCACGGCTTGGGAAGGCGCAGATGGACTCATGTTTGGAGAAAAAACAACAGGCACTGAGTTTGGAGAGGAAAAACAGCCTTTGATATTTTGGGGCTGTTCCTTTCTGATAGAGGCACTGCAGACACCGAGTAGCTCAGGCTCTCAGTTCTGAGAGCAGGCCTTCCAGCACGGTGATTCTCCCCTGGCACAAGCAAGGGTTTGGTTGTGATTCCTTCTGACTTTCTGCCATTTTCGTCTAATTGGCTAATTTTACTGACATGGTACAGAGTCAGAATTCCTTATTTCCATTTCTACTGACTAGCAATATTTTTGTTATAACTGTCTATTAGTTATAACTAGTTACTAATTTATTTCTAGACATAAATAAATAAAAAAAAACAGTTTCTGACCAAAGTAGTTCATAATTCAACATGAGCAATAATTTAAATTATTTAGTTATCTTTGTTTCAGGTTACTCCAGCTGCAAACCAGGTATAAAATATTTATTTTAACTTCCCAGGGCACTGCGATCTTTCCTTCATTAACACTTACAGAAATGGTTACATATGAGAAATAAGAGCTGCTGTATCATGTCAAAATATTACTGAGAAATATGTTGATTCACAATAAATATTCAGAATCCTTTATGGAGCAGTGCATTAAACTTGGGCTTGAAACATCAGCCTGCCAATGTCATCCAATTTGGCCCGAAGGTGCCCCATAAATACCTGGGGTCTGCTTTGTCACAGGTTACATTTTGCTTGCCTTCTACACTACACTGATCTCTGCTTTCAAATTAGTATTTTTCCATGTATTTTCATTTGATATATGGAAGTATGTCAGTGACTGGAAGAGGAGAAAGTTGCCAATTTATCTTTTCTAAGACATCATGCGGGAATCAGTGTTAGTGTGATTTGGTTAAAAACCTGTCAGCCATAAAATACAATCAGCAAACTGTCAAACAAGGGTTTTTTCCTATTGCTGAAATAAGAAGGGTTGCACTGCCTGCTTTGCCATTCCCAGCAAGGACAATTAAAAGTCTATCATCCACCTGTGGCTTGTACAGGAAAGAATTTTGTTTCCTTTAGTAATTTAAGTGTAAAAGCGTATAAGGGCCATCAGAGAAAGAAGAAAGTGAGTTGATCTGTGTCAATTATAAACAGCAGGAGAAGAGAGGCTGTTATTTCATCCCCAATGAGTAGATACTACTGCATGTGATCGTTGAAAGACTCCTTCAGTCTTTTATCCAACCAGACTGAAGAAACTCGTATCTGTATCTGTGTCTGTATCTGTATCTCAGAAGTTTTCACACACTGCCATAAAGTACTCAGCTATTAGGGAAAGTTTTAAAGTTCTAATTCCTTTTACCACTGCAAGAAGGAGGCTGTTACTTTGGAACTTGTCTTCTATGAAAAGGGAAAAAAGCTATAATTCTTTCCAGGAACTTGACCAGAAAAAGTTTTCAGAGAAAATTTTCTTTCTGGGAGCGAACACCCACCGTAAAGCTCCACGTGGCACAGACTTGCAGGACTTGTTTCTGTCAGCCAGTCCTTTGTGAGGCTGCTGAGCTCAGGCTCCAGCTATGGGGTTAATGCCCCCCAGTGCATTAGTTCAAGTTTCTCATCAAGACTTGCCCATCCTCCAGCAGAGGTTACTGATCTCTAAAGTCTGGTGATGAAACTGTTTGTGAAATTCATGCTAAACACCATTTATTCAGAGGGGAAAAAAAAGCAGCAAATCAAGCTACTCTTAATAATACTTGAAGTAACCTGGCTTATCTTGAAATATCTGTTACAAGGGCTTGCCTACATGTGAATTATGCCAATATATATAAAGAGATGGTAATCTATAAGTATGATCATGACAGAGACCTTTTCATCCAGTTGATTTTCAGCCAAAAGTAGACCAGTGGCTTATCCCTATGTCTTACTTTCCAAGGCCTTCTGGTACTGTTTGTTTGGGAAATATGGCCTTCTTGAAACCAAAGATAGCCATAAAAAAAACCCCAAACGAACAATTTAATTTACATTATAATTTGCAATTTAATTTAAGGCTGAGAAGGCATTCTGAGAAGCATGGCAGTAACACAACAGAGGGAGAGTGAGACAAATAAGCTTGCACTAATAAGGATCCTGTTTTCAGCAGCTGAGGTGGTGTGGTCAGGACTAGCTCAATGATGTCTGTGCTGTACTACAGCTTGTGGTGCAGATACAACCAGACAACCATGGCAGTGTCTGTGTTGGGAGGCCTCCTCTGATGGCAGCAAAATATTGGAGGCTCTTCCAGACGTGCTCATGGAGAATTTTCACAAATGCTTATTTCCAACTTGCAAGGAGACACAAAGCTTTCTTTTAGTGACTTAGGAGAGAGTTTTAAACAATGGCACACAAACACCTGAGTCTCACTTCAGAGCCTGCTACAGTTTTTTTTGCAGTGATAATTTAGGAGTTGTCAATTCTGTCGTGTAATTTGCTGGATTGGAAGTCAACAGAGCTGTAACATTTCAGCTCTTGGAGCTTGTTTCTCCCCTTCCCTCTAGTCTGTTAGGAGCTAACAATCTAAATCTCCAAGGCAGCCTCATATTATAGATATTGCACAGTTCTAAGTACAGGGGAAACAGTCACTCAGGTTCTCAAGTGCTATTGTAAGACATAAATAATATGAAATGTTACCTTGAGAGGTCATTTTCATTTTTGTGGTGAGAACAGAGATGCAGGTGTAGAACTCATCTGTGTGGGTGAAGACTCTGGGGGCTTTAGAAATGCTTTAAAGCTGTAACTTCATCTGTGAGCTTGCAGGCATTTCAAATAAAATGCTTTATTCTTTGAGGGGGCTTGTGCATGGACATAATTGGCCAAGTATGTACGAAACCTAACTACAGAACTTGCCTCTGTACATATTTAGGGAAACAGAGAGATTGTTTCCATAAATTATAGTAAACCATACAAATTATATAGCAAATCACAAACACTGTTAAAATGCTGTCTGAAAAGTTCAACCAAGCACTAGATACAAATTGACGTTGAATTCCAAGATTCCAAATAAACACATTTTCACCTCTCTAGATTTATATGAGCTGTTGTAGTTTTCCACTGATTTCCTCTTAGTTCTGGGAGGTGTGTTTATATTTCATTCATTTGGCCTACTTGAGCATCCTTTTCTGCACTAGTCCCTAAGTTTGATTTTCCAGTCAAGTACTCTTCTGGGGACACGCAGCACATCAATCCCTCGGGGGCTAAATTTGGAAAGCACAGCATCAATTGTTATCATTAACTGCCTTTAGAGTACATTGGAGTAGTGAGATAAATGATGGATTTCCCAAAGCTTCCTAGAGAACCATTTCCCACTTCAGACCAGGGCACATGCTCTGCTATCTGTTTAATCAAGTAACAGAAGGAACAGTCGTAGTCAAAAGCCAGAAGAGGAACAATTATCTAGTCAGATAACTTGAACATCTCTAAAAATTGACTCCACAGTGCTGTAAAGGATAATTTAATTTTCCTCCAGACATTAAAAATATTAATAAGGAGTCACTATAAATTATGAACAGTACAAAGTGTTCAAACCAACTCAGCTGTAAATTTCTTTTGGCCAAATTCCAGAGGTCTACTTTAGCCTTGCAGAGAAGATTTTTGGCCTGATACCGTGCTGCCTTTGCAGTTCCTTTGTTTCAGCACCACCAAAGAGAAGCAGAAGGCTGGACCAGCCATTCTTCTTCTGAAGAGGCTGAAAAGATCAAGAAGGACTCCTGATATTATCTTGAAAAAAGCAGACTACTGGCTAAGGTCAGGAGTAATGGGGAGGCGAATCATTTCATAATTAAGTTTAGAGAAAAATGATATAATTCTGAAGCGATAGCAGAGAGAGCACAAATAGCAAATTGTTCTAATGAAAGCTTTTGTAGGCAAAGCCTTTCATTATAGCTGTTCAAAATGTGCAAAAGGGCAAAGTGTAAATACATTTGCAAGTGTAAATACATTTTGGTTTTTAATTAAGCAGTGCCCAGTGTCACTCGAGCTCCATTTGTTCAAGTAGGAATATGGTGATCCAAAGGCAGATGGTGTTTGCCCTTATTGGGTGACAGATGTCCCCTCATCCTTGAGATGATGCAGTTCAGTGTAATGCATTTAGAGCTGAGTTATGCAAAATATTGAGCACCCTCAGCTCCCACTAATGGCCGGGGCAGCTGGAGGGGCTCAGGCCCTGCCAGGAGGTGATGCACGGCTCTGAGGGGGCAGGGACCTTATTAGCTGAACTCTTCACCTGAACACTTGCTTCGGAGGTGTCCTGATCATCAGTTCCGTTGAAATCCCTGTTCAGCTTCTTTGGGATCACTCTCCAGTGACCCTGAAATCAAAGACCTTCCCCTCTTTTCAGGAAATCAATCAAATGCCCAGGAACTGCATCTGAAGAGAGCCCTCCAGCCAGCCTGGATCCTTACTGCCCCTTGAACACAGCCGTCCTAGGAGTATCAAACAGGTTTTCTTCTCCTTCAAAAGAGGTTTCTTTTTGCAACATCAAGTAGCATTTTTGAATTTATCAATATGGAATCTGAGATGTGGCTGGCAAGTGTATAAAAGTCAGAGTCGGATTTAAAGAGCCACCGTAGGAGTATAAGGGGAATATCCCGTTAATGGGAATTTTGTTAAAACTCTTTAGGAGGAATTTCTCCCTGGCCATTGCTTATCAGTTTAAAGCCAGTGAGAAAACAGCCTCTTTCTTAATTCAGGACTGATTGTATAGTCCAAAGTACAATCACCCATTCTTAACTTCTGGAGGTTGCTGCAGACTTTAGGTAGATATGGTTACAAAGCAATAATTTAGGAAAACGTGCCCTGTGGATTAATTCATCCTTGCCTTAAAAGTTCCTGGATTCCTGCTGAACCTCAGCTTTGCCCTTCCCTGAATAGAACCAGGAGACAGTGACTTCAGAGTTGATACATTTCCTGGGTAACAGAGTATGTGACCAAGTTTCTATTAGCACATATTAAAACAAATTTTCAGCAGTTGATTCCAGTAATATTTCATTTTATATTTTGGTGCTACAGATACGAGGATTCCTTTGTATAAAATTGTAGATTTTATTTCACGGGACGGTTCTCTGCATTTTGAACTGCAGATTTTTATTCGTAGCCAATGAAATACCGTCATTTGGAAAAAAAAAAAATTAATCTCCAAGGAATTTCTGGTTTAAAAAAAATGGGTATCTTATACCAACTCCCTCTGAATTCTCCTCTTTTTTAAACAATGCTGTATTTTTATGTAAGCAACATGCATGCCAGACTCTTGCATGAAAAATATGATGTGCATGGTGCACTTCGTTTATTCCTCGACATAACAACATAAGTTGAAAAAAACACAGCGGTTTGTAGGAATTAAGTTATGACATGAAGCAGACTATTCGTGTCGAGAGAAGGAGACAATTTGCATTAAAAGCGGGGAGACACATGGTTCATGCAAATCTGCTGTGAACTGTGTTAAAATGTGAAAGAGACTCCGTGCACCCATGTGACAAAGTGCAGGGCATCGTCACCCCAGGCTCACACTGACAGGAGGAACCCAAACACTACATCTAGGCAGTGCACAAACCCCCTTGCTTATGGAAATCCTGGATTTAAAATGCCTGCTCACCTCCCGTGATCCAGGAAAGGTCTAGGGCAGCAACTCACTGGCAACACAGTTTCTTTCCCACTGTCTCCAAAGGGAGAACTTGGTTGCTGCAGGACTTCAACAGGCACCGGGAGGGGTTCCAGTATCGTGCTGAACAAAACATATTGTCTGCCTGAAATTGCAGCACAGTTTCGGGAGGAGCAGGCTGGCATCTTGGAGGTTCAGTCCACTTCAGGCAATTTGCCCAAAATAATAGATGGTGGTTAAAAATGATATTCAGGTTCCAAATACCCATCCAAGTGCATTCCACTTGGCAGCTCGACAGAACAGTCTTTTTTACAGTTTTATGCCATTAAAATCAGAGGTCACATAAAGTGTAACTATCCAAACATGAGACTTAATTATTGCTGCCCTGTGTCTGTGAAGGGCTTTGTTCCTTGTCAAGATGCCTGGGCACTTTAGCATAAATTCTGTAACTCTGCTCCCCTACCATCCCTCTCTTCCTCCATCCCAACCCACACACAAAGTGGCATTTAAATGAGACTCTTCACACTGTGTCATAAATATTAATGACATGAAACTCAGAGCTTGGCATTTTTCATTACTGGCCCTCTTCACCACTGTTTCACACCTGGACTGCAGCCAGCCCCTATGCAACGGGCTGACATTATTTTTTCAAGCAGCGCTATTATCGAAGTGAAACAAAATACTGAGACAATTTTGCACAAATTAAAATTGTTGGCAAGCCCTCTTTCCACATGGTGTGCTTGGGATGTCATTTGGCATGGCTTCTTGAACAATGCCCGTGTTGGCTTGGCATAGTTTGACTTATAATTGCAATTTATGCCTTTCACCTAATCCCTGTAATAACTACAAGTGAGCAGGGTGGACATTTGATGTAACACCTGGGCTGGTTTTGAAAAAATTAATACATTTTTTCCTCCACTCCAGCTTCTCTAGTCATCCCCACAGAAATATTAATGCCTTGTTGGCATTTCTTAGTTCCTGTGGTTACTTGCATCATTTCTGTCCTTTCAGTTCGAGCTGTACCAGTTGTTTGCAATTGTAAATTAAACAACAAACAATGTTTTGGAGATATTTGTGTCAGTGTTCAAGATTTAGTTTTCTGTTTTCTCTCTGCCTGGATGATATACATACAGCTCAGTCTCTCTATCCAAGACAATGAGCCTTCTGAACAAGCTGCCAGATACTGACACCCTTTTTTAAACAGCAAGTCTGTGTTTGGCTCTTCTTGACCTTCACTGTGTATCTGGGTAAGGACCACAATGTTCACATCTCATAGGCTTGAGCCTTCTAGTTTCATCTCTGAGAAGCTGGCGTTTCATTAAAACAATTGGGTCAATTAAAACAATAATAGTTTATGTTTTGCCTTCTTCAGAAACTAAAAGTAGAAGGTAGAGAAGCAGAAACATCCTCTGGGCTCACTGAAATGAAATGCATTTCACAGTGTGGTGTCAGGCCCTTCAGTGCTTTGAATTAACCAGGATCAAGAGCAAGCAGAAACTGTGGGATCATAGGGCTGGAAGGAATATGAAGTCACCTAATACAAGGCAAAAGCAACAAACTTTGGGTCCTTCCTGACAGGCCTTTGTCAGCCTGCCTTGAAATCTTCACTAGGGATCCAAAAAATCACAGTCAAACTCTTCTGCTGTTCGTGGCCCTTTCATTATAAAATGTTTCTGATGATGTAACCTGAATCTTGCTTAAATCCTGTTACTTCTGTAGACATAAAATAGCCTTCTACATGTCTGAAAGCCTTCCCTCAGTCTTTTCGGCTAAATATCCCACTTTTCCAATATTTTACCATAATTAATATTTTATAGATAATTTATCATTTTTATTGCTGTCTTTGGGGCTGTCTTTGACGAGTTCACAGATTTCTTGAAGTGTGGCCCCTGAGCTAGACACAGTAATCCAGTTAAAGCCTTATCAGTGCTGGGCAGAGCAAAAGAGTTCTCCACAAACTTGCATGTTATCCACATACCAGAATGACACAATGTCATGGAATCCTATTCTTGACCTCCAAAGTATTTGCAGTGTAACAGATTTCATTTGTTTCTAAATCTTAACGAGCCTATTCTGTGATCTGCTATTTGGGTCAGTAGTGAAAATACTGAATAGCACAGGACAGACCCCAGTGGAACATCCATTTGATACATCCTGCCATTTGGAAAAGGAACATAACTATTCAGCTTTGCACTGACACTTGAGATCCTTTTTCCCTAACTGTCACATGAGACAGTATTAGAGATATAACACTAATGAATTCTAAATATCTAAGATTCATAGTTTTACTTTCCTCTTTTTTTCCTCGGGAATACAATTCTGAAAAATTTGGCTTGATGTGCAAACAGAGGAACCTTTGAAAGCACACATTAAAACTGACATATTTTGTATTGCTTTGTTTCTCCTTCAACATACAGAATTAAAATATCAAGAAATACTCTTTTGATCTCAATGTTCTTGATGTACCTACTGCAAGCCTGCACATTTTAAAAGTCTGCATAATTTAATACAACATAAATTGCCTCCACTGTACAGAGAGAAACTCATGACATATTTCAAATTCAGATAAGTATTCGAGTTTTAGAAACTTTGAGCATTTGGGGACTGCATTTCATCTACTCTGAAATCTCCAGCCATTCAGGAAACTCAAAAGGCTGTTTCATTGCTGACACCATTAGTGTTTTCTGTACAACAGTAGGTGAAGTGTGAAGTGTAAAACTCGGAGTGTTCTGTAGTTTGAAGGCAGAACCATTACTGCACTCAGTTGTTTTCCAAGCAGAGAGAGTGGAGAATTGCCTGGCTGAAATAAGAAATGCAAGGAAAAACCTGTGGTGTCCATTTTTAGGATATTATGGAATAAAAGTGAAACGAAGTTTGACTTGTAAGGAAATTGCCACTTTAGGGTGACAAAATATTCCATTATAAAGGGATCACAGCACCCTTCATTTCCATGGTGCTTATTTTCCTGAAACCCTAAACTCTTTCTAAGTGTTAACTAGTTCAGATTATATTGCTCCCTGCAGGGAAAATAGTAGTTTCAGACCTTTTTCAACAGATGTTGAAACTTTGCCTCTGGAGGATTAAGTTGCTTACCCCAATTCAAAGTAGGAATGGGGATTTGAGCTCCAGGTTGTGTCCTGTATGAATATCAGGTTTAATCCTACAAGTTGGCAAGCACTTAGGAGGGCCAAGAAGGGAAGGAGTCCCAGACTTTGTACAAACAATCCTTGTCTTTCTGTCCTACAGAGAAATCTTGAAGTGATGTTGGGTGATTTGAACAGCACCTGTTTAAATCTGGGCAGAACTTGATCCTCTTCTTCACAACATGTTTTCCCGGTGTTCCCCCAGGAAAATCCTTTTGCAAATGTATAGATTAACACTACTGTTCACACACAAACCTGTGACCCTAAAGCCACTGCTCTGGGGTCCACACAGACCTGGGTTCAGAGGAAGGCGTGTGTGTGTCGGGAGTTAGGCCTTGGTGTCGTGCCAGAGTTACTTTCACAAGTAAAGATGAGATCTTCTTGTGTGGCTGGATAAAACACATATCCTGCCCTACAGCTGAGGGCATGTGCAAAGTCTTAGTCTCAAATCAAAGCTTTTCTAAATAAGTGGATAAATGTTGGCCAATTGTTTATTCCTTCTTTTACTGCTGGTATGGTTTGCAGGAGACCGGACGGTCAGAGCAACGCAACACATTACAGGAAAATGTCCACCCTTTTTCCAGCAAATGCTTGCACTCATTTTTTATTTACTTATTGTGACAATATGCTTGCAGAAAGTGAATGTTGGGCTTGAAGCTGAGATTAATTTGACGATGAGATAGAGTTTATTTGAAGCAAATTCAGTCCGGAAGGCTATCCGGTCAGGAAGGGGAAACAATATCAAGGAACTGAGTTGAGCAAACAGCTCAGATACTGAATTGTGAATTTTAAGCACTCAGGAAAATTTTATGTGGGTTGACATTGGTTATCTTGTTGAAAGAAATAGTAAACTTTCTGAATTAAAAAAGCTGGGTGGTACATTGCCCAATAAATCCTCAATATGAAGTTCATCTGACTGCACTGCCTCTCTGGTCCCACTCATGCTTATTAGTGCTATACTTCACAGAGTATTCCACTAAAAACAATTGTTTTTATAAAAAAGACTGCCTGGCTAAGTAAAGAATAAAGAACATGGTTTGACACTACTTTCATTCTAGCTCTAACCGTAGAAATGTCCTATTTTTTCATTTTTTTTGTAAAGGAAACTCAAATAAACAGTCTTCAGGTTGCATATTCCCTTGCTCTATCTTGCAGAAACCGTTAGGGGCTGACTTTTCCACAAAAAGGAATGCAGAATGCTGTCTGCTTGTAAGTTTGTGATTCATGCCTCCTGTCAAGGCTACCAAACCAGTAAAAACACTGGAATGTAAAAAAAATAAGCATGATTATGTATTTCAGGAAAACAATTTTCTCAAGAATGTTTCTGGAACAAATCTTCGGTGTTTAGCTATTTCTAGTTGATATTTCAGTGATGGAATGCCTACTGGCACCAATTTGTACTATGGAATTGTCCCACAGGACAATACTTTCCTTTAGTGTGTTTAAGGTGTCTTTTTTTCGGATTCTTGTAGCAGCAAATCCTTTAGCAGCTCATTACTTAATGGAAACTAAACAAAGCTTCTTCCAGGAAAAAAAAAAAAAGTTGATCTCTATCACCCCACAGTGAACTTCTCTTAAATACATAACACATGCTTTTGGAAAATATCTTCAGTTTAATCTGGACACTGTAAACTCCAAAGACAAGAGTATGTCCTCATTCATCCGTCTTACACGACTCAAAAGTCCAGACTTTCTGGGGAAGAGAAAAGGAAAGGCAGAAGATACTTCTCGTGTATACAAATCTACTTGTATGATAGGATTAGATTTTTGTCTGTCCTTCCCATTAAAAATAACCACCTACACAACTAAGAACTCAAGGGTAGGCTCTTACAAATAGGGCTTCTAAGGGCCCTGATGGATGCTTTGCTCTCTTTGGGTTTTTTTCTATTTCTTATGGAAAGTCATTCTGGTTTTTTCTTGTTCAGAAATCTCCATGCTGGCTGCTCCCTCCATACATGGTGACCTTATTGCTGTGTCTGGTTCCGCCAGACTTGCTCTTCCACAGCTTTTCCATTCCGCTGGAGCTGGACTGGAACACCAGCACTGATTGTGCCAAAAGTAGTACAGAGTGTAATTCAGATGCAAAAGTCTCTAGCAGCTGATAAGTTATTCACAGGTTTGGAAAAATATATAAAAACACTCCTGAGCTTTGACCATGAGTTTCAGGTACTTCATGTACAACCTCAATTCATTTGGAGCAGCACTGGATCAGGAGGAAAGACGTGTATCAGGTTTTACAGCTGCTGTCATTCGCAGAGATGCAGTGCTCTGTTGTAATGGATCCATGCTGGAGAATCCATCCCACACTGCCTTTGGCTTATGCTTTTGCAGGAAAATGTTTCTGCCTGGGGTTGAGCAACCGTAAAACATAATGCCCTGGCTCTCATGGCTAAAAGAAAACGGCAAGCTATGATTTTGCAGATGTATTTTGGAAACGTGCTTTCAAAATATTTGTCCTTTCGAAGCATTCAATTGCAAGTCTTTTATATCTGGTCATTGCTGTTCTGACTTTACACTGTAGGAAGGTGTTTTGCTCCAGTTGTCCTCACTTGTGTCTGTGAGCTGTTCCCACTGGAGAAGTCTCAGCATGTGAAAAAGAAAGTATTCCTGAAATCAGTGAGCTCTATTTTAAACTGCCAAAGCAAGTTGCTCCTGTTTCTCCTCCAACTTAACCCATAATTCCTGAAAGTATACAGTTCCCAGATGTAAATGTAGAAAACCTAAAATTAAAACCAGATCACTTGCCTTTTCTTTGGAGGATTGTGAACTTGCATACTTTGTGTTTATAGTACAGCTGCTATGCAAATGTAGAATAGAGAGCAAGATACTGCTCAGGCCTTATGCCACATCTATGTTTGGGCCTTTTTTTTCTTTAAAGCAATCACTTGTGGTTTATAACAATACGATAATAAAATAGGACACAATATCGTCCTGTCTAAGGAACTGTGCTTTGAAATAGGTGAGTGAAGCAAGTTCACAGATTGATAATGCACAAGAAGTTTGCTATCCAAAGTTCTGTACTGGTTCTTGGGTTACAGTCAGATAACTGAAGAACCATTTTCTCAGCACCTCAAGCAGCTGCTTGTTTTTTCAGAAGAGACATTTTTCTTTTTTTTCAGCGTTACCACCATATAAACCTGGTTTTCTCTAGAGTTTGTGTAAATATTGGATGCTATTTTTGATTACACTTCTTTTGCTGGTGTAACATTGATAGGTTTTGACTTCATCACATTTAAATATAACACGAAATTCGTGCTGTGATTATTTGTAACTCGTGAGATGTGCAGAAAATAAATTAGTCCTCATTTTGGTTATATGGACTTACAAAGTTTCATGAACATGGGAAAGTCATAGGGACATGAATAGGAAGACAAGCACTCAGCACACAAAGTCATAAAACACCCCCCCAAACTCAGAGGATCTGATCCCTTTTCCATAATTTGTCTGCAACATCATTCATGAAGGTCTTATTGCTGCCTATGCCATGTTATCGTTGGAAAAATCCTACGGGTAAAGAGCCAGGAATAAACTGTTTTAGTTGAGTAGCTCTACTTTATAATTAAAGCATAGCTGTTTTCTTTTGAATTCCTATTCCTTCCTTGTTTTCTCCCCTGGTTTTCTCGCCCCTCATGTTGCTTCCTTGGCCCTCTTGCCCGTTTACTACACCAAAACAACCCTCTTGGTGTAAGGTCTCTGCTCCCAGGACTCTATACAGTGCACCGTCGCAAGATCACTCCCACTGCCTTCTTTTTTAAAGGAAAAATTTTTCCACGGGGCACGTTTTCACTAAATAGCAAAGACAGCCCTCGCAGAATGGCTTGAAATTCCAAATAAAAAAGAATATTATGGGGAAAATGGTGGCTTGTCTGGCAATGTCAAGGTTGTAGCCATCCGCTAAGAGTATGAGCACTGAGAGTCCAGTTTGCATATTTAATCTACGAGAACATAACTTAATAGTAACTTCTTGCTTTTTTCATAGCTTTCAGTAATAGAAGGTGTTGAAAACTATGCTAAATTGGGTTCATTTCACATAGATTTCCTGCCTGGTCCTGTCCACTGACATGATCTGGATTCACTATTTCATACTCACTCTTATGGCCTTGGGCACAGATTTAATGCCACAGTCATGTGGACTAATGAGGCATGAAGACATGGGAAAAGACCATGAAAAATTAACCAAATAGTCCACGAGGTTGATTCTGTTTTATACATTTTTTAGCTGTTTGCATTCTATTCTATTTCTTGGCAGAAATCTTCCATAATCAGGATCATTCCATAATTTCTGATAGAGGATTATTACGTTGGGGTTATAGATTTTTCAGTATTATGGTGAATTATTTAGGATTTGTTTCAAAAGGCACTTTGAATGATGGTCAGGCACAGGAGGCAGCCCCACCAGAATAACAACTGTTCAAAGCATCCCAAGGGAAAGGCATTTTTCGTGAATATTTCAATATTTTTTCTAGACCTCTATGACAATAGTACATTTTAATAAAATAAGGGCATAGACTGGTTTTTTACTATCCCAAACAGCTTTTTTTTAATTGTGAAGCTGCTTTGTTGAATGCTCCCTGATAGCTGGTGATGAGGGACAAACTGGCAGGAATGTGAGCTTAGAAGATCCCTTATCAAATCTAGGGCTAATTAGTTAGTTGGTGGCCTAAAATATTAGCTTGTGGCCTAAAATATAAAGGAAAGTAACACAGCACACAAAGACACTACGATAGATTAATAAATCAAGAAAGAAATAATTATTACTTTCCTGTTGAGGGTGAATGCCTTTTGGTTTTGCCACCTCCATCCTTCCACAGTGGATATTTTTCAGAACCCTCTGAAGATGGGTCCAGAAGCAATGCCATTCAGGCACCATTAAAGGAAAGGCAGAAGCTGTAAGGCTGATTAGAGCTTTTAGCTAAATGATCCCATTACCCAACAGGCATCACATTGGAAAAAAGGTCAGACTAATCCAAGGGAAATAATGTGAGGGGAATACTGTAGGTGTTCAGTGCTGCAGGGGTGAGGATGCACACCCATCCTTGTATCCTCTGGCTCTCTGAAGGACTTTCCAGCGTGTGCCATAACACATTTTTGTGCCTGCACAAACTGCACAAACTGTACAGACCCCAGCAATCCCTCTCTCTTCCCTCGCACTTCCCGGCAACAGCCGAAATTGGAGAACTTTAATTGAATCTCTGCAATGTCAGGTGGAAGTTAATAAGAACCACATGGCAGCTTACTCTTCTTTTACACTGTTTATCTTTTTCAGGTCTTTGCCAGATCTTAAAACTTGTGATCACTCAGGCCCATCAGCAGCAAAGCCAGAGAAGCTCCAGGGTAGGAGCACAGGGTTTGCTTAGGAAAGCCAGGACAGCAGGGAGCTCTTCAGTCACTAGGGGGGCACCAGCCACCTGCCCTAAGGACTAGTCCCTCTTTTTGAAAACAGCAATAAATACAGAAGAAAAGTCTTAGGATTTGAGCCCCAGCTTATCCTTTTTCCCTTCTTATATCTTGATCAAAAGAAGGAAGGAAGCGGAAAGGGGGAGGAAAAAGCAGCACAGCTGTGGGAGTTAGAGAGGAAAGGGACTGATGCAAAAGCTCTTTCTCTTTAAGAACTTGCTAGGCTCAGGCCTTGGTCCCAAAAGTATCTTCAACAGCCCTTGATTCATAAAAATCCTGGTAGGGTTAGTGTTGGATATTTGTGTTCTCACATTCCCTGATTTTCAGGGTTTATGGCTTCTGAAGGGCATTGTAATGTATCAAAGTCCAGCTCTACAGAAACAGTTCATGTATGTGGCGGTGTCCAGATTTTGTGGAAAAGCAGAGAAGAAACCTAAGGATCCAGGTCACTTGTCTCACCGTGTTTAGCCATGTCAGTCATCCACTTCAACACTAAGTACATTTAGGGTGGAACTGACACTGCGTTAGTAGCAAAAATATTGATTCCAATTATGAGTGATTTTTCTATTTGCTGCAAAAGTAAGCCTTCTCTAGTAGACAATCAAAGTAGTACCTAATCCTTTACCCAAATTTGATTTTATTATAGAACTCTGTAGGTTTGGACTAATTTAAATATTAAATTTCCAGCTCAAAGGCTTCTTTACCCAGGCTGGGCCAGACGTGCATCTGGTATAAATTAGCATTGCTCTGGTGGTGCTGTGAGAGACAGGAAGATTTCTATCAAGCAGTGGTCAGTTCCTGTATGATTAAACATATATTATGTCAGTCATTTGGGTATAAAATGCTTTTGAATCAGGGTTGCCTTCCTTTCTTTGCCCTGTATGTAGTAATGGTTATAGCAGGGGTAAACCACTGACTTAGGTCTGTATGATCTTAGTGATACTTGGCTGGAATGGAGCTTTAAATATTCTCTTACTGATGCTGTTGAAGCACCTAAATTAAGTGAAACTAAACAGTTTGTTCAAAAAGAGGGAAAATTGAGATCCCCTACCTGGAACGAGTCATGAATAATGAGAAATAACCCGTGTTGTTTTCTCCCCTCTTCTGTAGCACTTTTAAAACATACATTTATTGCAAGTGTTTAGCACATGGCAAACTGAGTAGAAAGAAAAGTCTAATATGTCAGGCTACAAACTGAAATCAGAGTAAAACATTAAAGTCACAGCCTTACCTATGATAAATTTCTGTCAGTTAATTCATGTATATTAATACGAGCTTGCTACTCTGATCTATCATAACGTTCATCCCTATGGAAGTTATGACATTATGTTCTTCCTAAGTATCTGATGCAAAGAAGAAAAAGGTAAAATAATTCTTATTATTGTCTTAAGATAAGTAGTCTTTCCAGTGTTATTATTTCCCATTTTTATTAGTTTCTATTTCTAATTTAGGCCTTTTAATACGTTACTGTCACCACCTGTAATGTTCCAAACTGTCAGAAGAAGAAGCTGAAGCTGTGAGTGCAATAATTGCCCTTTAGATCTGAGGTCTGTGCATAGAAATGTTACTCTGGAATTAATAACAGATAAATTAATTTGCAGTTTTGTGTTCTCTGGCTAACCTGCTATTGATGTTACTTGGCTTAAAGAGTAAATAATTATTTTCACTTTTTTTTTTTTAGTGCTTCATTGTAGGATCCCTTGACAGATAAGCTCCTGTGAAGTACACAAAGTGTAGAGAAACACATCCCAATCACCAAATACTTTTATGGACACTTCACACACTTTCAGACTTTACAGTCAACAATTTGTAGACTCTGTAGTGAGTTTGGGAATTCTTAAACCATGGCTTAAAATGCAGATCTGGGGTTTTAGAGCAATCAGAAGTATATGTTTGGAAATATTTTCAAATATATGCACCAAAAAAGTGCAGGGCAGTGAAACTATTAAATAACCCAAGGCTGTTTATTCAAATAGTTTTTGCCCAAGAAAGTAGATTTCACCAAGACTGGTCAAAATGTTTTGTTCCAATATTTACAAACTGCAATTTTTAATTGCAAAGTATGCTTGAGATGAAGTTTAGCTATATTCACTTTATGCTTCAGTGTCACTGAGTGACATAAAATGTAATCAGTTGGCCAAAAATTCAATTAATTACACAGTTGTACTCAAGTTGTTAAAAAAAAAAAAGTTTACTTGGATATTAATTTCTCCATCTTTTGTAGATCATCTGCTCAGTGGAGCTGAATGGGCATTTCTCAGCTGAGACCCTGACCCCACAAGTTTCGGTTCTGATGTAGAGCAGGCATTTCAATCCACAGCAAAAAGACAAAGTCTTTGTTTAGTCTTTGTTTAGTTCACAAGGATTTCATATCACCCTGGGGATGGAGAAGAGCACTGTAAAACATGGCACAACTGGGCATATAAAACGGACAGATTTCTCGAGATCCAATTTATGACTAATCTTGAAGTGAAGGAAATTTCACCTGATTTCTGGATTTCTAAGAAAATGTTGAGGAATTCCTCAGTCCACACCCCTCCACTGATTTGACATCAGACTTCTGAGGCCTTTCAGAGCATCAGTAGTCCTTTTATTTGAGCAATCTCTGGCGATAGTTCAGCGCTGAACTTTTCCTCTGAAATGACTAAATATAATTTTATAAATACATGTTATAAATAAACGTTATACTACTCTTATAAAATAGCTTTTAAAAATGTTGTCTCTCTCCCTCTTTTGGTCTTATAGACCTTGATTTAATCTTCTCCTGTTTTTCGTTAAACAATACTTACTTCTGCTTCATTCCTTGTTTTCCCAAACGTGCCTGGTGCCATAGCACATCAAGGGTTCCCCTGGCAACACAAAAACACACTTTTTCCTCAGAGCTGCATCTCCGTGGTCTAGAGCACTTAAATTGTGACCTTTTAGCCACAGCTTGTTCTGAGTTTAATTAAGAGCATTTAAAAATAATAATGACAAAGTTTAGCGCAACCTTTGATCTGCAGCAGACTGAGCTGAGGGGGGCAGATCTTCAGCTTTCTGCGCCTAGATAAGGGTTTATATAAAGTACATTAAAATGGAATTAGATCCTCGGTTTGGACTTTACATTTAGTTTAGTTAAGTGCTGTCTTTACTGAGGCCGACGCTGTGTGGATGCATGAAAGCTTTAGCTGAGGACTCCCAACTGCAGTGAGATCTGTTTCTCCCATTTTGTATTTATTCCCTGTCAGCTCTCCCGGAGTCATTACACTCTCCACAAACAGAAGGATGTGTGTATGCACACACTTCAATTTGCTCAAGTTTCCCCAAGCCTGACTGCAAGGAAACATAAAGAGAATGAATTGGCATTTGAGATCTGTTTCTCTTGCTACCAACCCTTTCCAACAACTTTAATGCCTGCACTAAATCCTCCTCAGGACATTCATCTCTTTCCCCCTTAATGGAAAAAATTTCCCGAGAAAAATATCTCATCAGAATCATTTGCCTTAAAATATTAAAACCACAATGAGAGGCTGCAAACAGAGAAGTGCAGTTTTTCTTCAGCATGATAAATTCCTGAGAAGTACCTTCTCAAAACATTTGCAGCACAAATTAAAGCTCACGGCTTTGCTTCTTGCAGCTTTGCTCGAGTTCATAGTGGGAGAACTTCGGTGTGCTTGTGCCAACCTGTGATGGGACTCTCTAAACCCTGGGAGAACACTTGTCTTTCATTACTTCCCTTCGTCCTTCTTCCTGGCACGTCATGCTATTTTTGTACAATAACCTGTGCATATCCTACCATTAAAACTTAAGCACCAGATTTGGTAAATGTCTCCAAGCCGAATTTCAAAGCACTGGTTTCAGACAGAGGCCTCAAACCCATAAAATAACAAGCAACAGTTGTTTGTCAAACTTTCCAGGATGGAGAAAGGGCCCTGAGTATCAGATAGCTCTGAACTACTTTCTCCCTTTTTTATCTACTTGGCCTTGTCCGGTATTACTGGGCAGTAAAAATTCAAAGCTCTGGATTATAAATAGTCTCTGATTTCCTCCCAAAGCAAGGCAGATAGATTTGTGGTGATCTCATTGTTTGAGGTGGGTAAGTGTAGCTGAAAGATAAGTTTTCCTACACAAAAAATGTAAAACTTCCCAGTATGGTCAACTTTTGTCTTTGGTCCCTCTCTACAGGCAAGCCCAGTTCATTCAAGGCCACCTGACAAAAGAGGCTCCTATAATCTTACACATTTGGGAGCTTTTTTGAATTTGGGAGAGTTATGTATATCTGAGTGCCTGGTAGCATTTAGCTTGTAAATACCCCTTGTGTTTCTGCTGGATATCAGTTAATTTTAGAGTAATCAATTGCAAAAACAGAGAACATTTTCTTTAAAAAGTTAGGTAACATTTGTTTTCGTTTTGCCTTTCTGTAACAGGTTTTTCTATGTAAAGTTTTTAAATGTAACTGACTGAATTTCAAGAAAATTCATTCCTTTTGGAATAAATCTCTTTGAGAACTCTGTCTGGAACATAGGTTTAGTATTAGAGGAGTCAGTAGAAATAACTGGATGTACTTACTCATCTCTGACAAATATGACAAATATTACTTTTAAATCCTACATCCATTTCTGTTTACAATTCTTCAGACTCCCCAGTAAATGTTTTTGTGATGTTCTGTTGCAATTTGGTTAAAAGAGGATGAATGAGTACATTAGAATAACTTCAGAGAAGAGTAAACTAAACTTTTTTATTGTATTAAAAATAGACAACAAGTTACCATGGCGTGGAGACAGAAAAAATAAATGAAGGTTTCTAATATTAATTCACCAAGTCTGTTCTGCAGGCAAACAGCATTTTCAGTTTGATTCAATTTGTTATGGATATTTCCCCAAACACTCTTTCATTATGATGCTGAGTCTTTCAGAGATGAAGGGAGCAATGACAAGCACTCATCATTCTCACCCCTATCAGTGTTGGGTTTGTAGGTGTGGAGCTGATTATGTGATGCTGATTCTTTCCTTCAGCCTGTACTCATCCGTACAGCTCGAAAAATCAGTTCTACTTCTGCTCTTGTACATTTAATTCTTCAGTGAAACCTCCATTAAATTGCTCCACAAGTACCAAAGCAGGCCTTTCCACCTCCGAAAGGATAAACTGAGGTGGAACACAAGTCAGGAAAGTTTCCAGGAGAGGAAGCAAAAAGCTGGCTGTTTATTCCCAGCCAGAGGTCCTTGTCTCTCTCCCTGTCTGTTTGCATTAGTCCTGGCTCAGCTCGCTCCTTGTTTGTGCTTTGCAAGTATGAATGGATATTATGACATGCTCTCTCCTGGTGGTTCCATGGAAATAATTGTGAGGAAAGGAGAGGTAGATGGAGTTACATGCCCAGTTTGGATTTTAGCAGATATTCTGAAATTTTCTACCCAGACAAAATGTGGCACACTGCTTAATCCTGTCACTCCCTTCATTCATTCTCCTAAATTTCTGCTGTGTATAATGGGATTGCAGCAAGGAGTTCCCAGCTGGAAATGAGAGATTATATCCTGGCGGGCAGTATGAATGTTTGGTAAATGTTTAGTAAAACCAGAAGATGCAATTCCAGTTGCTCAGTGCAAAAGGAAGGAATGAAAGGCTACGATTAGGAAAAGGACAAGTTATGCAGGAGCTCATAGTTAGACAATCAATATTTTAATGAATCAGTAGAGAATGTCAAGCTTTTAATTAGGAGCTCTGCAAGGTACCTGAGAGATAAATGACAAAGAGCACTGAACTTTAGACACCAACAGTCTCTTTACCTTCCTGTAATATCCTGGAGTAGAAGCAGCTCCAATCGAAAGTGAAATGCCAATTATGCAATTATGGCCACATCACATGCCAGGGACTTCCAGTGGGAACTAAGGGACAATAACCCCTGCACACACCTGGTGAATTTGCACAGGCAGCCCCTACACACCCCTTTCTTCAAAACCTGGGGAGTATTTGAATTCATGCTTCTCACACCTCTGGGTTGTAAAGAAACACCTTTTTCATATAAGAAATGCAAGTACAGCTTATTCACAGCCTGGTCTCCAGAGTTAGTGGAGGAGTTCAGCCTAATCAGAAGAGAACAAGGCCCATGAATGTTCAGGAACTTTGCAAACTGATAGCAAGTAGCAATCCTCATGGGCTGACCTGGGAGCAGGATGTTGCTTTGGTACTGCGCGGTGTCTTACAACGAATTTCCACCAACACAAAATGAGCCTCAGGCGGTGATTGGGGAAAAAAAATGGCTCCTTTATTCAACAGATTTCAAAACTGATCATGTTTATGTTTGACTGAATTATTTATCCACCTCTGGAAACTCAGGGATGACTGAAAAATACCTCAGTGGGTAGTGGGGCTGAAACAATTCAGTGAGATTTCATTGAAGTCGGGGACATTTGGGTCATGTTCTCAGAATCCAGTTTCTTCCAAAACTGCTTCTGGGACCTAATGTCCCTGAAACTGAAATGGTTGAATGACAGGAAAATGAGTTAAAATGTCTTAGCAGATCTCAGACTTTCCCCTGACAGTATTGGCAGGGAGTGGACCAGCTGTAAATCAAGGTTGGATTGAAGTCAGGGGAATAAAGAACTATTTGCCCTTCCCTCGGAGTGGCCCTGCCTCCCCTGGGTGCCATCTCTTCAGCCAGTGTGAGTGAGTGAAGTAATGATATTGGAAGAGTCTTGGCTGATTTCACAAGGTAACAATATAGTCCACAATTGCCTCAAATCTTATTATTTGACACAGGAACTGTGTACTTCACATCTGATGAGCTATAAAATGGTTCTCCCGAGGAGAATCAGAGCACAGTTTTACCCAGTTGGAATGATAATAATTAAAAATGTCACACACTGATTGCATTGCAGCAACATGGAAAACATGTTATATTACAGGGGGCAGCTGTGCATGTTACTGTGAGTATTTTGCACTTCCAGTACAGGGTAGCTGGTTAATGTTAAATAGAATGTATTGTGATGCAAACCTGTGCTGATTTTACCTTGTAACTGATTCATCAGGTAAAATAATTTAAAACCTGTGTTAATTTTTAAAGCTTGCTTATACAACTCAAGTGTATTTGAATAACTCTGAGATAAAACATCTCAGTACACAAAAGGAACAAAAATATCCTTAGAGCACACCCAGGCTTCATTTACTATGCCTGCAAACCATACTTTTCCTCTCTGCAGAGCTATGTAGCTCCACACGGCCGTGCTAACAGTGTTATTAATCTTTCCTGCAGTAATCTCAGCCTCTCAGCTTTTACGCATTCAGCACCTGGGTCAGATTTGACCTGACAAGTTTGTCCTTGAGCACTATCATTTACAAAGTCCGAGTTAAAAAAACCCTCGTGTATTATCAGAACCGCTGCGTTTTATCAAATAACTGCCACCAGCTCCCGCCTGAAATAGCTCATTTACAAAGCTGTTGCCACCAAACTGTGGAAACCAACCATCAGTCAAAGGCTTGTTTTGGTCTTCTTTTTTTTTTTTTTTTTATATACTGATAGCAAATGAACTGCAGATGGAGCACTGTTTATACTTTCCCATCGTGTTTGGGGTGCCGGGAACTGTCGCTGTGATGTCACTGCGTTTGGGCAGGATATAGAGAAAGCAGCAGGACTGGAAAGGTTTGTTTACTGGGTTAGGGCCAGTTTGATTTGTGCTGTAGGAGTGACATGAAGGTGCTTGAAATGGAAGGGTACATGACCTCACTTTTCATGTAGACCTATAGGGGAAACACCACACGGGGAAAAAGTTTTATACATCTACTGATCAATAAGAAAATAGGAAGGACTTGTTCTTAGATTTTATGTAACTGAGAGAAGCAATGCCTTAAAACATGATACCTAAATCTATCAGTGCCCCCCCAAGACAGGGATGGGGAGAGCAGATGTAGATTCAAACATGATCTTCTGTTATTCCTGCAATGTGTGACTGGATTACAACTGTCCAACAAACCACTGCGATTGGGCTGTACAGGGGAGGAGGCAGGGAGGATAAAGCACAGCTAAACAGGCTGGTACAGCAACCAAACTGTCCAACCAGCCAGAATGATGTAGCACCACTTCTCACCAGCACAGCCTCCCTGTTGGCCTCGAGGCAGGTGTAAAAGTCAGGCAGAAATCCACCTATTAGCACCTGCCCAGGGGTGAGCCACAGCACCGTAAACCAGGACGGCAGAGGGGCTGGGATGGAACTGGCTGTCCTGGATCTGCATTGTTAGGGGACTCTTCCCCCTCTGGAGAGCTTGGAAGTAGTCATTTAAGCCAGCTGGAGTGTGTTGTGCATGAAGCAAAGCAGCATTAATTCAGAAAATTAACCATAGACTTTTCCTCTTCCTAAACTAGGCTTTATCCATTAGCCCGTAGTTGCAGCAGGAACGCTGTAAGTCACAGCAGTGACTGGGACAGCCATTGTAAAAGCCTGATAACAGAGGGCTGCAAAGCACACAGGCAGTGATAAAGAAAACAAATCAAAGTTACGGTATCACAAAAGGAACTTTGCCTGCCTGGCCACAAAGCAGGGTTTCTTTCCAATATTACTTCCTCATTGTCTAGCGAGTGTTTTGTACTAATAATTGTAAAAGCTGCAAACAAACCATGCAGCCTATTGCAATATCCTCTAGCAAACAAAGGCCTCTCTAGCAACTTTGAAGGAGCTTTATATGCAACTCTGCTTTCCTAAGCACAGAGTTCATCTCAGCTAAACCAGTGTCTAGCAGAAATGTGGGAATGAGTTCTTCATATGGCAACCTATGCAGGGAGAAAAAATGTCCTCTGTTTTTATTTTAATAATGAATTTTCAAGGCTTCTGTGCTAAATGATTTTGTTCTGACTGTAGTGTTTAGTGCTCAATTTCATTGCTGTCTGTAGGAAAGTGCATTATTATGTGTTTAATAGTCACTTAAGGCTCACTTAAAGTTTTTATTACACTATGCTTATTAATAGTGCACAGCTTATTTCTGGAGAGGCTCTGTTCTTCTATTTATGTTTAGCTAATGTTTAAAAAAAATGTGAAATTTTAAAGATGTTGGTAGTATCTCTGAGTATTTATGTTGGAAGGGATTTCAGGAAGTGATTTAGTCCCATTCCTCTGCTCATGTCGACATTAGAACAGGATGCTCGTGGCGTTTTGCAGTTCTTATTCTTGGTGTCTGGGACTCGAGGTGTCCCAGCCTGTTCAGTGCCTCTCAGCAGGAGCCACAGGGAAATGTGCTCAGTGCAGCCACTCAGTTCAGCCCCCAGGCAGCCTTGGAAAAAGCTTGTGCTGTGCCAGTGTGTGTGTCTGAAAACCTTTCTCAGTGTGCTCAAGCTTTCCTGAACTGAGCTTGTGCTCCGAGGCAGAGGAAAGTAAATGTTCAGTTTAGTTCCCTAGGGAGAAAAAAATGTGGGATATAATTTACTAAAGGTCAGGAAGGGGAGATATGGGAAGATATTTTGGCAGCCAGAACCAATAATGGGCTTGCTTTCTGTTCACTTGGTCTAGGCTTTTCCCTGCTCCTACTTCATCACCCTTTCTGTCCCTAATACAGTGTCTCCTTCCCTGAATAGTTAGACTTCTATTAATCCCTCTGTTTGGCAGGAGAATCCTGTCTTTAAAGAACACCAAAGTATATACAACTTGTATTTTCATATCTCATATTTTTTTACTTCACAGCTACCCACTGACTTTGAAGACTTGGAGAAAATGTAGGTTATCCTGCCCAATTGGTTTCTGCCGAGCTGGAGATGGTAAATAATCAGAGGACAGTGCAGATGGATGGGGTCATATGAGAAATGTGGGAGAAAAGTTCCCTTCGTTGAGCAATGTCCCAGGTTCTGACCCTGAGAATCTCTCCTATGCTGTGGCCAGAAGGAAACAATGCAATACTCCAAGTCGCAGGAATAGGTGACAGGAGGAGAACAGCCACAAACCTGCACGGGGAAGGACTAGCCTGGGGGGATTTAAAAGGTGTTTTTACCCCTGGGCTGCATTCTAATTTTGGTTATGATGGGGTGAATCAGGCCTAACTTTACTGACATCAAAGGCCCTGCTCAGTATGATCTAGCTTCATCTCTTAAAACCGAGGTCAAACCCACTAACTTTTGTAGGCGAGTTCTACCCGAAATGAATGGGTGGGGCAAGGCCAAGCCTATGATTTTGTTATTTTCAGTTGGGCACTTGCACAGTTTGGTATTCACATCTGGCTTTGTCTTTTAAAGGGCCTATTTTTTTTTTTGGCGTCTGAACTGGAAATTGCCTGGCCACAACTATTCAGCTGCCCAATTTGGGCGGGATGGGCTAGGGGTAGGCCAGCTTGAGAAATACAGATGCAGAGGGGTGGGTGGTAGTTTTTATGATCCTGTAAGAAAGCTGCATTGGATTCTCGGGGTCGAGGTTCGGGCTGTTATTAAAACAGAGCTTGTTTTTAGCCTGTACCAATGTTATTCCCACACTTTAAGTTAGTGAGCTGTATGCAGAGCAGAGATGGGAGTCTCAAAGCAAACGCCTGTGACCTTATTTTGAATAATCTCTAACATTTTTCTGTATGATAAGACACAGGCATCGTACAAATGCTGAGGTGCAGATCCCAGTTCAGGTGGTTGTGCTTAGCTACATATCATTCTTCAGCTGGAAGCTGAAGGATGCCTTTTCTCAAATTAACACTCACTCTTTCAACTAACAGTATTTCTGGTCATAACTGTCTCGCATCTTGCAGTCAGAGGAGAAAAACTAAGTGTTTTGCCTTGAGGCAAAACCAGTATCAGTGCAAGTACCAACTTTATGTCTGCTTCAATCCTTTTGTACCACACGTCTTTCTTGTGTGTCTCAAAGCCCCGCCTGCCTGCTGTGAGGAGCTGTGCTGAATCTTTCAGGCATTCCCTCAGAGGAGTAACGCCCTCTGACGTGTCTTATTTATGAGTGATTTCATGTTGCTGTGATTCCACATTGCTTTAGAACCAGGGACTTGCTTTGGGTACATGCTACATTAGACTTTTCTAGAAAATAGACATTTAGCTGCAGTAGAAGTTGCTGGTGTGGGTGTTCACTGCATTCCCATGCAATTCCATGGTAAGGGGCTGGTCTGAAAGAGTGAGTAAATTAAAAATACACCCTCCTGGAACTATTTACATCCCACGACTGGAGGTGGGATGCATTAAATATTCTTAGCCGCCAGGTGGCAATAAGCTGTGGGACCGTAGCTGGGGACACGGGAGGGCCATCGGCTGTAATACCGGGAACTGGATGCGAGAAGCCATATCCCTATGGAGCACGTGCCTTAGGGCTTCTGACGGATCCCAGCTTGCAGACAGCGGCTGCGCTTTTATTTAAGACCCGCTTGGTACGAATCAGTTTTCATTCCCCTGTTTGCCTTTTGTCATTTGCCACTTAGCAATGTCGCCTGCAGTGTTCGAACATTCTCCGTGTCCCTTGGCAAGCACCCATGGTCTGTTATTTCAGCTGTAAACCTGCTAGTCTATTGAAGTGATGATGGCTTTTTTAAAGAAGAGGGCAATTATCCCGTGCAGTTATGCTGAGCCTGAAATCTGCTCCATCAGTGTATCCCGTTTCCAGCAATCGGAGCATGTGGGGCACTGCGCTTACCTAGCAAAGAGCTCCTGATCATTTAAGTTCTGAGAGAAATGTTTGCTTCTGGCCTATCACGTGGCCTTAACTTTTACAGAGAAAAGGGGCAAATTTATTCTATCATGATTTTTTGCTATTGAGGCAAGAAGATAACCCTCAAGGACACCAGCAAAGCTCAGAAGCACTTTTCCCAAGTTGCAGGAAATCTTCATTTTAAGGGATGCTCTGGGAACCCTTTCTCTGTTTGCACCAAGGCATTTCTCTGTAGGTGTCACACTTCAATTGGAGCAGATTCCTTAGTAGTATAACACTACTTCAACAGCAATAAGGGCTCTACAGGCATTTCCTTAACATCTAAGAAGGAGCTGCTTCTGAAGCAGCCCCATGTTGTGTGCTTCTCTCTCAGTTCCTGACGGGGCAATCCGAGCCCACAGAAGTGACAAACGCGTTCTGCAGGAGGTCTGGTGTTTGGTGGTGTGTGCTGCAAACGCCTCCTACAAAAATTATACTGAAAAGGAAGTTGCTGTAGCAAAGCCAAACACCACAGACACGAAGCAGCGGTGTTGTAGACACTCATGCAGATTTAATATCTTCTGTGTGTATTATGGTGTCACTCTAGTTACATGGCAGCACTACAGTTTTCTCCCGTTTTCTGCTCATTTCTTTGTGCAGGAAGCAAAATTATATCCAGCTAAAGCTCTAAAACACCTTGTGACATAATTCCTTGTGTGCTCAAATTCAGCTCCAACCATCATTTTGTAAGTACATACAACAACAATATACTGCCTTTGGTAAAGCGGTGTGATCTAACCAGGTAAAGATGAGAAAACCCCATATAAAGTTCAAAAAGGGCAGGGAATTAGAAGCCAGAGAGAGCCATGGTAACAGTGGGAAGATTGAATTTCATGTAACACTCAGCAGTCTCAGTGTGCAAGTTGCCTGGCCAAGGTAAACCACACAATAAGTTACTGTATAAACAGGGAATCACAAAGTGTATGATCCTTTAATCTTGAAGTACCATCAGTGCAGTTCTGTTATAATTACCTAATTATGGATAGGAGAAGCTAATGTGCTTCCAGCTCCTGAAGAGGCATGGGAGCTTCTAATCATTGGAAAATAGATAGAGACATTTCTATGGTTTCACATGCATGCTTGAAATCCAGCTGTCAGGCATATTTCTGTTTAGCTATGGTTTGGGAGGTGTTTGAGGGGAACTGCAGTTTAATGGAGCATCTGGATCTCATTGGAGACCTGTTCTTTGTTTTTGTGTTTCTTAATTTATTATTACACTTTCCAGCTGGGCTGATAGAGGCACAAAGAGGACAAGACATGGCTCAAAGTCACAAGGCAGATTTGTATTTCAGCTTAAATTCAAAAGTTTTCTTTTGCCTTTTGCTTTAAACGTTAAATGTAAGAGCTTGTAATACTATGTGATGATATTTTTGCTTGTCACTTGAAGTGTAACTTGTGAAATGTAATAGCATCCCTTGTTTTGAAAAAAAAAAGATATCATAGAAAGCTTTATTTTTTTTCACCTTTGTTTTTGGTCCACTGATATTGTTTTGTAGAAACAGTTCCTATCCATTTTCTTACCCAAGAGCATATGGGGGGTGTGTCTGTGATTTGATAAGACTCCTGGCTGTCTGCAGGACGCCTCTGTGTGTGTCAAGCATGTCAGCACTTGCCCCACTTCTTTGCAGATGTCCTTGTGCTGGAAACAAAAAAATAACCCCCCAAACCTGGAGCTACACTGTAAAACGTGCTGTATGTTATGAGTAATCCATACTTGATTCTTAATATGGATAAAGAAATCTTAGAATGTGACAGCTGTTGACTGTATTGTATTGTTTATCCTAGTCATGAGTCTTCCTGCTGGCTCTTCATCCTCTCAGTATCCATTTTCCAATTATTCCTGACAAGCTTTCAAAACAAAGCAAAGAGCTGCGGTGACATCCATGTTCTGATGGTTGCCTGCTGCATTCCTCCCTCACAGGACACAAGTTTGTTGTCCTCCCACTCCGTTAAACTGTGCCAAAATGCAGAATTGTAATTGAGAAATAATGCATTCGTCCTCTGGTAAGGAAACAAGGAAATCCAAAAGGAAATTCCACTTGTAAGTCTCTTCGATTCTGTTAAGGCAAACTGTATTTTTGGGTGGCTGCTTGGAGGGGAAAACCCAAGCCCAGACATTTAGTCGAAGGTGTCAGTAACCTTGGCTGGCTGTTTACCACTTAGGGAAGTTCATGCCGTGTCTCATATTTGTAGATCACGTCCTTGATGTGTAACCCAGCCAAGTCCTTTCCATGGGCGTGAAGTGGAAAGACAAGGAACTTATCCCAGAGTTTAATCTGAATGTGATACATAATTTTACAGGAGATTGAAGAGGGCTCTAGAGACAATGAATAGAAATACATAAAGAAGCAGCCATTTGGGTGTCAGATCTCTGGATTTATGTTCATGCCCACAGATCTAATTACTGCTAGTGAACTGGAAATATCCATATTGACTCTGCTCTTCCTGCTGCTGATTGCAGCTGTATAAGCCAGCAAGTGAAAAACCAGACAGTGCTTGGCAAACTTCAAATACTGGTCTGATTTCTTTTTGCTTGTGATCCATGCAGAGAAAAGCATGGGTGATTCCATTTACTTTTTATCACATCAGTGAAACCAGATCATCTCTCTGACTTCTGTGGAACAAGACATCACCTAATTCAAATTACAGCAGCCACGTGGATGTTTTATGAGAGGAGCTGTTCTTCTAGCTGGGGGCACTGGGATTGTCTCTGCACCCTCTCCTCCTGCCTTGCCTTTGAACTGCTCCTGTGCTCAGGTGATGTGGAGGTAAAGCCACAAACCTACTGAAGCACAGAGGAGACTTGTGAGGGCTGTGGATTTTATCCACTGTATTGCTGACAAACCCTGAAAGTTGGATAGTGCCTCATTGTACAAGTGCTCCATAACCTGTGGTTCTCTACAGGCAGCTGCAAGTGATGGTTCCTCCTCAAATCCCTGCATTTATTAC
The DNA here is from genome assembly GCF_001604755.1 of Lepidothrix coronata. Classification (NCBI taxonomy): domain Eukaryota; kingdom Metazoa; phylum Chordata; class Aves; order Passeriformes; family Pipridae; genus Lepidothrix; species Lepidothrix coronata. Next base: position 2,062,340 of record NW_016690296.1, read on the forward strand.
TGCAGCTCTAAACATTACAATATAATCCCTTTTCCCTGCATGTCTTTGCCGTGTTGACTAAAATTCTCATGCCCTAACCACGGACTCACATGTTTCTCACTCACCTGGCAATACTGACAGCATTGCCAGGGTTTGAAACTCTCCAAATCATTGGACAGCCTTGAGCCAATGCACAAGTTCTTGCTTTGGAGAACTCCTTGAACACTTTCGGGATGGATGTCAGCAATTCTGTCTCTGTCAGCCAAAAGGGCAGCAGACAAATACAGAGAGAAGAGCAGGATGACTAGTGTTGGAAAGCAGTGGGCTGGCAAATGAGAGCATGCAGAGCTTTAAAAAGTGGTGGAATTTGTTACATTCTTCTAATTTCCTGTGTTTTGAGGGTTTTTTTGGAGCTGTGGTGGCACTGGAGACAGTAGCGATGAGGAGCTGGAGGGAAACACGAGCTTGCGTGCGCTCCTCAGTCGCAGAAAATTTTGAAACCTGAATCATTTTCTTCTGGGAAAACTTTTAGTGCCAGTTATGTTCCAAAAGAATTTCCGGGGCAGCCTGCCCATCCAATTTCTCTCTTTCCAAGCTTATAAAACAGCAAGCTGATAGCCTGCATCTGTCCTTTTGACCCTGAGGAGGATAAGGCAATTGAGAAGTCATGGGGCTGCCCCTGGAAGCTGGGTTATGGATTCTGGCCAAAAGCATGGAAGCTGTAATTGGTGTGGAAGATTTTTCTTCTCTTAATCATGCCTTCATATTTGATCTCTTTCCAGTGTTCCCAAAGAACAAGTCATTAGGCACTCCTTTGGAAGCAGAAAGGCTTGAGGCAGCATAGTTTGAGATTTGTTTGACCTTTCAGCTCTGCTTTCCTTTGAGCCCAGGATTACCTCTGCTGTATGCAATTTGGATTATGTAGGGATTCCAAACATCTGAGAGAGTGAGGGAAATCATAATTTTAGGGTCAGGTTTTCAAAGGAGCCTGGCCCCAGTGACTGAGACAAGGAATGAGAATTTTGGGAAGCTCCCGTGTCTTGGCTGGTGTGTTTTTTCAGGAAGTTTGGTAAAATGTTATCTGGGTAGATGCTAAAGCTGCTTGCATGGAAATCTGAGGGGCTTGAATGGCAGCTGAAAGTCTGAAAATTCCAGCTGCTAAGAACAGGTCGTACCTGTGTTGCATGTTGAAGGCCTGCTGACATTGGAAAATATATGAGAAAAAAATCAGTGTGGAAAAGGAAAGAGTTAAATGATCAAAAAACCTCAAGAAATGAGTTATGGTTATCTGCCTTGACTGTCCAACAGGCCCAAAAAGGGTTTGCAGGACTGACCTTAGAAAGAAAAGCTGGCCCAACATGTCTAGAAAGAAAAGATTCCTGAAGGAGCTGCCTCTGCCAGCAGAGCTGCTGCAGAGATGTTTCCTCTTAAATAAACCATACCAAGGAAATCCATTTAAATAGAACCCCTTCTAGCCATACTATAGAATAGTTAACAGTTTGAATATTCAACCCATTTGTAAACTATTATTAATAGAGCTAACCCATGTTTTATATAAACACGCTGCGTCAATTAGTATGTTTGTATTTATTAAATAGTGGAAATAACTGTTGTGCTTCTCGTTGAAGACTTGGGGGCATTTCTGTTTTGCTCACAACTCCTTTTGTCCTCAGTAACATCTCCCGTAGGAATTAAAATCTGACTCAAATCTCTAAGGGTATGGAAAATATTCCCAAACCTGCGCTACGCTGTTCTGCATGCAGCTGCTTCAGAATATCCCAGAGACAAGATGCACATCAGGAACAAACTTAAAGCCAGTGATACCAATTCAGTAGGTGTATAATATCTTCCAGTGTGTGGAAGGAAATTCAGGACAGCTGATTTATTCCACAGAAAATACTGAATTTGGTTAGTGCCCTTCAGTAATTGTAACCCTGGGTTACTATGATTCCCACTCTCCCCCCGGGCAGGGGGAATTCGGGTTTGATCTTGAGTAACTGAGACAGACGTACCAAAGAACAGTAAATCCAACATAATACTTCCTTACCCCAAAATACACATTCCGAGACACTGGAAGAACACAGCTGCTTTTTTTTTTTTTTCTGAATTATTTACTCGGGAAAACAGATAAAATATAATACAGTTCAGGAAGCTCATGAGCGATTAAATGAGTGTACTGTGCATACATCTTAATATGCAACATACATTTAGTTCCAACTGTATTAGTGCATGGAGTCAGAGGAGAGGAGATTTCTAAAGGCAAAGCAGGAGTTGCTCCAGCAGCCTAGGAATCAAGAGGAAGATAGTCTAAAAAGTAACTTAGCTTGGATTTTATTTCTACTTTGCATACAAGGCATCTGTGTAACTGTTGGGGTGCATTTATTGAATTCCCTGTCTTCAGCTTGCATTATCAGGTTCCTTTTCTTCCAGAGGCCTATATGAGAGAACGTGCCTCTGCCCAGGGCCAATTATGAGGGCAAAGAAAGGCCTTTTTGTTTGGGTTTGCCTTTGATGTGTGTGGAGGGGAAGCACGAAACCTCACTGCTGGTTCATCTGACCCCTCTGCGGTGAGTTCCAATTGCGTTTAGTCTCCAAATGACTATAAAAAGGGAAGGCTTTTCAAAGCTGTAATTCCAAATTATTCCCAGCACAACCCCCAAGCAGCTGCACTTTGTGCTGGGAAATGCCCTGAAGGCTGAAGGGGGAAGCTTCTTTCCAGGCAGTGGAGATGTTTTACAGCTGCGAGTGAAAGTAACTTCCTTGGAGATCCCATCCACAGGCAGGCTGGCCAAGCAGTTCTGTGGTTGTGAGGCATGACCTGGGACTGTTCTCCCCAGTGCTGGGGGAAGAATGTGATGACTGGGGGTCTGCACATCCTCACCTTCTGAGGCCCCGCTTTCAGCACTTTCCCCTCTCTTTGCACACGCTCCCTGCATTTCAGAGCCCTACTAGCTTGTCTGGACAGGTTTGGCTAAGCCAAGGGGAGCTGCCTGTGTCTGGGAAGCAGTTCCTGCCTTGCTTTCAGGTGCTGAACGCTCTTATTAATTGCATGAGGAAGCAGAGGAGTCCTGGGCTGGAAACGGTGCTGACAACTGGGGCCATGTTTTGGTAATTCCAGTAGTATTTGTTTTATGTACCCAAAACTTTCTCCAGCAGCTCTGAAAGCCCTAACTCCGAGGCCTGCCTTACAATTATCTGACAGCTAATTTAATCAAAACTCTGCAATTAACAAGCTCATGTTCTTCAGGGCCTCATCTGAAGGCTTTGCAATTACTGACGGGCAGAACTCTGCAGACGCTGCACTGATCCACTAAGCTCGGCTCTAATGTTGTTTTAAAGTAATTACCCTCACTCACCGCCTTGTTTCTGCTTTGCTGTTCCTAAACTATGCAAATTCAGGAAGCTGCCTCTTGCACATGATTATAAATTGCTGGTTGGGGTAAGGTATCTTAACAGGCAGCTAAAATAGAATAAAATATTTAATGCATTTTCACATTGTGCACGTTCTGTTTGCGTGTTATTCACCAGGGACTCTGCATTTGGTTCACAACAATAAACATGAAGGGGAAAAGTTCTTTTCTCAGTAATGAGCAGATACAGCAGAAGGGTTTTGGCCTACAGTTCTTCCCTTGAGGAGCTTTGCCTGAAAAAGGTATGAAGAAAAACTTCATAACATATTAAGATTCGACCTGTTGCTGATTATATGAGAAATGCACAGGAGAAGGTCATGGCAGAGATTTAATAGGAGAGAGAAGGAAAGTAAGGTGCAAAATGTATCTTTAAAAATTAAAATTTTCCAATTTGTTATTAAGAAGAACAGCAGGTTTTATTAGTGGCTTATAAACATTGAAACCTGGAAGAGACAATTAACAGCAGCCCACGGCTTGTTAAGTCCATGATGGAAGGTTATAACTCATATGCCATCTGGATGTGGAAATTTTGTTGAAAGCAGCTTTTATAATGAGCTCATCATGCAGTGCAGAATATTCTCCTGCAGGAACATGTCTCAAAGAACAGCAAGAGAAATGGGGGGGACACAATAGTTTTCAGAGACAGAATGACTAAATTCTGTGGGGGAAGGAGATGACTTTATTTTCACCTTTGAATTATCACTGTTATTCTGAATTCAAGAGGTGCAATCAGATCCTGAAGTCTGAGTTTCATGTTTCTTTCTGAGTGGGACTGGTGATCTAGTTAGACTGTGCCATGTACCACAGAGAAAAAATCCCTGCCACAGACTTTCCTGAACTTACTCTGAACACCTGGCAGGGAACTGAAAATGGGAGAAGAACATAAACATAAATTATTAAAGATAGCTTGGCCCAATCCATCAGCTGATCTGACACATGCAAAAAAGATGGGGAAACTTGTTATGTTTAGGCTGGCAAAGTAGAAGACAGGTAATGTGTCATACATATTACATGACAGAAGGTAAATGCTAGTTAGAAGAGGTTATTCAAGTGATAACATTGACACACCAACAAATTCATGGTAACTTAAAGCCATTTTAGACTGGAAGAGGCTCTTAATTTTTAAAGCCCCGGGAATTGTCTGAAGCGAATCAGTTTTATTTAGCATTTAACACAGAGGAAATACATATACAAGCAGCAGCAGTAATTAAACTTTCAAGAGTAGTTACAAGTAAAACTGAAATCACAGATGATAAGCTCAGTTTGTTAAACACAGCTCATCACTTAAAGAAATATTAAGATGCATGTCATGGACCCAGAGTAATCCGATGTAGATGTTAGTTGTTTGAGCAGTTCCATAATTAAAACCAGACTTTTCTGATAGCTGTGGCTGTGTCCACACTCCTTTGAAGTGTTTGACCTTGAAAAATATTTGCTGCACTAAATGGCCACAGTCACACATGGCATGTTTTGGAGTTGTGGCAAGAGGAGCTCACCGAGGGCACACACAGCCCACAGCCTGATCCAGGGGCAGCGACTGCTCTGAGCCCAGACAACCAGTTTGATTTTTGGATATGCTGAACATCCTCTCTGCTTGCATTTACATTCAGAGACGCTTCTGACAAAGTAAATCATCAGTTTTCCTGCTCTCACCAGTCATTTTTACAGTGGCACTTGGCAAAGATGTGTTCTCAGCTGAGATTTCACACCATTAGTCATGTTGTTGATTCAGCCACTCATCCCGAAGCCTGGGCTATGTCTCCTATCAGCTTCTGCCTTGCATATCCTTTTCTTTGAATTATTGCTGGTAGCACTGTGTTGAAATAAGCCTGTGCACATAGAACGTGTTTTATACTAACATACATATTTGCTTATTTTGCTAAAGACCTTCAGGAATAATGTTTAATTTAAGAAAATACTGTATTAAAGTGGTACTTGCCACTGAAAACACTGGGACTTTCCCAACAGACCATTCAGCTGTATGAGACTAAGGTACTATGGGATCCTTCCCTTAGCATGGGAAAGATGTAAAAGAAGCCTTAAGCAGTTTAAGCCCAGTTCAAAATGAGACTCACTACTACACCACATCCATAGTGTTGTTTATAGAATTAAAAAAAACTATTAAAATCAGAACTATAAGGGCTCAAAGTCAGTGAAACCACTCTTGAAGATTTAATCATTGCATATATTTGGAACACTGACATTATTAGACTTACGAGCATCTATTGTTAGAATTACAACTTCAGTCATACCTAAACTAAAACCTTATAGAAATACTCTTTAAAATCTTAAAGCCATGTAGCAAATGGATTTGAAATTGGGAAGGTATAATTCTGTTTGGGATAATTTTTATTTTTTTTTTTAAAAAAAAGGTCTCAAAACCAAGTTTTCTTCTTAAATTTGACAAGAAAATGGCAAAATGTGTTAAAAATACTATTCTGGTTAGTACTTTGTTCCACTTTATTTTCTGTTATGTTCTGTTTTATATGGTACATGATAAAGCACAGTCTGCACAAAGAAACTCAGTTGCAGGGACCTTGGTTTTAAGTGGGAAGCTGAGGCTTTCTGAGAAACTGCAAAGAGTGATCTCTGGTATCTTCTCCTGAATGAAAAAGAACATGTCTCTTCTGACGTGTGTTCTTGCTGTCTGCTGACCTCAGCATTTGAGAATGTTTCAGAATGGGACAGGACTGAATTAAGAGAACTTGGACGAGTAAATCCTCCTGTGGCTCTTTAGGAAGTCATAATCTGCAGAAGGACTTCAGTTGCAAGGAGTCTCTTCTACTTAGAAGCCAAAAAGGGGAAATTAAAAGCCCCTATCACACACAGCTCGCTGTCTGATTTTTCCCCTCATGTGCAGCCAGGTTTCTCTGAGGAAAAAATCTTTAGTGATAATTGCTATTTTCCATAGCAGTGCAAGAATTTTGGGAACAGATGCTGACTGATTCCGCTCTGTGCAGTTGGACTGCCAAGTTATGAAATGTTTGATGTACAAGCGGAGTGTGAATAAAGGTTTTATTACTTTGAACAAGACATCTCGGCTCAAAATTCCCTTGCGTACATTTGCGTGGATATTAACGACCTGTTAGTTAAATGTAGATGTAAAAATGTCAGATGGACTCAAATGGATCAAATAATATCCCTTCTCAGCTTTGCCCTTTAAATGTTTTATGGTTCCTATCCCTGGGCTTCCCTCCTCTTCTCCTCTTGTGTTTAACTGGTTGTTTCATGGTCACCTTTTTAAATACAAATAAACCCACAAATCAGCAGCTGCTTTTATTGTCATTTGCATCAACAGAGTCGTTGTCTCTGCTTTCATAGATGAAGGAATAGTTTCTAAATGGGATGTGTGCAGAACTCCTTATGTTCCTCTTTAAGATGATATCTCTGAAAAATATCAAATTTTCAGATATGCTAGGAGAAATTTGAATTAATCCTCTTTAGGTCTGTCTCAAGTCTTAAAATACTACTGTTGTTAGTAGTATTTTACCTGTCTTTCATTTTTGTAATAAAAGCTTTATCACTTAATCTGACAGTGGTTAAAAAAATGAGTGATATGACCAGTTTTTAAATTTTCTTACGTTCTTTTTCTCTTCTCTCATGGTTTTGTAAGTGAGGACAAACAGGAAAGGCGAGTATGAAGAACTGTGCGTTTCAGGAATGGAACTTGAATGTGTTTAAATACATTGAAAGAGAAGATGAATTTCAGCGTTTGATGTTACACCACTGTACAGTTTCCAACAAGATCCGTCTACTAATCATGGTATTAAGCAGCTGTGTGGCATTTCAGAAATGATAACTAATGCTAGCAATGAAGCAGTGAGCTCCCAGCTTGCTGCCTCTCTGGTGCTGCAGTGCGAGTGGGATCCGGCCCAAGGCAGTGCTGCTGAGCAAGTGAAGTTACAACAGCACTGGCTTTTGTTCTTCTTGTCACTGCAGCTTCCAAAGGCTGTAAAGTTCTCCTGTGCTGCTGATCCTTCTCCTAATATTGTTGTGTGATACTGTAATTGTGCAGGAGTTGTGTCAGCACCCTCCAAGCCAACATCTGGAAACTGTTAATTCTTCACAGAGCACGGGATGGCACAGACACAGCTGGTGCATCTTGCAGCGGTATCTTAAATTCTTGTGAGAGGATTTGTGCAAGACCAGTTGTGTCTGGTTAGTACGTATTTTCCACAGAAATTAGGGAAGCTCACTTGAAAAGTCAAGGTGAACTGTAGCTTTTCATTACTGCTTTTTTATCTGGACTCTTTCTTTGTTTTAATAATATCAATACTGGCAACACTCATCAAGCTCCTTTGATTCTCATGGGTCCACTAAGAGCTGGGACTGTTCAGCATGGAGGAAAGTGCAGAAGACAAAAGCAGAAGTGATCTTGCCTTTTAATTTATTTTTTCCCCCAGAATGCCTGCAGCTATGATTTTCCACTCAGTAAAGATTTATGACCTAAAGGAACGAAGAGTAGGCAGATGCTCAGAGAACAAGAGATAGGGATCTAGGAAGATTTTAAGGCCTGAAGCTCAAGGCAAACTAAAATCCATCACAAACAGATGAACAATTAGCTGCTTAGCTGTGTTCTGATGAGATTTCCGAGGGCTCAGAGAATTCTTGGTGGTTCAGAAAGAGAACTTAACCTTCTCCTAACATGCCTCATGTTCTGTCAGCTGTGCAGAGGCAATGGAAAACCTTTGTCAAAACAGATGGCAGGGTTAGCCCCCCGCCACTGAATAAAAATGGGAACTTCAAGGTCCAGTTAATGACTGGAGAGCCAAGAAGCATTTGGAAAGTTAGTTTAATATTGAATACACCCCAAAGAATACACTGTTACAATTCCAGGACTTCTTGGCTATGGCCAAACTCTGGATACTGCAAGAATAGTCATTTCCCAGCTCACGCTTCCAGCCAGAACAAGGAACTGCTGAGGTGCACGAAAAATAAGATGTAGCACTTAACATGGGTTTAGGGCTTTGAAAAAAGACATGTTCAACAGCTGGATCAGTCCAGCAGAATATGTTTTTGCCCAGTGCTTCCTGATAATCTACTATGCCATTCAATTGCTTTTCATATACTAAAACAAATATTATGTTAAAAGCAATCATGTGCATAAAGTATACCAAGAAACGACATGCAAAAATATCTGGTTCCTCTATTAAAAACATGCTGGCATGTCACACTGACGAAAGTTTCACAGAACAGTTTGGTAAAATGTGGAAACTATGATCTGTGTAGCTGAAAGGGTTTCAGATGCTGGTGGCATGACTACTAAAAGCTAAACAAAGTCACAGAGATGTTGCTTTACGTGCATCCAATGAAACAGATACTGGGTGCCAGTTAATGCCGATTAATAACGTTGCGCTGATTAATAATGAAGAATAGTCTTGCTATGATCTAAACAATGCAGATCTTACTTGCCTGAGTTTGGAATAAGAACATAAAGAAAGCTCCTACAAAGTGTTTTCAGTAGTGATCAGTGCTTTATATCAACCCTAATCAAGATCCTAGTTGTTTACTCATAACTGTAAAGGTCTGCAAAGGTATTTTTTTTCCCATGGAATGGGTCCAATGGAAGGGCAGTGCTCCTCCCTGCAATGCAGTAGGTGCAATCTTACACTGCTCCATGTCTGTCTCTACCTTTGCACCTTTTGCCTGTACATTAGGAATTAAGCATGGAAGACCAGAAGTGTAGTGCTGTTGGAAACATAACTGACCTCTCAGTCTTGCACACAAGTGCCTGTAATCAGGTTCAGAACGTCACTTCCCAGTCGTGTCCTGCTGCACTCCCTTCTTCCTTCTGCAGGGAACGCACAGCCTCCACTTAAAATCAAGGGCAAGGGCTGAAAGATAACTGTGGTGCCTGATAATTGTCAGACTACCCCTATTTGTTGTCCTCAGCTTAACATAAATGACTTCCTAAGGACTAGTGAAGGCTACCAGACCTACTCTACTTCTTTTTTTCCTTCTAGAATTTCACGAACCTGCTGGATGGATGTGAGGAGCTAAAGCCAGGTTGCTGTTAACTATATCTTAAGGTAAGCTATTAAACACCCAGTGTTATTGCTTGTTTTGTTTGTTTGGGGTTTTGAAGAAGCATTCACATGTACAAGGAAGCTGTGGGAGCTAATCATTAGTTTCTAAGGATCTTGAGGATCTTCTTGACAGATCCCAGCTTGCTGTGGCAGCTCTCTCGAGGCACACATTTCGGTGCCTCCTTTCTTGACAGTACTTGGGATTAATTTAATCTCCTGTTACCTGAATATCTCTATAGACAAGAATCTATCTTGAAGGAAATGGCTGCAGAGATCCAAACTGAATTATGGTTGCCACATTTGTTTACAGAGATGGGGTGTTTTTGTAGCTGAGATTTTTCACTCAGTGTTAGTTTTGATAGATTGACACAAGCAAAAGTCATTCCTTAACTGAAGTATTTGGAAACAGTATAAGGGAATAAAAACAGATGTACAAAACTAGAAAACAACTCTTTTAAACATATCCATCATTTAAAACAGGAAACATCTCTAAGTGAATTGCGTTTTCTGAAGTCTGACTAAGGACAAAGGTATCTCTTCTTGTTTTTGTGAATGTGTTCAGTACTGTACAAACAAAAGAAATGCTCTTTTCCCTCAATACCTCTACAAACATACATTCTACCACTTTAATCTTGCAGTGACAGTAATGCAACATTTTATTTCCTGATTTGTTGTGGCTATTCAACCTATGAGCTCGGATCATTTTGTTAAAACACAATTAAAATTTAGCAAGTTGCCTAGTTTACCCTCCTAGTCAAATTTGTCCTCATTTGGCAGGGCTCCTTTCTAATTTTGACTTATTAAATTCTGTGAGAAAGATCAAAGGTGGCCTCCTGTTTCTCATTACACAGGATCAACGGATCAGATAATTCAAGGTCTGATAAAATGGCACAGGGAATTCAGCTGTGTGCAGCATTACTGTTATCAGGCCATTTTAAAGTAAGAGTTAAATTCCCAATTCTTTCGTAAGCAGCATCAATGTTATGCTTAGCAAGTACCTCTTTCCTGTAGAACAGGGTTTTATTTTTGTTTGGAGTTTTAAAATGTTCCATGTCATTTTAGGTTGGTAAGTGGTGTGATTTACTGACTGTGCTCGATGGATTGTATTGGCATCCCGGGACGACTGCACTGGAGCGTTCCTCCCTAAAATACAGCCAGTTCTGAGAAAACAGCACTATTCTTGTGAAAACAGCGTTTATATATTTCTCTTGCATGTTTATCCTCAGCATCATCTTACTGGGAACTTGTTTAACCTGCCAAAAACCCTTCTGCACTCTGACTGCAAACCGTTCTGCAGCCCAGACTTGTCATGCAAACGCCGCATGACTTCAGGTAGGTAGAGAACTTCAGTCCTCTGAGCACGTTATCCCCCCCTTATGACTGCTGCACACTCAAAGCACTGCTCCCTCTCTGGCCCTGTCATCTGTCAGGCTGCACAACTTTGATCTAGGCAGTTTGCTTCTGGTCTTACCTCAGTGTTCACAACCTCATCTCGCTGAGAAGTCTTACCCAGGCGCCTTATCCTGAAAACCTGGGGCTTTCTATTTGTTTGATTAACTCCCAGGGCTTGCAAGCGATCCAGCTCTTGCTCAGTCGGTGCTCAGAAGGCTGGTGCATGCCTCTGCACTGCTTGGGTTTTCCTTAATCAACATATGGACTATAATATATTGTTTGTTTGGAATCTGATGTCATGGGAAAAAGTGTTGCTTCGGTCAGTATGGAAACTTGCCCAGATACGTTCAAGTTGTTTCTTCCTTGACTGTAGTGTCTGCTTGAAACCTTTCACTTGCCTTCTAACGGTTATTCCTGCTCATCCACAGGCTGTTTCCAGTCCAAATATAGTGCTACTTGATTGAAAAAGTCCAAGAAGCAGTTCTCTTTTTGGCACATGTTTAACAATCCCCACTAAATCCCTTCTGAAATTCCGTGGTCCGGTTTGTCACAGAAGGTCACAGGCTTGCTAAGGCTGTCCCTCCGGACATTTCAGCGACTCCTGCGTCTGCACAGCTACAAAAACTCTGCTGAAATCTGGAATGTTTTTCAAACCCTTTTCTCCCCTCCCTCTGAGGTCGCTGTGAGGAAGCAGTGACCGAGGGTATCCTTGTGAAACTCCTGTTGACCCGTGATCTGGAATGTGCAGCCGGTTCAGGGCTGTGCCCTGCATTGGGGTCTTGTGTTTGGGGTTTGTTTTTTGTACTGAAGAAGCCTTTCAGTTGATATTTGAGAATGACTTTAAAAGCACGGCTAATAAAGTGATTTTGTTTGCTTGGCTGCTTAACCAAAGACTATTAGTCAGGGCAAACTAATGTAACTCCACTGATATTAATAGAACTCAGATACAATAATTGGAGAACAAGCCCTTAAATTCTAGGGAAATTATTACACAGGCTGAGTTTAAAAAGCTCTAATGGTGTCTAATTATGTTATGAGTCTTTAATACCCACTAATTTCTAATTAGCTTTTCCTTTCTTGTCAGCTTTTTCTTTTATACCTTTCTTGTTGATGTCATAGTTGTACTGTGAGAAAACAAGAACTCTGTTCAAGATAAACCTGCCCTGAGCTGTGCCTTCAGATGTGCGGTACCTGCTCGGGACAAGAGGCTCAGCAGCCCTCAGGGCTTGCATGTTCCTCTTGGAACATTCAGAAAATCAACATGGAACCCTTTCTGTCTTTTGAATGCCAGCTGGGATTTTGCTGTAACTCTTAACCCAGCTGATCAGGAAGGGATTTTCCTGGGGACAAAGATACCGTTCGAACTTGAGGGTTGTCTCGCTGCCAGATTTCAAGCTCCTCTTACAAATTGTTACGGCTCCTCAGAAAAGAGATAAAAAATATGAATTTTGGCAAAACCATCCTTCACTAAGCTTGTTCCAAAGGTGGCTGAACTATTTTCTATAAAACTTTAAAAATAAATAAATTAAAACCAAAGAAACCTGTGCGGACTAAGATATCCCAGCTTTTCTCAGGCAATACTCGCCAGAGAGGAGACGTGTCATTTCACTAAAGAATTAAAACCATTCTTATATATTATTGAAATAAAGCATACTGTAGTATATAAAGCACTTTGAATTTGAACTCTATAGGGAACTAGGTCATAAAACAAACACAGAGACCTTGTGGAAGTCAGTCTGTTCTGGACACCCTTAAGTTGCAATGAAGAAGATGGCAAAACGTAATTAATCCACAAATGGACTCTAAATAAACAACTACTTGAACACAATCTTCCTTTTATTTGGGAGCTAGGACAGTGCTTTTTGCTACCTTGCCTAATCTCTTGCGTTTCCAGGCCATCTATCAACACAGTCTCTGTTTTCCCCTTAGCTGCTCCTATGGATAATATGATGGCGGAGAAACCAGGAGAGAGGAGGAGAATATATGGACTATTGGGACACCTTTGTGGCATTCCGTGGGTTTAGCTCAGAAATAAGTACCTGGCCCTTGGGAAGAACAGTTGGAAGTGACAAATGTGCACGAAGTCTGATACGTTATGTCCTGAGATTTCTTCTTAGTTACTGTTCTCTATGACCAGTGTTTTTAAAACAGTGGAGACGATATCCAGGATATTTTCGCTATTTATAATTCCCATTGTTGCAGCTCTCTGGGGATGATTAGATCGGATGACTTCAGTGGTGTGATAGCTATTGATATAAATAACTTTCCAGAAGATTTCCTTATGACTTTAGAACAAATTCACTGGCAACAAAAACATTTCTGAAGGAGTTTAGTTACCTGGCTATTTTCTGAAAACCACACCAGGCACTGATCTGCATAAAGAGGAGATAAAAACCTTTAAAAGGTAATATTTGAGTGCCTCAGGTTTTAATTTCAAAAAATCAATTCTCAAACACCTAGGTCCCGTTTTCAGGAGTGTCAGGATCCTCAGCTTCTCAAGCACTTCTGAATATTGTACTTTCTGAGAAGTTTAGAGAAAAAGGAATAAATGCTCACCTAGATGAAAGCAAAAATAAACTGTAGGTATTCAGCAGTGATCAGAAACAGTGGAGTTCAATGGTTGCTGGGGAAATCTGGCCAAGGGACAGATAATTACCCAAAACTCTCCACTTATTCGAAGCATGGTTAAAGATTTGCTGATGGAAAAGGTCTTTCCTGTGAGATTTCCAGCATTTCCTGGTTTCAGCCAAGAAAGGAATAGTGGAAGAAGTGCCTCTCACTCTATTTTGATACTTCTGATCCCTGAAGAAGGGATTCAGCGGCATGATGTGTGTTGAAAGTAAACTAAGAAAATTCTAATTGCTCTTTCATGTGGGTCCATTTGATTCCGTGTTCTGGCTGCAATTTTAAATCATGTTTTTGTGGATTAATTCTGGGGAATCGTTTCACTCTTCCCCAGGAGGACCAAAGATTTCAGGTCTAAATAACCAAAGATAAACCTGTTTATCATTCTTTCCCTCTTCTGAGTTCATGCACCCAAATGCTCGATCTTTGTGTACAAGTACAATTTGGATAACCTCCTTAGATTACCTGGAATTCTTAGGCCTGATTATTAATTGGCTGAGAGCCCTCGGATGTCGTAAGAAACTGACCTTCCAATTCAATTCTTTAATCAGGAGAGAATTCCTTTAGTTAGCAACAGAAAATGCTGAAGTTTTTAAGGTGTTCTCACACTTCACAATTATGTGATTTGACATGGAAAGCTGCTTGCAGCCCATAACAGATGTGCAGAGGGTGTCCCTATAAAGATCTGCTTGATTTATTGGACAGACAGATACTATACAGCAGCAAAGCATTCCAGGTGCTCTTTGAGGTAGCTTTACTTTGGCAGAATGAAGTTGGCTGAGGTTCATTCCAAAGAAATGCTCGCCCTACCCTGGCACGTCGTGTGCCACATGGGGGATCCCAGGTGTTGCTCGGCCCGGCAGTGCTCCGTGCACCTTGAAACTTCCCTCTTGGAGCGACAAGCCCTGCTTTTCTTGGACAATATTTCAGAAGTGTTCCAGAGCCATCTAAAATTGGAAACCTCTGGAGAATGAGCTAATCCCTTGGTCAAGGAAATAGGAATATATTTGAAATTTAGTAAAACCTCGGAGACTTGCTGAAGTCACCTCATGCTAATCAGTCAGCAAGACTTCAGGGCGGGAACCAGGCTGGCACCAGGCACTCCCTGGTGAGAAGGGAGTGCAGTCCTTGCCTGCCATGGTAAAATTAGTGTTGCTTAAGGTAAATGAACTGCAAGGAACCATTCTGGAAAAAAAAAAAGAAGTTATTTTTAACTCACTTGCATAATGAAAATGTACAGGATTGCTTATTATATCTGCCATGAAATAAGTGTATTTTTGTCCTGAATTAGACCAGTCCAGTGTACTGGTGGTGACCAGTGACAAATGCCTCTGAAAAGTGTAGGAAATGCAACTGCAGGATCACAGGCAATAATCTACCCACAAGGGAATGTTTCCCTTCATTAGAGGCTGTTTATAATTTGCAATTATAGACTTGCATCTTTTCAAGCCTCTTTTCTTATCTCCACTTTAATCTAGAGGATGTTGCCAGCCTTGATGTAAACACTGGGGGATGCAAACATACCTGGGGGGAAGGGGGAAGCCTCACTTTGTGAGACATTATACCTGCCAAAAGATAATCCTTAGGCAAACTGATTATAATACAGGCAGCTGACAAAAGTAAAAGATGTGCTATGTAGTGTTCCAAAAGGAGCAATTTGATCAAATCTGTTCCTGCACCTACTGCAGACTGAAAAGCTTCTTGAGTTCTGGCCTAGTTTCCTAACCAAAAGTTCCTTGATGTTTTTTTTGGGACCCAGATAAAGAAGAATGTACCTGAAAAAAAGAGTATATCAGTATTCATTTTCAGTTTTACTCATTCCCCCAATTAAATGTGCAAGTGCAGTGCTGTTCCCTCCATTCTTCCAGCCTTCAACTGTCTGCAAGTTTTGGATGGCTTGGAGCTTGCCTTGTCCATACAAAACACAGAGCCAAGGCTATTTCAAAATGTGGTTGATGTAACCAGCATTTCCACCCCTCTGTAGCATGTATTAATGTGGGTGTCCTTTCCACAGGAGATGCTTCTTATGGGAATACACGTCTCTCTCCCTTTCCCTTTTATCACCAAAACCTGAGGAAGCTGCCACCTGGCAGAGTTGGAGTGTTCCTGCCTCCTTTTCCTGTGCTGCTGCTGCTCCCTGGTGTGAGGGAGAGGTCATGGTAGAAATCTATAATTCATTGGCCACGTAAGGTTTTCTTGTTCTCATGTTTGCTCTGCACTGACTGTGATAATGGCAGAGAAAATTAATACTGACTCGCTCTCATCTCTCTCCTTGGAACTGTGAGAATTTTTTAGCCCTCTATATGGAATTTTGTACAGACTTAAGAGACTTGTTCTGTGAAACCATCGCTGTTACTAAAAAAAAAAATAATCCTACTCTTCAGAGATCAAATCAAAAGTTAACCCATCTCTGCTGTCCTGCTTGGTTTGGATTTAGTGCTTCCAAAAGATAAACACTTCTACAATCTGTATGACTCTACGTGGGGTAATTCCCTGTGGCAGGAAGGTGATGTATTTCTTCAAATTAAGTTAGTTTTCAGCACTAAAAGCTAATCAGAAGTAATAATAGTAGAAGAAAGAGCTAAAAAACTGACACTTTCCACTCTAGCTCCAAAAAAGTCTTTCTGACTTTCAGGTCCTGACTTCTGACACATTATCAGATTCAGTAAATTAAGTTGATTATGTTGAGTCTGAGCTTCAGGGGAAAGGATTTTTGTTTGCTGGTTTCGATCAGAGATAGCTTTCAAATTAAAGAAAATTAAAAATAATAATAAAAAAAGAAAGAGCAAATAAATCCTTCGTGGTCAACTTCTAGGAAAAAAAAAACAACAAAGCTTTGCAAATAGCTGCCTTTGCTGATGCATTCGAGGTGCTGCCAGGCTTGAGCTGTCGCTGTTTGAAGGCTGATCGGGTTACAGATGGTAAGCAGGACAAGGCAGGTCTGACTTTCCAGGGATCTCTCCTCTGCACTGCCTTGGGAACATGGCAGGCACTGCACGCTGCGTCTGTCCGAGTAATCTGGCTGTCGTGGTGTGTCCTCTCCTTGCTTCCAGTGAAGCAGTGTTATTGTGAATTACAAAGCAAATTAATTGATGCTGAAGTGCCTTCTCGTGTCTTTTCTGTGAGCCCTTTGTGTCATGGGGTGTGGGGTTGATTTTCAGGCTTTTTCGAGGAGACCCTACTAAAGCATTAATGAGATATCACAAACTCTGCAACGGCTTCTGGGCTTTGACATTTATATTGGCTCCTGACACACTGCAGATAATGAGGGTTCTCTGCATCAGTTTACATTGTAGTGTCAGGTAATTCAGTCAACAAAGAAAGGGAACATATAAAAGCTCTTGGGCTCCCGTGATGGACTAAAATAGAAATTTAGCAGCTCTGTGGAACTGTGCCACCCTGGAGG
Source organism: Lepidothrix coronata (assembly GCF_001604755.1). Taxonomy (NCBI): domain Eukaryota; kingdom Metazoa; phylum Chordata; class Aves; order Passeriformes; family Pipridae; genus Lepidothrix; species Lepidothrix coronata. The sequence goes on from NW_016690296.1 coordinate 2,079,178, forward strand.
TGCTGTGGGGATGGAGGAAGAAATGAGGACAGGGGGGATTTCCACATGCAAACCACATCACCCCTGTGGAGAAATGCAGACTTGGGGCACTTCCTCTCCTGTTCTCACTGCAGCCTTCCCTTGCTGGAAGGAGCTGGTGTGTCATTGCATTTTTTGCAAAAGTAAGGGGTCCCTCCTGAAAGGATAAATCAGAAAGTCAGGATGAAACACAGCAACCCAGGCAGGTGACATGTTTTAGAAGCAGCTGAAAATGAAATGAAAAACCCTTCAAACTTGTTGTTCTCCTCAAACAGCTTGTGTTGAATCTGTTCCTTACAAACACAATAGGAATTAAACTTTCCTTGTGTTACTGTAGGACAAACACTGCTCTGTGGAGGTGGATAGTTTACACTGGGGAACACTCCACATGTGCATATTTGAAATATTGTTCTTTAGACTCCTGTGCAAATAATAAACTGCTTTTGCACTGTATTCCCAACTACAATTTAACACCTTTTCAAACTCATTTGTGAATGAATTTTGTACTTTCTTGGACATTTTTTCCCCTCCTTTCCTTTTAAGAGAATATGAGTTTATAACATCTAAATTATGGAGCTTACAAAAGCTCTCCAAATAATTAGAAGGGGTTCGAAAAAGAAACGAATGCAACAAAGTCAGTTATCCAGCACTCCAATGTGTGCAAGTGCCTTGGGCTCTAGTGAGGTAAGTGGATCATCTGCAGCTCTTTATGCAAAGTTTTAGTGTACCTTTTCATTCCAAGCTTACAAAAAGTGGCCTTGGAACACTGTGATACAACTTTAAGTTATCTGCTGCCCTACTTTGATTCCCGTGGTGGTATCTTTCAGGAGTTCTCTTGCTTGAAAAAGGAAAAAAGGCTTTGATACATGACCAGATGCCTTCAGGCACAGAGGCAGGGAGCTCCTGTCCTTGCATAAATAAGGAATGACAGCAGCAGACAGGAGGAGAAAACTTCAGGATGAGCTGTGGGAAATCTCCAGGTGCGTCATCCTTCTTTTCACAAGTGGTTAGTGAATCCATGGGACCGGAATTCAAGGTGGCTCCTTCTTCAGGCTGATTCTAATAGTGAGTAACGATGGTGCTGACATGAACCACATAAAATGCTTTGGTTTAGGTGCTTTAATGAAAGTTCTTGATTATGAGGCTCTTCTCAAAATGTGGCCCGAAGTCTCCATATTTCTGAAACAAAATTGAATTAATTGGGTGGATGCAGACACTGTTCATTTTGGTAAGAAAATGCCACTGCATATATGTAAGCAATCTGAATAAGTATGGATCCTCCAGCATAAATACAATAACAGGTTGGTAGATTTTGGCACAGGGTAGAGACCTGGGACAACCCCTGTGACCTCTCTGGAAGTTTGAAAGCAGGTAGAGAGCGGTCCCTGTAAAAGCTTTTGTGCTCAAGCTCAACCACAGCACTCACTGCCTTTATCTTAACGTTCCAAGTATATAAATATGAGAGAAAACAACTAGAGTTCCACTCCTGATAAATTAGCACTGTGACCTTGGTCATCCCCTGAAGCGTCAGCTTGGTGTGAGAGCAGCTAAGGCTTTGTGTCGTGGGTTGTCATTTGTGCAGCTGCCAGATGCTCACAAATCTGTTGGCTGTGAAATTTGACCATAAAAGCATTGTGGGAGTCTGACAACAAGCCTTGGTTGGTTTGTTGACCTTGGTCCTAACAAACATCATCTTGACTGGTTTTATACCCGGCTATTTTGAAGACACTGAGCTAAAAGTGAGGACGCCCAAAAGTAATTATTGCAGTGGCCAAGCCATCCCAAAATGCCGTGTAAAAACCTGAAGGACAAAGTCAAGTTTCCAAATGCAAGCAGAGCGTGCAAGGATTAACTTTTATTTTTGTTAGGAAACCATTGTAAACTGATATTCACTTTTGTAGGTGCCCTTTTAATAATTTCACTGCACCAGTAACCTAATGCTTGGAAGAAAATACTATCTCAGCAGTACCTCCATAATTAAGATTTCACCTCCCAGTGTCAGGCTGCCTGCAGGGAGTGTGCTGTCATGAGTCTGGACACGTTCTTGTGAGACCTGATATTGTTGTTTCAATGCAATAGGGAACTTCACGTTCAGCTGGAGCGGGGAAAATGATAATATTATGGCCTGACAATGTTATTCTTTTAATGGATGGTTTGTACCTCTAACAAGGAAAGTTTTATGAGATTTGTATTGGCTTGGTTTACAGAAAGTGTACCCATTTAGTGGTTCACCTTGACATAACTTTTCTACTTTATATTACTGCTCGGTGCATAGGAACAGAATTGCTTTAAATTTTTTTCTTTATTTTTCTTGCCTTTGTCTTTAAAATGCTCCAAAGGGTCTCTGTGTACGGTGTGGTTTCAAACAGAAAAATATATTAATTTTGAACAGGCATTTTGTTTTAATAAGTATCCCTTTCAGGACTCTTGTGTCTTTATTGGTACGAATGGCACGGCTTCAAAGGATAGAGATAAATACTTCATTCTTAGCATTGAAAACAACCTCCTGTCAGCAGAAAAGCTGCTTTTTGAACCGGTTGGAGCCTAGATCTGAGAAGTTATTAATTTCTGACATCTCTTAGGCTCTCTCTTTTCTTTTTAACTTCCTTTGCAGCCAAAATAAATGGCTCAGTCTTGTCCTGAGTGGGAGGCTCGGGGCAGTGGGTGCAGGTCTGTGCCAGGTCCCAGCCTCGTGCAGAGCCACACTCGGGCACCCAGAGCAGCACCTGCCTTTCAGTGAGGTCAGTACCTTCTCTTTGTGGTTGCTTGTAAATCTTTGAAATCTGCTATGGGAGCCTGACATCTAATTTAGGAGCTTAGGAACTTAAGTTTGAAAATTTTGACTTAACCTTTTCGATAGTGGGGGCGCACACAAACGTTGAAAGAGCAGTCTTTTGTTCTGAACAATCTTTTTCTGCAAGCAAGATTCAGGTAGAAGATGCCACCTATTTTATTAAAATGCTTTTTGGTTGTTGTTTCTTGAAACCTTTCCATTTTATCAGGCTTAGGCTAGGATGCAAAAATCAATCTATGCTCTGGTCTGCCTTTCACACCCTCCCCAGAGAAGGAACATTTGGTGTGGGGCAGACAAGGGATTTAAGCTTGTGGAAGTCGTGCAGTCCCAGCAGGTGACATTGGAACTTCCCAGCTGAAGCAATAGGAATGGTGGGTGTGTAGAGGTAACATTAAAAAGTCCTTGCGTGGTGTAAATTGGCCATTGAGGGGAAGGGAATTAGAAAGCACAGCATTTTGTTTGGCTGCTGGTTTCCTCTCTCCTTTCCACTGGCTCCATGCCCCTACCTGAGGGCAAGGAGGAACTGCCCAGCACTGCCTGAACTCAGCTTGGCTGGGAAGCATCAACAAGGGTTGTGTGGATCAGTGTTTGAAAACAGGCTACAAAAATAATATTTACATATTGGGAAAGGTTTTAGAGATTTTCTTTCTGTCCAGCTCAAATTTCAGCTCTTTGAGCAGGATCCACAAAAGACTGTTCTTGAAATCAAGCTCCTACACCAGATTTGACATCAAGAAGACACAATGACAATTTGTCCAAACTAATGGACTTGAAATCTGTTTTTTCTCTGGGAAATGTTTAATACTATTCCTTATGTTCAAATGAGTTGACAGATCAAAGAAGTGAGTAACACTTTCTCTAATGTTATGTTCTCTGTTTCTGAGGAAATAGCAAAGACAAAATGTTCACTGTGTTTATCCTTAGAATCCCTACTGGACTCCAAGGACTTCTGCAGACGAGGGGATAGGAAAAACAGCCATAGAAATTTAGAGTTCAGGCTCCTCAAGAAGAAAAAGCAGGAGACTTCAGTTCACTACTTTGCAGATTCTCAATCCTTAACAGTAATCTTTTTTAATATTTCAAAATAACTTTCCTCATAATGCAGTAGCCCATTTGGAGACCTTACAAATCTGAAATGTAATAAATTTTTTATTTGACTTTATTTTACTTGAACTAAAACACTGACTAAAATAAGCAGTCTCATACTGCTGGTTTTAACAGTGAATGCCTAAACAGACCCCTTGAAAAATGTTTTAGAAAGCCAAATTTCTTCCATAGGTGAAACAGAAGTGAAAAAATATTTAGCATGAAACATATTTTTCTACCCCCACTGAACTTTCATTTTTCATATTTTTGGTGCTGGTTTGAACCCCAATTCCTTGTATTTCTTTCCTATGTGGAACGTTTTCAGGAGCTCAGAAGACAACAGGCTGAAGTCTCACCCCAAAACCTCAAAGGCTGCATTTCCTGCAAGTTGGTTCTTTCTCTCCTAGACCAGCTTTTCTTTGAATCTCAAATAATTTTCAGTTTCATTGCCAAGAATTAAATTAACCCTTGTGAAATGGAGCTTGAAACGTGTATTGATTTCAGGTTTCATTTCTTCCTTGAAGAAAGAAAAGAGGTGCTTGTGAAGTATCCTTGAATTATTCATCAACCAAATTATTTTTCAATGAACAATTTAATTAACGGCATTTTTCTTTGCATTTTTCTTTATTAAGGTATTTTATTTGTAGGTATATATACAGTAGAGACAAAAAGAATTTTTAGTGACTTCCTGGGTATTTTGTCTGTAACATATCTGAGTACTAACCTCAAGAAAAGGTCAGTTAAAAAAATCATGGCCTTACACAACAAAATATTTAATTGGAAGGATCTAGGACAGAGTCCTTGATCATGTCCAAACTGAGAGAGTAATAAAAAATGTCTTCGGCTAGAAAACAGATGTTTCAACACAATTCTGTTTCATAGAAATGTTTGAAAGGGTTTGTTTTAATTCCTGGTGGAAACAAAAGCAGATTTTGAAACCTTGAGTGCAATCACAAGATGGATTTGCTCCTCGGCCAGCTCTGCTCTTCAGCCTGACTCCAGGCGTTCCTGCTGCCCCCAGATCAGCTTTCCCTGCCCATCCTGTGGCACTGGTTTATACTGGGAAGCAGTGCTTTCCAGTAGGAAACCAGCTTTCCTTGTGCTTCTACTAGAAATTGAGGAGCAACTCTCCTTAACACCTTTAACTCTTGAGTTTTTCAGGCTGTGAAAGAGGGATGGTAAGGAAAAGGAAAGCGCAGGAAAGGTATCCAACGAAAAAATGGAAAGATAAGTGGAAAACAGGGGAACCAAGGACAGATAAATTGGGAGTAGCAGTGCAAATTAGCAGTTCTAATGTCTGTAGAAGGGTAAGGCTATCGTCCACAATGGAAATAACCTGTAAAACACAGTCCCCAGGTACAAATTGCTGTGTGTCACCTCCCGGCTGAGACCCTGTCCCAACCTTTTTTCCCTTCTCTTATTTATTCTCTCTTAAGTCATCCATCCACTCTATTCTCCTTTTTTCTCTTTTTCTTCCACGTCTCCCACTCTTTCTCCTCCTGTGTTTTCCATGTCCTTTCTTCCCTTCTCCTTTTATTATTTTGTCCCTACATTCTTCCCTCCAGCCACGACGGCTTTTAGTTGCGATGAGAAATGACATATTGTGAAGGTGCTCTATTTTCCAACCTCTTCCCCTACTGACTCCGAGTTGGGAGCAAAATGTTCCTGGTGTGCTGCCAGCTGAACCTCTTGCAGTGCTCCAAAGCTGGCTGTCTCCCATGTGTGTACTCCAGGGATGCACTCCCACAGCATGGGCTCTTTGTCGGCTGTTTCCTACGTGGCTGGGCCTTCTCTTCCTTTCCGGCACAGGACCGAGCAATTATAAATCAAACTATTTACAAAAACTGCCCTCAAAGACCAGAGGGAGCAAATCTGTTTATCCAAACCTGCATCTTTCTGGAGAAAATGGCAAAAAACTTTGTTACATCAGAACATACGAGTTATTGGCTTATGTTTACCGTGGAAGTTAGAGCTGTCTGAGACAGCAGCATGATTCTGTATTCACTCTCTTGGAGGGGATTTCACTTTATTTGCATCTCCTTTCAACGTGAGGATTATATGGGGTTCTAACTGTCATCTCCTCACGCTAACCAGGCAAAGCCAGACTCTCTTCCTTACCATATATTAAGAAAAGGTTTTATTCCACTGTATTCTGGCCTCTTTGCTTAGCAGCTGTTCACATCTTTTAGGATCATAGGCTTGTTACTTGACGTTTATTTGCAAAGAACAACAGATGTCATCTATTACTACGACTATCATAAAAATTACTTAAGCCTTTTAGTGTTTTTCTCCAATTAATGCATTTGAAAAATGTATTTTTTTCTCTCTGAAGTGCATTCTGAAATTGTGGAACTTCTCCTGCTCTCAGCATTAGTCTGCAAACAGAAAAAAAACAAAAAACGTGTTACTTGGGGGGGAAGAAGTATGATAGGAACAGCAAACAGAACACGATGCAAACTCTTTGCTCATATGAATGATAATTTGGCCCAGTTTCTGCTTTTAAAATTAGATTCCCTTTAATAGAAAGAGGCAGTAAGATAAAACATTCCGTGGTGTTTGCCGGCGCAGGGGAAGGCACGAAGCTCGAGCAGAGGTGTTATGTAACATGTCCTATAAACACTCCTGTATTTATAGTGCTTTATTAGGATGTCTTCCTCCTTTTGCTGAGATTGCAGGCCTGGAGAGCTATTCCTTATATAGAAGGGAAGCAGTGCTTTACCTCTGCTGCGCTGTCAGGGCTTAGGCTCTCTCAGAGTGTCCTGCTCTTGCTATGAGCTCAGAGGAGAGAGTTCAGTGTCCAGAAGAGTCGAGTCCCACACCTTTACTGCACTTCCTGTCACAAAAGCATCTTTGTCTTTGGTGTTCAGACACTTTGGGAAGAGTTTAACCATTTGTCTCGGAGTAAAAGGACGTGCTAACAGTAAACACCTTATCTCTGTTTTTTTATTGGGTTTATTTCTTAAGGTGTGTTGTTTCCAGATGCATGATAAGATGAAAGAAAATGCAAGCTGGTGAGAAGGAGCATTAATCTTCTCTTCCAGGCCGGGCTGAGAACAGCCCTGGTGTGTCTGGGCAGGACATTCCTCTCCCAGGACTCCACTGGTGTGCTCGGGGTGCAGTGACACAGCAGGCACTCACATCACACACCAGGTCTGTGGTAAGGCAGCAACACTGCTCTAACAAGGCCATCCTTCCAGCTCCCACAGGACCCTAAAAGCTGAGCTGGCAGGGGCTCCTGGCAGTGCTGCCCACAGCTAAACAGCTCATCACTCCCTGCCACAGCGTCAGAGCGAGACTCATGCCATTGTCAATGTGCCAGGGAGAAAAACTGGGCTGCACACAGTGGTGGCTGAGGCAGAGGAACAACTCCTGATCTGTCCCCAGCCACTCATAGCTGTATTTGCAGAAATGTTTTGGACAGATGAAGCAAAATCCTCTAGGACTCATTGAGTGACGCTCATGTCTTACACATAGTTACTCTTTCATTTGGGATTTATTCCTTTGGCTTCCAGAGCTGTGGGCAGCTGTGAGCTTTACTGCCTTGTGCTGTACTGGAAATCTCTGCATCCTCTGTGCTGCCCATGGCCAGATCCACACTGTGAGCATGTGGTTCTCCCTGTTAATCCTTTCAATTACCCCTTTCCAAGCTCCTGGGTGCCTGGTTGGGCTCTGCCTTCTCACAGCCCTGTGTCAGCTCTAGCACAGCTGCTTCCAGTTGCTGGGGAACTCTGCACGAGAAACAGTCTAGTTTTAATTGTCCATTTGCTCTCAGGAAATTCAAACCAGAGGATGCAAACATATAAAGCAAGAGGGTTTTAATTTGTTCACATTTCCAATATGACTGTAATTAATTTGCTCATAAACAGAGGCAACAGTCCACAGGAGTGTGCTCAGACTTGAAATTTGGTTAGTGGGAAGAGATGGAGGAAGGAGCTGGAGCTGAGTTCTGCTCTTATCATCTTTAACTCCAGGCAGACTGGGCGTGTTCTGGCCTCCCCCTCTGCTTCAAGTCTTCCACGTGGGACATCTGTCTATCCAACATTTTGTTCTGCATTTTAGTTTCAGTCCTTACAAATTGTGATTGTTACAAGTCAAGAGTAGTGACCAGAGGAACTGCCCTTCAGTAAAATGAGAGGTGCTGTTAGCAGCACTGAGCTCCACATCTGCAGGGAAGCTGTTGGAACAGAGACAAATGTATATATTATAGTAGCTGTGAGGTTGTTAAGCAGTCATCCACCCAAACAACAGTAATTCTAGTTAAATTTAGGCGCGTACGAAGTTAGCATGTTAAGTAACGGGAGGAATAGATGCATTTAGAAACTGCTGAGTTATTCTTAAAGCAGCCTGTGCTTGTATTTGCAACAGCAAGAGTTCCAGTGCTTCTGTTTGAGAAGCACAAGGACTGCCAAGGTTACTCCTCTGTGAAAAGCACATGAGGTGAAATAGGTGTGTCTCTGCCAGCCCTGAAGGGATTTTGGTTATATCACAGTGGGTGAATGACCACGGGCATTTTGTCTGTCAGGCACAATCTTCCAGCATTGCCCATGGGTGACATCCACAGCACCATCCCACCCCACCAAGGGGCACGGCTTGAAGCTGGAGCATCAACCTCAAGTGCCTGATGATAAAACAAAGCCCTGGATAACTAGGAAGGAATTCCTCTTTTGTTCTGTTAGCTCCTTGGGCCAAAGGCCCCGTAGAAATATCAGTTGTTCAATATTTTTCTGGGCAGGAGATGTGGGCAAAATCCTCTCAAACCAGAAGTTTTCTTATAGCTATCTTCTGAGCAACTCTGATCACATTACATGTTCTGTCTCTTCGAAGATCACAGACATCTCTCAGTTCACTTTTAATGTCTGGATGTGTTTGTTATGTGGATGGTAATTTACTTGCAAAGCATAATTATGGGAAATTCCCAACAACCTGTGACAAAGGGCACAGAACGGGTCACCAAAGCAGGTTTTTCCTCTGTTTCAAGTGATCCCTGAGTCACCCAGAGGAGCTGAGACCTTTTCTGGGGAAGCAGAGCTCTTTGCCAGTGCTTATTTTGTTGCAAAGATTTTTGTTGCAGCAACATTTGGGAAGTGAAGATCCATTTCTAGGGCTGCTTCTTCCATACTTCCCTGGTCCCTTTTCAATTTTTAAGCTGTCACATGCAGCTTAGTTTCAACTGGCAGGCAGAACAATAACTCCCAGCTATTTTTCTGAAACCAACTCTGTAGTGGCTCTGAAAATATGGAAGAGTTGTGTGAGAGTTGGGGAGATTTAAAGCATGTTCCAGTTTACAGTCCTGCCTGTTTGTCATGGACATACATTGTCCCACTGTGGAAGCCAAGGATCACATTCATCAGCTCAGGTTCTGGCTCTGCATCCTTGCCAGGCTTCTGTGGTCATTTTTCACTTGTCTTGTTCTCCCTACGTAAGAATTCAGGGTCATTTAATCTATATTAGTGTGAAAGTGTTTCAAAACCTACAAAGTGTTTTATAGGCAAAGTGGAGACAGTAAGAGCAGTATTAAACCCTAATCCAGTTGTAATGAGATTGTGGAAAAAATAATAGAGGGCAAAACACGAGACTGGCACAACAAATATTTACCCACTGTGTGCAATAAATTGGCTCATTACAGGCTGGGATTCCACTGCTCACCAGTGGAGATGGGATCTTTGTATCCAACAGTCATGTTGATCATGAGATCACCTGTTAAATTCTCTCCCAAGAAACTGCTTAACTCAGATTTCAGTCAAGACACTAAGTTTCTGAAAAGTAGCATGTTTAAAACAACGAAAATGAAAAAAAAAATCACTGAGAAATAAGACTATCCTGATAAATAATAGCTTTTTAAGGGTGAATAATTTCCATGGCATGTTTAATTGCAGTAATAGAACTGTGGGAATATTTTCCTTAAAGATTTAAGCGTAAACTTCTCTCTTTTTTTTCTCAGTCTTAATAAAAATGCTACTAATAAATAAGTGTAACTTAGAAAGTTCATCCTTACAGAATTAGCATGGGCCTCCTGTTATGTTGGAAAGAGCAGCTGAAATTAAGTTTTGGGCTATAGGGCACATTTCTATTTTAGCTGTCCTTTAATGCCTCCCTATTAAATTAGTGTTATATAAACTAAGCTTTAGCATAGTTCTATTTTTTACCCCTTTTTACAGTCAGAATAATAAAGGTACAGCACTTGAGGAGCGTCTTCCACTACAGACACCACATTTAATTTCTGCCTGACACCTGCAGGAAAACTGCAGGCATAAAATGGGTGGCTGCCAAAGCAATACTCCCTGAGTTTCTCTACCTGTACCCCGTGTTCTCCAGCAAGTGAATTGGCACTGGCACATGCTTTGCATTTCAGAAACCCAGTAATTTCCATTTAAACTGTTAGATTTGCACCAGTGGCAATTATTTTTGTTAATATATTCTGGGCATGTGTCTTCCAAAGAGTATGCTAAGGCAAGGAAGGAGATTTAGGAGATGAATCATAAATTATAGAAACCAAACAAGCATCTAAAACTTATTAAAATGGGTTAAGCTCAGGGGAACTTAAGCACTAGATTTTAAAATAATTTGGAAGTGATGGAAGGGAATACTTAACACCTTACGAGCAGCAGCCCTAGAACCTGTCAAGCATACAAACAACAAAATAGATATTTCTATTCAAAACCAAGTTAAAAAAAGAACAGGAAGAATGTTTCCTGTTGAATGTGTTTTTGTGAAAGACTCGTGATGACCACTTCGGAAGCAATGAGAAGAAAAGTTTTGCTGGCAGGTAGTGCAGTCCTTCCCAAAGGACTGTGTGGTGTGTCAGGGGTTATTAATGCCACTGCTGCAGTGAGGATATGATATATTTGGAAAAGAATGGTAAAGATGCACAGCTCCTGGTCACGCTGCTTGTGTATAATAAGCCTTCTGACAATAAAAGAGGGGCTGCAAGAAAGGGCTGAGGAATTACACTCCATCCGAAGGAGCTGATAAGAAAAGCACAGGTTTTGTGTATTTGGATTGAATTTTGGGAGAATGGGTCAGTGTGTGTGCATTTGCAAGCCATGCATTGAGGAAGGGACACTCTACTTACAGCAGGGAAGAGTGACAGCAGTGTGTGCCAGGCTTCTCACCAGACCCACACCACAACACACAGGTCATGCCTTTGCTATTCCCCAAATCAAGAATGGATATGGTCTGTCCTGCTGGAGGTCTTTGCAGAGCTCAGATGTACATCCTGTGCTCAGCCAGAAGGGCCTTTTGACTGCAGCCAGACACAGCATGTTGAGTGATGCTCTATTCCCTGTGCCTGCAGGCATCCCTCTGGCTCTGTCTCCCAGCTCATCCCACTGCTTTGCTCCTGCTGCCTGGAGGGCACAGGTTGCTGCAGTGAGATCAGGGTCTGATGGCAGCTGGATGCTGGTTGGCAGGCAGGTTTTGTACCTTTCCAGAGTGAACTTTAAATTTCTGTTCGCTGCGACAGGGTGTACAAGAAAATACCTTTGCCAGCACCCTGCAGGGGGAGTGTGGCCGACAGTGGGGTGAATCCAGGTTATAAAGGCAGGATGACCCCAGTGGTGGTTACCAGCTGTGCTGACTGTGAGGAGAGACTGTGCATGAGGTGAAAATAGACAACAGGCAGCAAATACCTCATAGTTAAAAGCAGAGTGAGACTGAGAAACAAGTTAGTAACAACAAGAAGTGAGGCTAAAGCCTCGCTGTCTCCGTTGCAGGGTTGCTGTAACCCATATGGGCTTTTCTCAGGAACAGGTCGTGATCACACGTACCATATGTGCAGCAGCATCTCAGCTTGGGGAGCTGGTAGTCTGAACTACTAATTTCCGTAGTTAGTGGTGTTAGTTTGAGCCAAAGTGATATTAATTTTAATTAGGGCTGAATGAAGAAAAAAAAAATATTTCCATTTGTTCCACTAACAACCCGCCCAGATTTCCCTTTTGGCTCCATATGGAAAACCTTGCATTAATTTTCCGGTGGATTTCTGTTTGTAGAAAGAGCAAGCAGTGGCAATGCCCATGTGTGGTGGCAGAAGTGTTCACACTCCACAGGTAGATGTGGTTATTCAGAAAGCAGCTTGTAGATTCAGTGGTTTGTGAACTGGAGAAGAGAATTAGCAACAGAAGAACGTGCCCAAGGGACCACTTCCACAATGCAAATTCAGAAAAGCAAACCTTTAAAGTGATGTGAAGAATTCCTGTGCTATTCATCATCTGAAGTATTTTTATTTGAACCATCTGGTGGGTAATCCATAGTAATAATAATAAAACATCACTAAATCCAGGTGTCTTCAGATCATCACAAACAGATAACAGGGTTGCATTCCAGCAGCGCCTTCCAGGTTTTGAAGTACCCATGAAAAAGTGAGCTCTTCAAATTAAATCCTTATCTGGATCAAAATGAATTATAGGGGCTACGGCACAGCTGCAATGTAGTCTGCAGTTCTTTGGACTCACTAGGATGAGGCAGGAATGTTTCCTGACTCTTTCCTGACCTGCATGTGCACTTTCTTCGCATAGAAATCGAGGTACAAAGGGAAGGAGAGGAGGGCACCAGGGCTTGCCCTGGCAGGAGTTGGAAACAGCTGTGGTGTATCCCTGGAGCTGAGGGGTTCCTTCGGGCAGCCCCAGCCTTGGAATGGGCACCTCCTCACTGAGCCACGTTCCCTCAGACACAAGAAGTAAGGTCACGTTCCAGCAGCGCGTTTTGACAATCCATTCCATTCCACCTTGTTATCTCCGTGCTGAATCCTGCAGATAACGTGTTTTCATTCAAGCTTATCTTCCAAAAACGTAGCCAATCTGGAGTTGAAGAGAATGAGAGGTGGAGAAGCCACCATTCCCCATTCTTTTTTTCCTATTAAAATGCTGCTGAATAGAGATTTTAAGATTTCGGAGAGGAGTGAGTTTGATGGTATTTATTTCCATTTTCAGTCTGAAAAGGCTGTGAAAGTTATTTTTCCTTGGGGGGGGGAGATACTGAAACCTGAGTTAAAGCACTTAAATCAAGCAGTATGAAAACACACAAAGCCTTTCTATCTTGGCTGCATAGGGAATTTGGCTGCTGGCTTTAGGAGGACCATGAAAACACCTAAAATGAGAGCACCAGAAAATGCACAAAGTAGGTCAGGCTCTTTCTCTCTGCTGCAAATTTAAGAGCCTTCTCTTCCTTGACAAAATCTACCTCGCTAATTAGCTCTGCCTTGTCACATGGCACCAACTCTTACAGTAGACAGTGACTTGACAAAACTGGTTTTATAAAAAGTGTGTGTTTGTCGGTGAGTGTGTTTTTCTGCTACAACTGCAGTGTGTCAGACACCGAGGAGGAAGGCAGTGTTTTGAGAATTCACATTTGTTTGAAGCACGCCTGCACCTGAGTGATTTCTTTCACTAGTGAGGTTGTGTACTGACAGGAAGCAGCTTATTCTTACTATTAAAAAAATAGGGAAAAAAGGATGATGAATCTTTTCCTTTGTCTATACAACATATCAAAAAATAGTTTACTGTGTGATCAGTATGTGTGGAGAAAATTGAAACTATCAAGACACTCTTGTTATCCTGCTGATGGTTTAGAAACAGGACCTATTTTTTCTCTGTTAGCTCTTCCTCAGTGTAGTCCCTTGGGTCAGAAACTCAGGTTTTTGCTGAATTTTCCTCATCCTTCAAGCTTCCAGGCAGCAGTGATAATAGATCATTGCAGGAACAGGTTCATTTATCCAAATCTCTTTTAAGGGCTGCAAAGGATGGACTTCAAAGGCAGGAAAAGGGGCCGCAGTGCAGGTGAACAGGGAAGAAGGACGTGCAGTCAGGTTAAATTAGCCCTTCTGTTTGCAAGCAGAGAAGCTGAGTTCTGTCTGCCCCTTCAGATGTTTTGCTACAATAGCAAGGGTGAATATAAAATGGGACAAATCTCAGTTAAACGGAAAGTTTGGAGCTGAGCTGGTAGAAAGGCCAGATCCACCGGGGAGGAGGTGGACGGGGACACGTGGCTGGCATGTGTAGCTCCTCTGCTTGGAAAAAACAGTTTATGGAGGCAGAGGGTACCAATGCTGAGGCTGCACATATACAAACACTGATGTCCTTTTTATGTCCTAAATCAATGTCCAGTGGCAATAGAGTTAAAAGAGAATTTGAATTTTTGAAACAACACCTCAGCCTACAACTGTATTTCTTTTCTCATCTCCACCCAGATATTTAAAATAGTGGAGGAGAATGCAGGGTCGTTTGTTCCCTCTGTGACAACACTGATTTAATTCAGTTTGGTTTCCTTTTTTTTGTTATAGACTTGTACATTGTTGGAGAACGGGGTTTGGAGGATAGCACTGACATTTGCTTATTTTGGGTTCATCCTCAGGGCTTTAAATTATTCATTTTTCAGCAACCATCTTATCTGTGTTGGGATCAGTGTGTGAAAGGTTTAGGGGAAAAATGGGCTGAGCATTGTGCAAGAAACATCTGCAGCCTCTGTAGGAAAAAATGGAATGCATTTATTATGAGGAATGGAAGAATAGCTTGGAGTCTTGCTGCCTGCAGAGGTACAATATGGTCAAGAAGTTACTCTCCCAGTTTTTGATTCACCCAACCTTTCTCAGAATCTGGTGGCTAAAATGTCTGCCTTAAATACAAGTTCATGTGCTGCAAAACCCACATTATTTGTTGTGAACCTGCCTCCTTCTACCTTCATCCGAGGTTCCCTACCTCTCATGCTGGAAGAGAGAGGGGAGCAACATTCCCACCATTTATCCATTATGGGTTATTTTGTCTTCCCTCAGACACCTTTCTCCCAGCCTGAGGGTCCAGTCTATTTAACTGCTCCACAGATGGAAACTATTCCCTATCTTTGATCTTCTTTCTTTGAACCTTTTCCAAATCTGTCTTGGGGAAAGGTGGGTGGAAGTATGGGATGGACAGATGGAAGAAAGGCGACAGACCAAAGCTGGAGCATCCAAAATGTGGGTGTAAGAGGCTACAGTGTGGAATGATGGTCTCTGCTTTGTTCTTTAACCCTTCCCTAATAATTTTCAATTACTATTCTGTCGTCCTAAGCGTGGAGCTGATATTTTTATTTCTCTAAAATCATTCCAAAATCCTACTCCCAGGCTTATTAATTAGCCTGTATCCCATAACTTCATATAGAAATCGGTGAATCTTTGCTGCACTTTTATTTACCGATTTTTTCTGCCATCCTCCTGCCTTAGCACTCAGCCTTATAAGGTCTTCTGCTGTGCCATGAGGAGAATCTTGTAAATACCTCCTCCTTTCCTTTGTTTCTGCTGCGTGTAGGCAGCTTGGAGCAGCTGGAGTACAGCCTCTTTCTTGGGATAAAGCTATGGACAACCACTTACATCCTTCAGGCTCCGTTTCCCTGCCTGATAAGTCCTGGTCAGACATGGATGCTCTGTAGCTTTATCTTGACTAGGCAGTTGTCACAAATAATTGCAGGCAGAACAAAACGTTCCAATGAGAACTTTCTGTGCATAAATTAACAGGGAAAAGAAGTGAGAGGGCCCTTATAGCCCCATTGCCATGCACTGTTACAGCACTCAGAGCCACAGCTTTGCTTAGGGTTTGATCTTACAGTGAAACTGCTCTGCTGTGATTTTACATAAATTACTGCAGACTAATTCTCACTTTGGATGTTTTAAGCCTCTTCTGATCGTTGTTTCTGCTTGAAACAATGGCTCCAAAACTGAACATGCTAAAGGATTTTACACAGTTGGGGTAGCAACCAGAGCCATGAAGTAAAAATAATTAAATGTTTGGGGTTTTTTTATTTTTTAAGGTAAAACTTGTCGTCTACCACCCGTCCCCATTGTATCAGAATCACTGACATTTAGGCCAGAGAGCACATCTGGCTATACAAAGCACTTCTTATGAAGCTCTCTACGTTGACATGATGAACTCCCTAATTGGGTTGTTCCATTCCACCTGTTTTCATGGCTCCCAGTCTGTAGTATTTTTATGAATAGTTTATGCCGTGCCGTACTTATTAATATGCTCCCACAACCTAAATGGCACCATTATCTGGAAGGTTCAATTAAAAGGTAATCTAGTAGGAGGTAGGATTCCCAATTACTGAGTGTGGGAAAGACACCTATTCTGTTCCCACTGCCTTTCATCTCAGACATAATTGAATCGGTCTTTCTCCCAAATAAAATGTAGCTTTTTATCCCTGTGGGGGAAGGAGAGAGGTCATGGAGACCTGTGGAGACCACATATAATGATGTCTATTTTTACCTCCACTTTTCTTTTAAGGTACAATTAAATCTGTAGTACACTCAAACAGCAGACACTCTGTGCACTCCCTCGTAGGCAAGACAGAAAAATAAATTCTTTTCATCGCTATTTATTGTAATTGAAAAGCAATTTTTTTATTTCAGGTTCATTAACCAGGCCTTTACAAGTGCATTAGAAGTAAAAAAAAAAAAAAATTAATTTACATTTTATTTCTTACAAGTGTTTCACGTTGTAAATGGGTACCACCACTCTTTTAGAAAATGTCAGAACAATGTAAATCTGTAATTTAATATTCATAACTTAAAGCTCCAGATATAATTTTCAGGGACAACGATTGTGAATAGTGCCCGGGGTTTATTAGCAGTCTGCTTTTCTTCCAGGGAATAATAGTAACTGTAAAATCAAGTTCTTGAAACCAGAATATTTTCCATTAATGCTGGTAAATGAGTGGCACTAAAGAGTGAATTGGTTTTTCCCACTTCTTTTTTTTTCAGAAGACACAAAGCCAAAAAACTTTATCTCTTTGAGCCTTTTCAGTTTGACATATTAAGTGGCCACTAAGTGAGGGTACACACCTGTGTTACTCTCATTGCATCTCTTCATTATACCCAGATTGCTCCTTTGGAGATGGATTTGCAGGATTTCTGACAAAAATGCCCATGTTAAGGAACCTTATTTTGAAAAGAATAAAAACATCCACCTATCCACAGTGTTTTTCAAAAATATTTTTATGAAATATTAGTCTATCTCCATGTGATTGTTATTTTCACGGAAGAAAGTCTTGGACCACCCACCTTTTTTCTCTGCTAATTATTGGTTTGAGTGTGTGTATGGAGTAGTTCCTGGGCTTCTTTCCAAACCATATAAACTTTTTCCTTAAAAGATCTGAAAATGGGCATAATTTAAGATCACAAGGTGTTTTCCCCATTAAAATATTCCCAAGATTAGATCACAGTTTGGCAAAATAATCCAATTTTAATTTTTTCGGTTCGTTTTATAGGGAGCTTACAGACAGATTTCAGATTGGGGCACAATTCACTGGTGAGAGTGATGGACTTCAAGGCTCTTTTGCTGTTTTGAGACTGCACACAGTGTCAATAAAGATTTTATGAGATTTTAAATAAATTTAATGGTGTTTTATACCCTTAAAGTGAGAGAATAAGGCAAGAAATTTCACGGTCAAGATGCTTCTCATATCTCATCTCCTGGCTTGGCTTTTGGAATTGGAGCCCTGAAACAGTAGCTGGATTGTGTCACTGGCTGAAAGGAGCATGACTAGATATCCGGGATTTTAAAAAAGTATTTTATCTGTCATTCTGAAAGGAGATAAATTAGGAGGAGTCAGTTAATCCGTCACTGGTGGATGGTGACTATAGTAAGATCACAGTCACTGAATTCGTCTGTAACAGCTCATGGAAATATCAGAAAATGCAAGGTCTTGTCAAGAAAAAAGGAGAGGAGTTCAGAGTGCTGAAGGCCAGTTTACGATAGCTTGGTGTCTAGGAAAGTGGGAATACTTTCTTGAGTAACCTTGCAAACAAAGGCATTTGAATAGCCATTCATTAATACAGTAGAACTACTAGTTAAAGTTTAACCAGTCAGCCTAAGAATGCTGCGCAATATTTCATAGGAACAGTGCTTGAAATATTTACTTACTTATTGTTTCCTTACCATTAATAATAAAATACCCAAGAGGCTGTTTGCATTTCTCTCCTGTTAAACAAAGCGCACTAATTTGTAGATTTAAAAGGGTCATTTTTCCTGTCCAGAGCTACCAGACATTTCAGGGGTTTTTATATGGAGCAGCTTACCCCGATGTCAGGGTGAAATGAATATAGTTATGGGTGTGTTTCAGTGCAAGTTTCAGATTATTTATTTTATAAGCTTGTTGCTTTCTGCCTCATAAATCCAAAAGTTCATAGGTAGCTGGGTTTCCTCACCGAGGGCTGTGCTCTTTGCAGAGCACACATCTGGGCAGGTGAGATTGAGTTTCTAAATACGGGTATTGAAGTATTAGGTGTCAAAACAGAAGTGGCCTGATTTTTAGTGTTTACAAAGGTTTGTAGCACCACCGAGGCGAGCAGGGAAACCGGGGACCACCGAGCCTTCCAGTGCCAGGCTGGAGCTCCCAGCTGGCCAGGGAACTCTGCGGTCGGTGTAAACCGAGCTGACTGCAGACGCAATGATGGTTAATAGTGTAAAGGTGATGGTTAATGGTGTAAAGGCACACATCCCTCCTCTATCCTGCATGGCAAAGAGGGAGCAGACCGCGAACACAACCCCATCGGAGGGAACGGCATCCCTTAGCGTGAGGCTCTGGCACCACCTGCGGGCGACCCGACTGTCCACAACGAGGACAGTCCCGTTGTGGCTTCCCTCCGAGGCTCCCGGCGTGCGGACCGACGCGGCACAGAGCACGGCTGGACAGCGGGGCGCCCCTTCCCGTCCGGTACAGCCGCTTCCCAGCGCCCCGGGATCCCCGGACAAGCCGAGGGGCAGCTGACGGGGAGCGGCCATGTCGCGCCCCGCCCCGGCGCATGCGCGGCGCCACCCCGGGAAGATGGCGGAGGCCGAGGAGTGAGTGCGGCGGGAGGGAGGCAGGGAGGGAGGAAGGGATGGTAGGAAGGATCCACCGCCATCCGCGGGCACCACGCGGCACCGGGGCTGGGGGCGGCGGCAGGGCAGCCAGAGGGGACCGGATGGAGGATGTGGGGCCGGGATGTGACCGGGATGTCCCTCCGGCAGGCCGAGGCGGCGGATCCCGCTGGTGCCGGAGAACTTGCTGAAGAAGAGGAAGGCGTACCTGGCCATCAAGGCCACCCAGGCCAAGCAGGCGCTGCTCAACAAGCGCAAGGTACGGCGGGTCGCGGGGGTCGTGCTGGCCCTGCTTGTCCTCCGAAGGAGGGAATCGTGGTTCCCTGCGGTCGTACGGAAGTGATCCCAGGGATCGGCCCCCTGAGCCAGGGGTTATCTCCGAGGGGAGCTTTTCGCTCCCTGGGCATCTTCTCTCCCCGTGTCTCTGAGCCCCGTAAAAAGGACAAGGCTTTCTGGCTGGTTGCAGTGGAACAGAAATGTATTGAAGAGTGCGAGTTGTTCCTCTTGGAACCTGGTGGGTTGTGTCTTGGCCTGGTGGGGTGTGTTTACAGCCACACGTGGGGGACTGCAACGCTGCTGAGTTGTCTGTGCTCTCTGAAACCGGTTCACCTTTGTAACCCTTCATGAAAACAGTGCTTTTCTGAGGGTGCAGTTAGAGTTAACTTATTTATAAATCTGTTGGAGCAGAGACAGGTCATCGTGAAGCCTTTTTCTGCGTGTGGGGTGGCACATGTTGCTAATACAGGCACTCCCGGTGCACAGGGTGTCATTTCCAGACTGGCAGAGCACAGCAAACCTTTCTAATTCCGAATTTGGGTCCTGTTCTGCTGTGCCTCAGCTAATACAGTACGCGCCTGTCTTAAAAGTGTTTTAAAGCTTTCCCAGTGAAGCCCATTTCTGTGGGATTGTGTACAAAACTGCCATTTTTGTTGGATGCTGTGTTTAATGTTTTTAAACACATCAGTGGCTTGCTGTATTTTCAAGGTGGAGGTGGAAGCATGAGCAGTAATGTTAAATAGCCACTCCTTAAGATTTTCATTAGAAAAATGACCTTAGTGATGAGGTTTCGATTAGGTCTGCCTGCTGTGAAAATTCAAACCAATTTCATGGGTGATTTACAAGGTAAAATGCAAGATACATAACATTAGATTCTATAATTTAAAATGACTTAATAATTTAACTCGTAGTGTTATCTTAAGTATTACTGTGTAACTGCCATGCATATTCAAGTCCTGTTTGTATGAGAAAGCACTATATTTAGTGGATATACTCACTCCTAAGCTAAGGACAAGAAGTATCCTGGGTGTTGCTGTTTTCCCTAATTTATATTTTTCATGGGGAAAAACTCTTTAGTTTACTATTCGTAAATTATATCTAGCTGCCTCTAAATTCATGTGTTGCCCCTCAGTTGTGTTTCCCTTGGGCTTAGATAATCAAATTTATTTTCTTCTTACTGCTTCCTAAGCCGAAGGAACGTTGTTCCTCAAGTCCTGCATTTCATTTGGCCTGTCAGATGCAAACCTCTGAGACCGTTGGGGTGGGTGATACTTTCTTTTCCTTTTCACTGTAGCAGCAGAAGGGGAAACAAATCCAGTTCAGACGCCTTGAGACTTTCGTTCGGGATTCGTGGCGCAAACGCCGCGATGACAGCCGGCTGAGGCGCATGGAGCAGAGACCTGGGCAGGCGGCGGCACCTCGGGAGCACAAACTGGCCTTCGTTGTGCGGATCGTGGAGTAAGAAACTCCTCCTACTCCTTACCTTCATTGTTGCTGCCTTTTGTTGTGTTATTTCTATGCAAATGAAGTGTGATCATCGCACTAATCTGAGGCCTTTTGTTGCTGCTGTTTTCACTGACTTCAGTATTAAGGGAGTGACCAGGAGGGTAAAAAGAGTGATGGAGTTGCTGCGGCTGAGAAAGAATTTCACCGGGATATTTGTTAAACTGACCCCGTTAACCCTGAAGTTGCTGCGGGTCGTGGACCCTTACGTGGCGTGGGGGTAAGTACCACTCCTGTGGCTTGGTGGTGGTTTGTATGGGAATGTTACTGCCTTTTGGTTCTCCATTTGGTATCACAGATCCATAGCTGGTCAAAGCTTAACCAAATTTATATCTAAAACTTGTTATTGTCTCTCTTCTTCTTGTCCTCAACATAACTTGGTTGCTTTCCCAAGAAGGAAGGGGCTTCCCACTGCATTGTGTCTCTCCACTACAGAACCCGATTTTTGTTTTTGTACAGACACCCAAACCTGAAATCTGTACGAGAGCTCATCCTGAAACGGGGCCAGGCCAAGATCAATAAGAAGAGGATGCCTCTGACAGACAATATGCTGATAGAGGAACATTTAGGTAAGGAAAAGGCTGAGAAAATTGAGGAAGAAGTTGAGAGTTTACAGTCTGACCTGAGAGTGTGGGGAGGGAGAAAAATCTTACCAGACTGGAGGGCTGGCGGTCTGGAGCAGTGTGAGGAGAGATAATACAGTCAGCCATTGCTTTTTTTTTTTTTTTAATTTTTATTTTTCTGCAGGGGGCTGTGGTATTATTTGCCTGGAAGACCTTATTCATGAAATCTACTCAACTGGGAGGTATTTCAGTAAAGTCACAAAGTTTCTGTGGCCATTCCACCTGTCAGTGGCTCGCCACGCGTCACGTAACAGAGTGGGTTTCCTCAAGGAAATGGGAAAGCCTGGCTACAGAGGGGAAGCCATCAACCAGCTCATACGTCAGCTCAACTAGTCAGGTGGACTAGTCAGGTGAGCGCTGCCTGTTGGGTGAATTCCAAACCTTACCCTTTACTCCCTTTCCTAATAACCATACTGCCATTGGACACGAGGGGTGTCCCTTGTTTTTGATTTGTCACTCTAAAATAAAGTGACCCTCGGAGTAGGGGAAACCAGTGAGCAGTGTTGGTCCCATGAGGAATCAGCACATCCTGCTGGACACCTCCATGAAGTTTTGTGTTAATATGACTGACTGGTTTTTTATTTTCTCTCCTGTTCTGCAGGGTCTTTGTGAAAACTTTGGGATTTATAACCTGTTCCTTTTCACATGTACCTCTAATGGACATTATCTGTATGCAAGGATCTCTCTTGACTGTTGGTGCCTCTATAAAAAGAAGAAACACAGAGATGATGATGGAGATGGACTTTGGGCTGGTCCTTCTTACAAGAAGATATATACTATTGGATACAAGAATGAGCTTCCTTGAGAAATTTGACTTTCGCGTCTCTGTTAAACAAGGTTTTTTATGCTCACTACTGCAGACTTCACTCCTTGAAGTGCACCTGCTTCTGGGTGTGAAGGGGTAGTGCAGTCACCTGTTTAAGAGTAGGCAGCACAGGCAGAAGAAAACATCAGGTTTCTCTGTTACTGCAGTGCCAGCCCTTATAGTGAATAATGTAATTTTTTAATTACCTAGATTGTATTTATTTGAAAAAAAGAAAAGACATGGTTTTGTGCTACCGATTTTACAGAATCACTTTTCACTTCTGCTAGATTGGGACTGCTGGAGAGAATTATTTCCTGGTAGGAAAGCCCAGAAGGTTTGTAATACAGTGGTGGGGTACACGTAGTCAATGTTTTTTAAAGAAACTTCTGGAATTACATTATTATAACAGAAAGAGTCCTGCATCACTGTAAAAGAGTGGAAAAAGTCCAGTACTCTGGCTGAAAGGAATTTGGTGAAGGAACAAACAAAAACGTGGAAGAGTCCAAAAGTTCCATTAACAGTTTTAAATCCCTAATTTCTTCCACTGCAAAAGTGGATAAGAACACATGAAGCGGCCTGTGATGTCTAACAAATATGGAAGGTACTGTGCTTAATCATTAGGCCACTGTGACTATTTACACTGTTATTTGAAGACTTAAATGGGGGCAAACTATTAGTCCATAAATAGATTTCATATTGACTGCACAGGACTTGTTTCGAGACTCATAGGAAATGAAACAAGTAGGATGCCTTCAGGGTGTTCACTGTATTACAGAATTCATAAAACCATCTGAAATACAAAGTACTGCAGACTCTGAATTAGAGAATACTATAAAATTTGAAGCTTTATTCTATAAAACAAGAATACAAACATAGAAAATGCTTGACAGACACTACAGACAGACAGAACAACACTGTCCCCAGAACTAGAGCCCAGCTGTCATTAAAATACAAGGCTTCATGTATTTTAAAGTTTCCTGATAAACAGCTGCTTTCACTGTACAAAAGGTACAAGAATTGTGTGGTTGATTCTTTTTAGGGTTATTTCTGGTAATAAAACAGCCCAAGCTTTTAACATGAAAACTGGCACCTCAGGAGTGAGATTTGTTTTTTAGTTGCCAGAGAGAACTTAAGCCTGCTAAAAGCATACATCTTAATATAATCTTAAAATGCAAAATTATAGGAACTGAGCACAATTTCAGCAGCTAATCCTATATTTCGGCAGTTTTTCTAATGAAGGCAGTGGTTTAACACACCATTAGTTTAGCTTATGTAGTAAAGTAAGAATTGAACTATTACCATGATGCCAGCCTAGTCTAGTGTTCTATCACATTATCACAAGCACGTTGAATTTTTTTGTGTCATACTTCAGCAAGAGCAGTGGTAATGGTGTGGTCGTGGCTCAGCTGCACTATAGACAGAAACTATACAAGGTTACAGGATATGTACACACACACACAAGCCCCATCCCTGTATCCTAGGGAACAGAATCCCTTTTGTAAGCCACCATAGTGTTCACTTTGTGGATCGTGGTGGTGAAGGAACGCAGACGAACCTCTTCGGAATTGGTAATGAACTGTGGTCCTGACTCTTCCCACTTTTCTGGCACTGCCAGATCTTTATCTGTATATATCAGCAAGTCAAAGGCACCTGTAAGCAAATGGCAACAAACTAATTAATAGTAATACACACATAAGGAGATGGCAGGTTTGAAGTGCATCTTCTAGAACTTGAAACGTACCAATGTTCTAAGAATACACTGATACTGGTTATATGAAGAAAGAGAGTATTTAAAACATGAAAACAAGTTATATTCATCTGAGGACACTTCAGTTTCCTCAAGTGTCGTGAATTTTTTTAAACACCTTAAAATGCTGTGGAGCTGAGCTCTGTGTAACACTTCATATGAACTCAAGAGTTACACAAGCCAGTCCACAGCTAGTCACAAATCATGAAGACTCAGAGCACAAATACTAGTTTCTTTAAGTTAGTTAAACAACCCCAAATTCTGTCCTGATCTCAGTCTAACAAAGTGCTGTCTCAGAAACGTGATGGTACATGACATATAATAATCAAAAAGCCTCAGAAAAATCAGCAGAAAAATATTTTCTAAAATGGAAAAGCTGTTGAGGCTTTCCAAAAGTGTTTGTTTTCTTTAGTGAAGTTCAGAACACTTACAGGCAGATTCCAGCAGCGGCAGGAAAGTTACTGTGGCAGTTATTTGTCTGATGACAGAGCGAATTTCATCCTGAATTGCTTTCTGAGACTTTTCTCGGGGTCCGCTGGAAAAACAAGAAAACTCTGGTAAGAAAAAAAACTTCTACTGTGGTGACAGTTTCCTCTAAATACAGTTCTCTCTATTAAGCTCTGTTGGTCTGTTTGCTACAGTATGTTTATGGTAGTGCCACTTTTAAACCCTAGGTAGATAGACTTCTCTAAGTCTATAGCTGGTCTCCCTTTATTGTTGTTTATGAAGCTTCCAGTATTTTTAAGTAATGTTAAATTTATTCTCAGTCTGAAACGGAAGAGAACACTTTGGCATGACAAAAAGAAAGCAGCAGTTCTTTGGGTTACGTACCCAAATGTACAAGACTTTATATGCTTTGTTGAAGATTAAAAATCAAGTTTTGATCTGATGCTTAAAAAAAAATAAGTACCTGACGATTATGTATGGTTTGATCATACAAGGACTAAGAAAGGAGGAACAGATGAAGGAACAATTACATGGCGTTGATGTTGTGCCTGCACAGCTCCTCGAGATAGGGAAGAGCAGGTGTGGAGGGGCTGTGCTACTCACTTGTCATCCTTTGCAGTTTTGTCACACTCGATGTCGAACTGCCACCGCTCCAGGACCTCGTTGTTCTCGATGCTGGAGATGACGACCACCAGGCGCTGCACAATGCACTTGTACAGCCACTCTGAAAGAAGCCAAGCGGTCACTTACAGAGCGAGAAGGGCCAGCACAGACACCAGGGAGGGCCCGGGAGGCTCCCCCGCACCTTTCATCTGCTCCGTCACGTTGTTGAGGTAGTTGGTCAGCTCGGAGTCGGTGGTGACCAGGAGAGTGAGCCCGTACTTCTGCACGCGGGTGAAGGTCTCGGGGGGGTAGATGCCGCGCTGGTATAGGATGCTGTTGATTCCATAGGCTGCGAGAGGGAAAGGGAGAAGAAGAGGGAGAGAAATAGCGAGAGGAAGAGGGATGTGTACCACCGCCCCACCCCGCCGGCGGCCATGTCTCCCCACCAGACGCGGCCTCCCAGCCCTCCCCCCAGGCTCCCTCCCTCCTTCCCTCTCTCCCACCGCGGCCCTCAAGGCGACCCGCTCCCCCGCAGCCCCTCACAGAAGAACTCGGCGACGAGCTCGGCGCTGCCGCGCAGGGTGATGCCCTGGTGCTCCCGGCCGAGCTGGTTCTGCGCCATGGCCGCCGCCGCTTCCCCGCCGCCCGGTTCGAATCGGGCCCCGCCCCTTCCCGCCGCCCCGCCCCTTCCCCCCGCGCGCGGCCGCGCCGGGGCTGAGGGGAGCGCGCGCCGCCTCACGCCAGCTCTACCCTCAGGGAAAGGGGAGCGCGGCGCCCTTATCCGTGGGGGAAAAAAAAAAAGGGCTGCGGCGTGTTACAAAGGGAAGGTTTTCCCTCACGTTAAACTCCCCGCCGGCTATAGGTGCCGTTGCACCTGTTGGGAGGGGCCTGAGGGCACCGCACAGCGCGGGGTGGGGCGAGCGAGGGGCTTCGCCCCGGGAATGCCGTGGGAAGTCCGCTTTCGGAGTTCCTTTAGGTGCGTTCCACCGTACGAAAGCGCTTTTGAACTTAAAAATTACACTTTCCAGGTACGAACTGAGTTAAGTAAATAGATCGTTTATGGGTGATTTTAATTTTTTTTTTGTTTTGTTTTGGTGATGGTGGTCACTATGTAAATCGTGTAGTAGTATCCGAAATAAAAATGGTATATTCTGCAAAAAACACTGTGAAAAGGCAGGCGGGGAGAACCTGACAAAGCAGGATGAAACGCAATTTTTTTTCCTTAAATCCGTCGTAACACCAGAAGAAAGGGTTTAAGGGGCATTTGGGCTGCTGGGCTGCCTTAGGGAAGGGAAATTCCCAGTGGGTCAAACAACTTAAATCCTGTTACTACAGGGACACCAGGGAAGCAGCTGAGGTTGGCAGTGGCTGTCAACTGGAGGAAGCTCTGGGAGAGGTTCACAGGTAAGAGAGACTGACTAAACCAACAATGAGTGTTGAAGTTTTTAAATAGAATGAAGGGGGGAAGTTGCTGTCTACTGGGATAGTAAGTAGGTGGCAGTGTGGACCCTGAAAGAAGCAAATCAAACAGTCTTAAAATGAAGTTATGTTCAAACCAGAAATATTTATACTGAGGACGAAAACCATGTGGTGTGATTGCTTATTTTGTTGTAATAAAACAGGTTTTTTTCAAGAGCTAAGGCTTTTTCTTGGCTCCAGCTTTTGCTCCAAGAGGAAATATGGTTTGCTTCAAGGTTCATGCTGCTGTGATTAAAGCAAATGGTATAGTCCTGAAGTCATGTGTTGAAGTTCTGAAAGGGTCTGAATAATTTAATTTAACCAAGAGAACTTTATTCTGGGTCTTGATCACTAGTGATTGTGTTATACCTAAGTCTTCTGAATAAAATATTTCTGAGTAAGAGTGGTGTGTTTCAAAGCCGGGGGAATGGAAGAATTTTTCATCCAAAGCCCAGCTTTTAGAAGTTAGATAGCTGTGAATATCATCTGTTTTGCTTCAAATCTTATGTACTCTTCTGCTCTTATTCATGTATCCAAAATGGTCTCGACCCTCTTTTTTTTTTTTTTCCTCCACTTGGCTTTTCATCCATTTTGCTTCCTCTGAGGTTTTTGGAGAGCTGCTCGTTTTTGTGATAAATAAAAGAGCTTGAAAGCCATGTTACAGGAGGCCAGGCAAGAATAGTAGAGCTTTTGATTAATACTTCACATATTTTTGCTCTGGCTGTTTTACTGTTAAAACCAAATGGAAGAAAGAAATCCAGGTGGTTCTTGGTTCACCCAGTTGATTTCCCTGTGTTTCAGTTTGGGTGGCTTGCAGGTGTGTTGTGGGTATGACCAGGTGCATGTGCTTATCAACAGCAGACTTAATTGCATCTTCATTACTTCTCCCAAGATTCACCTGGCAGGTAGTGAGAGGTGGTGGTGATCCTCAGTACCTCTGTTCAAATCCTAACCTTCCTGCACCTGGCACACAGTATTTCAGAGTTTCGGATCACTTCTCTGTCCCCAGTTCTGTACTCTGGTTAGCACTGGTTTCTGCCCTCATATACTCCCCTCTCCCCCCAAAAAAACCCCGACACCTTTGCACTTTTAATGTTTCTGTCTCTTTAGGGAAATAAATTCCCTTTTGCAGTGCATTACTGATTTTCTTTACGTTTCTTCTATGTGCTGCAATGTAATCTCATTGGTAAGCACTGTATATTTTCAATACTTCTCCTAAACTCCTAATCTTTCCCTTTGTCTTTTAAAAAACTTTATTTCCTTGGCCAATTCATTAGTTTTTATAAATTCAGTCTTTTAAATCCATGAAGTACTGTCTTTCTTTTTCTTAACCTTTGCATTTCTTCTAGTGGAATGTTCTTCATCCCTTTTCTTGCCCACGCCATCGAGATATTCCTGTCCGTCCCCACACCAAAAATTCACTTGTGTGAAGGTTTAGTTGCCTTGACAGTGAGTGTTTGCTGCTTTTCCCTTCAAGTTCTCCAACTGTCTCATCTGTGTTTCTCAGTTACAGGCTCTGGTGTCACTCAGCTTCTCTGCCAGGTGAATCCAATGCCTCCCAACAGAGGCAGCACCCAGGGAACACGTGCTTGTCTGTGCTGCGACCAAACTGCGGTTGTCACTTGGCCACAGCGCGGTCAGGTGTGATGGGGACATGCACACAAGTCCTCCTGTCATCTTACCAGGCACACTCCATGTGATGGCAGTGCCTGATGTTTGTGTTTAGGGAATGTCCAGCCTCACGACAGGAGGAAGGTTATGGGGCTCCTGCAAGGAGAGCAGCAGGGAGACTGTAGGTTGGTGATTTGTGTGGCTGACAGCTGCTTCCTGACCAGCTCCGAGGGGCTCTCAGGAACAAAGATGACAGGCTGAGTTATGTGTTCTGGCACACCAGGAGCTGGCTATCCTTGCTTTAATTGTCTCATGCTAAAACCTTAATTTTCATAAGAAATGTGAAATCCCAGTTGTATTTCATTTAGGTCTCCTACAACTCTTCAGTCATTGTTCTGTTTCTCAATTACAGCTTGATGTTACAACAGAGTGTTTTTGATTCTCTTTCTGTGAAAGGAAATGTTCCCTTTTTAGCTTGGCTTTTCTGTAACATTTAGTGATTGCTTCCCCATGGGAATTGTCAGTGAACCTGGGACAATCCAAAGCACTGGTATACCTCCATTTTGTTTTTGTTTTTAAGGTAACCCAGGTCACATTCCCATAGTCATTCAGCAAACTAGAAGACATAGCTCACTTGTAGAGTTCATTGCCATTATTAATTTATTTTTAACCTTCAGGATGATGTGGACAGGTCTCTCCTTCCAGCGCAGCAAAAGGGTCTATGAAGTGGAAGTTCTCTTAGCTACAAAAGCCCTCATATGGTATTAACAAATTGTCATATTAAGCCTCAGTAAAACCAGTTCCATCTTTTCTGGTAGATCTCAAGCAATTTGGAGTAATTTCTGGATGTGGGGAAGGCCACCAGCGGAACCAAGTACCATCACCTCTCCGTTATGGAAGAGTTATTTTTAGAACTTCCAAGTCTTTAAATCAATTTCCTATCTTTAAATCACCTTGCTGTGTGTGAGCTTCTTTACAGCTCTCATCCAGAACTCCTTGGTGATTAATTGTTATCTGGAATTAACTCTAGATTTAACGTAAAGTACTCCACTTTTTGACAGACATTTTATTACCAAGCTCGTTTTATGTTTTTTTGTTGTTGCTGGTCAAGTTTGTTTTCAACAGTCTTTGTAGCATAACATTTGCAGGATAAGTACAAGTACCTTGTATCAGCTGTGCAAATCACTAGAACACTTATTTTCAGGTTGGCTAGTGCTACTTTTTAAAACATAAACCATGGAATTTTATTACAAAGAGCAACACTGTGTTCTTTCATCAAAGGTAACGAAAGAGTGGTGCAATTGGGAAAGATGTTATTAAGTATTCTTGAAAAGAAATTGATATTAAAAGGAATCAGTATGGGCCAATAAGCTGCACTCTAACATCTAGTATGATGAGTAAACTTCTCAAAGGGACTTCCTGATTTTGGTTTTGAACACCATGTAGAAAATTTTACAATTATTTTTCATTTTAAGTATTATCAGTGGTACTGAATGCATTTTGAAATTAGACTAACTTGGCTGGATACTTACTCCGTCAGATGAAAAAAAAATTGATGTTTCTTTACTTAGGCCAATGTAAGAGCAACATTTAACCTGAAAGTCCAGACAGTGGCCGCCTTGTACAATGAAATAACTCTTTGTGAATGTTGAGACTTTTGAAAGCTCCTTCTGTAGAACATTCGGTGGTATCTTCTACGTGTTGTTTGGGGTTTTTTTCCTCTTTCCCCGAACGTGTGACATTTTTCTAAAGGATGCATAGGAAAAAAAAATTTGTGATGGCTTTGCCTCTAAACTACCAGGAGATGGCACCAGGCCCACGCTTTATCTGCACCCTTTCGGTTTTGACTTGAAGTACAGCGAGTTTGTTTTGCCGTTCAAGTTTTAGATGCGTTTCTTTTGCTAGTTTGAAAAACGTTGTTCCAGAATGAAGGAAATACTCGATGCCCAGTTTTGGCATTTACCTGTGGTTGCAGTAAAGACGTTTTGACGGGTAAACTGTTATTCTTAAACATTTCAAGTGAAGGTAGGAATCCTTTTTCAGAGCTGGGAAGAACAAAAACCGAATGAGCTTTTCGTGCCTAGAGAACTCCTTAGTGCTGGATGATGTTGTGTTACAGCGGTAACGGGTAATGTGGAACCCACAGAATCCACCTGTTTACAACTTAATCCCCTTTACTACTTGATCTTCCAACATGAAATTTGGTAGCTTGGCAGATGAATGTTGATCCAGCTCATTTTAGCTCCTGTCGGAGCTGAAGTTTTTGTATTAACAAATTAATGGAAAAGGGAGTTCTCAGGTAGCTTAGATTTGCTAAGCCTGTGTACTGCAATTTAGCTTTACATTCAAAATGGGCCTTCTAGAGAACACTAAAACAGATTTATCAGCAGAGACTTAGTGGGTCATCAGAAGCTCAGGAGCAGAAGGGTCCACAAGATGGGTAGCATGGTAAATAAGCCTTGATAAGGGATTTTGATAGAATCCTGTTTGTGATTGCAACATGTTGGATGAGAATTGTTGGTTTGTGGTTGCTTTCTGATCGTGTCGCTTCTGATGTAGAACCATGGTGGGCTTGTTCAGTTAATTGTGTTGCAAGGAATAAAATAAAGGTCACACAATGCCTGAGAATTGTGATGACTGAAGAGGTAAATATTTTTTGAAAAGCACATTATTATCATTAGAAATATTTAAAACAAAAATAATTGTTGCCCTTAAAAAAAATCACTTAAGGCCGAACAATGGGACCATTTGCAAAGTAGCTAGAAAAACAAGAAAGGATTTGTTAGTACAATTTGAACAAAATTGCTTCATTTTTTAAGTCATAATGAGCCCAGCAGGACATGCTATTCACTGCTTGCTGTGTTAGTCAGCACTGTCAGAATTTTTAGGAGAAAAACTAGAGTGGAACACTATTTGAAAATTCACACTAGTTACCTGTGTCTCCCACAATGGATGGCCTCATCCAAACCTCGTGATGTGACACTGCTGGGAGTGTAAAAATGGAAACCAGATGGGTTGGTAATGTGAGCAGCAGTTTGGTGCTAATTGTTCCTTACAGTCTCCTTTACTTGAGATCTGATTTGAGTGAAACCATGACATTATTGCTCAAGGTTGTCCTTGGTTGTAACCTGACAGTTAGTGGGCAGGTAGAGCAAGAGTAGACTCTTACCTGAAGGTTCAGGTCACTCTTGCACGTCCTGCAAGCTTGGGTACATTGTGTATCTGTAGCTCATCTCTCACGCCCAGGGAAATGTTCTTGTCATCAAGTTTTAAGCTAGTTTGGCTGGGCAACATTCCTTATCCCATCTATTAAACCTGTGCCACAGAACGGAAGGGAATTGAAAATCCATAAGAAGGCAGCGGGTAAAAGGAAGAGGTTGAGTTTTAATGGTCAAACCTGGCAAAGAGAGTCCAGAACCACAGTCCAGCTGCCAAATTATTTTGTGTTTCAAGAACTTTATTTTCCATATCATTTCACTTTGTGTAAGCCTTTCAGTACTGGTAAAATTTAAACTTACTGGGATCTCCTTCTCTGAATTAAACTCCTGACAGAGAACCTCTTTTAATATTTCTTCTTAATGGTAGTCACATTTGTTTATGTGACATTTTCATTGTAAACAACGTTAAAAAAACCATAAAACAATATTGGTGGGAAATTATAACCTACAGGTTTTTACACATCACCCTTGCAGATTATGCATTATATTTACCAGTATAATGGGGAGGTGAGTCAAAGTCCTGCAGATAACATGGGTTTGTAAAAGGTTGTGGTGTTGGTCTGGGCAATGCTTATCAGCCACCTCTGCTTGAGAGAGTTGATCTTGTAAGTGTAGTTGGTATATAATGAATTTTGCAGCTGCTGAGCACAATTAGAACTGGAAAATTACTGGCTTTAAAGGAGAATGCAGAAATCTAAATGGGAAACTACTGGCTGCGCAGGATTTTGAGACAAAGAATTCAGGTACTAAAGGACCCATGTCTTGAGATGATGAATTGTGATTAAGAATGATTTAGCAGACTTTTAGAGTGTTAAAGGCTCACAAAAAGCAACTGTAGTTACTTTACTAGATACAGAGCAGCGTGTTTGTGAGCTGTTACAAGGGAGTAACTTGTGTTTGTGTGCAGATGAGAGTGCTCACCTTTGCAGACCTTCTGAGGCAGCAGTGACACACTTTTCACTTTCACAGTTCAATTCTTGATGTGATTTTAAAGGCATTTTGGAAACCTTGATTTAGTTCTAATTTACAAAGGGCTCATGGACCGATTTTCATTCACTATTCAGTACTAGTTAATAACAACCACAGAACACTGGCCTATGTAGTGCTACCTCAGCTTTTCTTTCTACAGAGTCTTTCTGTTGTGTGAAGTCACTCTTGTTTCTTAAAACAGTCTCAGTCCATACTCAACCCTGTCATGACCCTTTTCTATCTTTCTTTTTCTGCCCTTTTCTCAGTCTTTGAATGGAGGAGAAGGACATTAGAAATGCATGTCTCCCTTATTTCCTCTTGAGATTTGTAGCATGAAATTATCAGTGTCTTTACGAGTACTGAGGTGAGATTTCATGGGGTCAGTCTTTTTATTTGGTGAAGGTGCTGTTACTTATATGCCTGAGAATGAATTTTCTTATATTTGGCTGAATTTTCTTATGTTTGGCTCACTGTATTATTAACTGGAACACTAGAAACCAGGCTTATGTTGGAATAGGGTCGCCCTTTACAACTGGACTCATTTTTGTGAAGCAAAATAATTGTTCCCAGAAAAACACATTCCTTCGCCATCAAACCTCCGTTCTGTCTGACACACCTGACTGTTCATTCTCTGGGAATCTAAAAATCATTTTTAGTGATTTGTGGACTGCTGTTGCTAATATTTCCATGATCCTGTTAAAAGTGAGTGCTTTTTCCTCAGTGGCCAGTTTTTGTGTTTTAAATAAGCAAAATGTCAATTAAACTTAAACCAGCTCTAAATCATGTATATACTAAAATTGGCAGCAGCTCGCTGGCAGATTTTATAAATTATCAAAATCTGTCCATATCTGAGGAAAATGGAAAATGAAGTTCCGAATGATGTAAGGAACTCAGAAAGGTGTAAATTTACATGGTGTGTGGAAGTGAAATGGTCACAAGTAAATCAAGTTTTGAATATTCCTCTTCTGTATTTACTGTGTTACAGGGTTTTGCATTATTTTATCTCAAACAAGGTTTTCTATGTATATAAATATGTGCGTATGTGTATGTATGTATGTATATATATATATATATACAGACACTTGCTCTGGTGGATTTGGTTTGGTTTTTCTGTGATGCCTTTCCCAGGTAATAGAAGGGAAAAGGTTACACATGTAATTCAACATCTGCTTATTCATAACACGTTATTTCCAGCACTTTGAAGGAGACAGAGAACCACAGAATGGCTGAGGTTGGAAGGGACATCTGGAGGTTATCTTGCCCAACCCCCTTAACTCAAGCAGGATCATCTAGAGCAGATTTCCCAGGACCATGTCCAGGTGGCTTTTGAATATCTCCAAGGATGGAGATCTCTAGGCTGAACAGTCCCAGCTCTCTCAGCCTTTCCTCACAGGAGGTTTATACCTTTATGATGATTTAAATTAAAGTCACTGTCAAAGAGGTGATACTGAAGTATTAACTGCATTCTTGGAGGAGCTGCCAGATAGTATGAACAGAGAAAAGGAAAGAGAAGCGAGACCTGTGAAAATGGATTCTAGAAAATCCACAGGACAAAGGGAATGGCTTGGAAACGGATTCAGTGAGACCTGCTAAGCTGCAAACCTCCTTCAACATTTGTCTGCCTTTAGGACATTCATAACAACCCCTTGTGTGAATTATCTGACATCTACCAAAGACTGACACACCCCATTTCCTACATGGACATTAGTAAGATTTCTCCCTGTTCATGAAAACTGTAGAAATGTAACATCTTTTTGACCTCTACTGTTCTGATAAAAATGTTTGAAGGGGTCTGGCAGAGCTTTAAAGTTGTTGTGAGGGATGGCTCAGTCATGAATATATACATGATACATGAGTGTGTAACTCCTGCTTCCTAAGAGAGCAGCTTTTCTAAATTCTGACTTAGGTCTTTAGACTATTTATTTTATGATCACAGCCCTGAACTCTGCTAAGAGCTGTTTCTAGGGGTGATTGATAGAATCAGGGAGGATGATAATCTGAAATAAGAGGATAAGAAAGTGCAGCTGTTCGACGTAAGGAATGTTGATGGTTTCTGAGGCTTGCTGTCCATAGGTGGAATATACTATCTGAGAAAAGCAGGATTGTCCAAACCAGGTATCCTCTATTTATCTCTTCTGTTTGATTTTTTTTTTTTTCGCTTCCCTGCAGTTGTTTCTTTCATTAGAGGAAAAAAATGAAGAAATCCAGTCTATTTTCAAAGCACAGGGAGAACAGAGACACCTTATTTCCTTCAGGATCTGTAGGGGAAAAGAGTAGGTAGAAATATGAGTTGGAATTGCAAGATTTTTTCAACAAAATTCTGTCATATGCTTTTAATTGTGTACCCACACACTCAGTTAGTTGGCTGGTGGCTGGTCAGGAGACAAGACCTCCTTTTAGACACATTTCCTTGTCTGTGGCTGCATTTTAGTGGTGCTTTGGCACAGCATTGACTCAGGGCATTACTGAGGTTGGCATGAAAACGTGCCAAGCAGCGAGCTTACCAGTTCTTTGTTTTTACTTTTTGTGCTTTGTTCAGCAGCACTGAACCAGTACACTCAGGAAGACCTGGTTTTCTATTTTTCTCATCGGTCTCAGAAGTGCAGGTTAATTACATTAAGTGACTCTGAACCTTGATATCTGACCATCCTGCTCATCTTAGCAGCCAGCTCAGGAAGGAAGTATAAACTCGTGTGTGAACAGGACCTAAGCTGCAAAGGGGTAACACCAGTCACATGGGTCTTCCTGGTGCAGTTGACAAGACATTGCTAACAGCTAAGAACATCTTTCTTTATCAACCCAAGGCTGGAAAGTTCCAATCCAAGCTATTGTTTTTGCATTGCTTACCATATCCCAGTTGTGCTACTGGTCCCAGTGAAGTCTTTTCTGCATGTTATTTGTGGTTTTATTTAGCTTGCCTGAC
>NW_016690296.1:2747274-2753099 GCF_001604755.1 Lepidothrix coronata
CGCCTCGGCCGCTCCCTGTTGGCAGGAGCTGCCCCTCACGAAATGGCGGGAGGGGGGGGGCGGGGGCGGCCCCGCCTCGAAAGGGCCGCCGGGCAGAGGTGCTGTCACGGCCGTCTGAGGTGCCGTGAGGGCTCCTGGGCTGGCCGAACCCACCGCCTCAGGGCGGTCTGAGGTGCCGTGAGGGCTCCGGGGCTGGCCGAACCCACCGCCCCAGGGCGGTCTGAGGTGCCGTGAGGGCTCCGGGGCTGGCCGAACCCACCGCCTCAGGGCGGTCTGAGGTGCCGTGAGGGCTCCGGGGCTGGCCGAACCCCCCGCCTCAGGGCGGCAGGGACCTCCCTCCCCCGCGCCCCAACCCTCGTTTCGCCTCAGGCGCGCTCCGCATGCCCGCCGGGTGCAGGCGCTGAGGAGCCACCCACAGCGGGACGAGCCCAGCAGGTGAGGGTGTAGGGTCCGAGTTAAACGAGGAGCGCAGGTACAAACCCTTGAACTCGTCCCGGAAATTTCAGAGGGATCTGCTTTGCTGCATTCGTGGTTTGCCGGTTGAGGATTTGGTGCGTCCTTCCAGCTGGTCGCGTCAGGGAAGGTGGTTAACTAAAGGGTGAAGTGGCTTCCAGCCTGGTGGTGCCGGCTGGGAAGGGAGGGTTTGGAGGGACACACCGGGTCAGGGAAGGAAGGGGGTGGAAGGACACCAGATCTGGGTTCTGCCCCGGCCTGTGGGGGGCAGAGGGCGAGTTGTTTGTAGTGCTCTTGCGAAGCAGCTCAGCTAGGAAAGCTGCAGTTTGCGGGGTGCCTTTACCGCTCACAGCTTTACTGTTAAAGTTCCTTAGGTTGGTAGAACATGGCGAGCAGCAATGGCTGGTTTCAGGATGCTGGGATGCCCGCCTTTGACACTGCAGCAAAGAGGATTTTGCCACGTGAGGCTTTCAGGCAGCCCGTTTGGAAGAAACTCTCGGGGCCCGCGACTCCAGGGCTGAATCCTCCACCTTCTCAGTGGCGCAGGCAACCAGGGGTGATGCAAAATCCAGGTATAGCTTTCAGTTACGAGCTGGGATTAGCTGCAAATGGTTTTGCAACCCTGTGCTGCTTTTTCTTATCACTGTGT
Source organism: Lepidothrix coronata (assembly GCF_001604755.1). Classification (NCBI taxonomy): domain Eukaryota; kingdom Metazoa; phylum Chordata; class Aves; order Passeriformes; family Pipridae; genus Lepidothrix; species Lepidothrix coronata. Next base: position 2,748,377 of record NW_016690296.1, read on the forward strand.
TTTCTTTAATGACTTTCTTAGCATCTTCTCCTACTTGTTCCTCTTCTTGCTATGTTTTAGCACGCTGGAAGTTGGCTACTGATTTGTTGTAGGCTTTTGTAGTTTGTCTATAGTCTGCAGCATTTCATAATTATGAAGTTCAAGTTAGACATTGAAAGTAGTGTAGGGGTATAGGCTATGTTTTGGCAATGTTCTGTTGCATGAGTTTTAGTAGATATCGTTGAGAAAACTGCAGTTCCAGATGTCCCAGGCTGTATTTTGAATTCCATCACTTCGAATAACTGTATTGAGATAAAGGCACCTGTTTATGAGACTTGTAAACAAGGATTTATTTTAGTTCTTCTTGGCTGGGAGGTACTTGTGCCTGAGTATATCACACCCTGGTGTGATATAGCTGGTGATTCTATCCATCTAGTGGCTGGTGAAACTTTTACAGTGTCTTACAGCAGGGCGTTCTGCTGCATAGTTTAGTGTGAAAAACCATAGGCTCTGCTGTTTTGAATCCGTTGGATCACTGGTTTACAAGAGTGGGGAGAGGGATATAGGTTGTGTTTATTCGTAATACCTGTCTGTATTCAGAGGTTGTTGGATTTACTACTCGGAGGAAAAGCTTTGATGCTTTTAAAAGAAGATATGCATACCGTTTCAGAATTGCTGGTGGTGTTAATGTAGGATTCCACACAAAGCAGTAGTGCTCTACAGTACATCTTGTTGCTTTTTGTTCTTCTAAGAAGCGTCTGAAAAGCATTTATTGTAACCAGATTTAAGCTGTCAGTGAGTGTGTTTAGTTCTCAATTTTGTTTAATAACCTTTTCTCTTTAAAGGGGCACACGCATCACCATTGTCAGCACTTCCCTCACAGAAGCAGCTAAAGGAGTTAATTGCAAAATATAAAGAGGGAGCAATAAACTCAGTATCTGCCTTGCATCAGTTTGCCCAAATGCATAACTTGCAACTTGAATTGAAAGAAACTAGTGTGGCAGGTAAATATTTCTTTTCCTAAATAAAGTATTACCTCCTTATCCTTGAGATTATCTGAATTTCTGCAGTTAGTACTGGTGGCACTAGTACAGATGATTTTTTTTTTTTATTGTTGATTGCACTACCCTTCACATACGTTTCTTTCTGGCTACCCTTTTATTGTCTACACAGCTGTATCTCATGATGAAGTGCCACAGAATTTGATCAGATGAATTATATAGAATTCTGGCTGCTACCAGAACTCTGTGAAACGTGCATAACGTGAAAGCCGACGAAATTCTCGTGGAGGTGAAAGATATGAATTGTGTTTCGCCAAAATTGTCTTTTTTTCTCTTGTATTTTTTCTAGGCATTAATATAAGGGCATAAAGCTATGGATAAATTATCTTAAAATAAATTCAGTAATTGTGGCTGCTTTTTTTCCTCCTTTAAAGGTGATATCATAAGGCCTTATTTTGCCTTTTGTGCTGTGATAAATGGTGTTTCCTACAAGACCGGGCTGGGAAAAAACAAGAAGGAATCTAAATTAAATGCAGCTAAATTGGCTCTTGCTGAGCTACTTAGCTTGGAGAATACAGGGACAAACTCATCTGAAGATTCAGGTAAATATTCTAGTAACACCTAATTAGGTTTTAAAAAGCTGGGCCTAAACGTTTCCTATGTAAAACCTCTCTGGGTTTATTAAATGCTTGAGCATCAGGGCCTTTGTCAGGTTTTCTGAATCCTTTGGGCAGATGTCTTTTGATTCTGAAACTGGTTTTTTCCTTTGTCATTTGTGTATTATCAGTTGGTAGTACAGAACCAAGAATACTGAAGGAATTACTTGTTGTTTCACTTGATTTGCTACTCACTAGGTACAGCAACATGAAGTACAACTCAAGTGGTGTTGAATTTTTATGATTATAAGGGCTCCCCACTGATGTACTGCTTTAAATAGAATTCGGTTACTATACTGTTTATCTTCTTTCAAGGTTTGTTGTCTAAAAAGTCGTAAGTTTACAAGGACTTCAGATAGAAAAGGAAATTCTTAGGGAACTAGAAACTTTGACTTGCTGGAAGTAAGTGTGAGATTCATGTTTAGAAATTAGCAATGTCCATCCCACTTCAAAATTTTGTTAAATTCTTAGATTTTCCTTGTGTTCCTGCTGAGCTCCAAACTCCAGCAAACTCTGCTTGTGTTTCAAGGACCTGTGTTGGTAAGGAATGATCTTGTTGTTCTCTGTTGATTCAAATTATCCAGCAGATCCCTTTTTTAGTTCCTCTTTTAATACATTTAGTGATCTCTATATGGTACTTTATTTTAAACATCTTTTCTTCGAAGAAGGCTGTAAGAATTAGTGTCACTAGGTCGGTTCCATAAATGGGAACTTCATTAAATTGCTTGAATTTAGGTGGTGAACTGATGACAGAAATAAACAGTATAAATAAAAAGTATTTCTGTCCTTACTTGAACTAGTGTGCAATAGGTGATCAAAATTGATCAATATACTGCCTTATTATAATAAATGATAAAAGCATAAAGTGCTTAGGTGTTCTTGAACTTATTTTTTCATTCTGATAATCTTCAGAATCCCAAAAGTGTGTGTTGATAGTAGTGCTTACACCATGTGTTCAGGTTTAAAGTTTGTCAAGTGGTTGCTCATGTCTGGTTTTTCCCTCCCACTTGCAAATTTGTCCCACTGGTTTCTGCTGTTTTATTTAGGAGGATGGTCTATATATCCAAAACTTTCACAAGCACTGGAAGAAGTATTTAGCAGGCTGACTGCCCAACATCCCGAGTACCAAAGCTGTGGGAGTTCACTGGCTGCCTTCATCATCGAAAAAGGCAAGTCTGTTTTGACTGTGAGCTTTGGGGAGCGGGAAACCTGGGCTGTTCCCAGAGAGCAGCTTGGTGGGCACATGGCAGCCAGAGCAGATGAACCTCCCACAATGTCTCTTTTTAGGTGGGCAGCACGAAGTTGTGGCTCTGGGAACAGGGGAATGTAATTACAGCCGGCGCCTCGAGTCCTGTGGCAGAGTGTTGCACGACAGCCACGCCATTGTCACCGCCAGGCGTTCCCTGCTTAGGTGAGGAGGTGCCTGCAAATAGTGTCCTTGCAGCCAGTTCTTCTCAGTTTTACTTTGGCACTTGCATTTTGTAGCTAGTGTCTTTTGGATTGTTTTCAAATCACGTGAATTAAATGTGTCTGTGTGTTAGTAAGCAGAGTAGTTTTTTTCACATTGACTGTTAATAAACGCTTTCTTTCGTAGATATTTGTATAGGCATCTCTTGCTGTTCTATAATAAAAATCCAGCAAAGTCGGAGAGATCCATATTTTGTGCAGCACCAGGCTCTAAACTGCTCACCCTAAAGCAAAATACAGCTTTCTCTCTCTACATGAACCAGCTTCCGAAAGGAACTGCTCAGTTAAAGTCAGATGTGTAAGTACCATGGTTTTCGGAGATGTTGTAGTGGAAGATTCAGGAAGAGCTTTCGTTTATTACAGATAACTACGTGCCCCCTTCTCATACAGTTAAAATACTAATAAATCATGAACTTAACCACTGATCAAGTGGATGTGATGACTTAGTGTCATCCTTTGCACCACAAGATTAGAGTACAAAAAGGCTTGAGTTGAAACCAAAGTCTACTGCTGTGCTTTGCAGATAAAAGGTAATGAGAGAACCCTGATGGGACAAATACAATCCTATGCTTATCTTTACACTTCCAACTTTTATTAAATTTCTGAAAGTTTGGGATTTTTTGGAATGGTTTTGGTATTTAACAGCAGCAATCATTGGTTTACCCAGTTATGGACAACATTATTTTGTGACTCCTTTTATTGGTAGGGTAATGTCATACTATCGTAACTTTTTCATACATACATCCAGGTAGTTGCTTTCATGCTGGATTTGGGGGGTTGGGAAGGCAGACTTGTGACCTGGAAATCACAGCCAGTTCGTTGCAGGAGCTCCTTCTGTTAGAACTGCAGGAGGTTTTAGGTGACTTTCAGTGTTGTAGCTTCTGCCCAGACTTGGTTGATGAGACTGGATGCATTTGTAAACTACCCTGAAATACTTGATGGGTCACAGGTTCACCACTTTCTCTTTTTGCCCCTTCTGACGTGTCCTGTCTTGAGACAAACTCAGAGAAGTATTTTCTTCTCATACAGTGGATTGGCTTATGTATGGAGTTATTTAAAGAAATTTTTAGGAGGGAGCTACTTGCAAGTAATGCGTTGAGTAGCAAAGTGTGGCCACTTACTAACAGGTGGTATGTTACTTAAGCCAAAAATAAGCATTTGTTCTCTAATAATGTATTAGATATCACTTTACAATAATCTCTAATCAGAGTGCCTTCTCACTGAAAGCCATTCTCATCTTACTGTAGACATCTAGGTCCACAATCTCTATCTGCTTACGAAGCCAGCGAAGAATTGAGTCTCCATGTGGCTCTGGAAGGCAGGATTTACCTGGCTGTTTGTTGTCCCCCTAAAACTGTCAGAGTGAGCAGCATGTCAGGCAGTGACAAACTGACAAAGTGGGAGGTGGTTGGTCTTCAGGGGGCCTTGCTGAGTCACTTCATTGAACCAGTGTATATCAGCAATATTCTTGTGGGTAAGTTTAATGCAAAATTTCAGTGGGGTCTTTGTATGTTTTTGTGTTCTGGTTTGATTAACATTTTATAAACCATTAACTAAACCGGATGATTCTCTAAAGAATTACAGTATTTTTCTGAAAAGGTACTAAGGGCGTATGTATTT
>NW_016690296.1:2753109-2783804 GCF_001604755.1 Lepidothrix coronata
ATTTTTTACTCATCTTTGAAATGCCCTAATGTGAAACTCAGACACTGTGGGTTTCTTGTAGCCTACCAGATTGCCAGCCCTTCCTTTTCTATGTATTTGACTTACAGAAGAAATTCAGCTTTTTCTAACGAGTTACATTTTTTATATTGAGAAAATATCAAATGTGACAAATGCTGTGTCTACTCTTCAGTCAAATGGTGACTTTAAGGTGACAGTGTTAGTCATTTCATTACTTGAAAGCAATAGAAAAACTTCTCAAATGCTTACTTAAGTAGTATTCAAAGTAAACATAATAATCTGTAATTACTATTGCCCTTACAATAGAAATGTTGACCCTTCCTTGACATGCAGTGGACCAAAGTATATTTATTTAGTAGGTATTTAGCAGTGCTGTTGGATGTGGAGTAATGTGGGCAAGCTCCCTGGCATATCTTCAGATCTGGAATATCCAAGTTCTGTTTTAGTGGTGTCTCCTGCAGGGCACAGAAAAAGAGTTGATGAAAAATAATTGTTCAAAAAAGAAGGCATCCAGTGGAAATAATGATGCCTCTGGAGAAGGAAGTGTGAAATCATTTTTGTTCTGTAAAATTGAATATTGGAACTCATCTGCTGGTCTTTCCACACGTTGATTTTGTGTCAAAAAATAACTGTAGTGTAGTCTCTAAGAATGCAGAAACCATCTGCATTCTTAGATTTTTTGGGGTTTTTTTCAATTTGATGTACTCGCGTGTGACTGATATTGTTCTGTTTAATAGGAAATGGAAATTGTAAGGATACAAAAGGACTAGAAATAAGTATAAAGAAGCGTCTTGATGATGAACTTGTATCAAAGCTTCCCATACCTTACCTGGTCAACAGATCTCATATTTACTTGGTGAAAGCTGCACAGCCAGTTCAAACAGATGTAAAACAGTGGTCTCTTAGTCTGAATTGGACATGGACAGATGCATCCGTGGAGGTCGTGGATGGGATAAGTGGAAAAACCACTGAAAGGTTAGGATTTCTCTTCGTGTCATTGGAAATCATGGTTAGCCTGATTGTTCTGTACTGGTTCATTGGAGTATTCAGTTTTTAAGCTATGCATGAAGGCCACAGCATGAGAGACGTTCTCTCCTGTGCTGGCTGAATGCATCCTATGATTTAGATGCAGTTTCAGAGCTCTTGTAACTCCACAGTGGGATACTAAGATATGAAACAGAACAGTTCTTTGAATGAAGTTATTTCCAGTCTGTTATCTCTTGTAGTGCATGTTTTAGTTTTCACAGTCCATGAATTAGCTTCCTAGTTGAGACAAATTCCAGTTGTTACTGTTCACAAAGTGTTAAGAGGGAGAAAAAAAACCCCGTGATGATCAGAGCAATCTCCCTGTAATGGTTTTGTTGCTGAGTTTGACTGTTTTCTCTCCCCGTGGCCGTAGCTCCCCGTTCCGGAGCAGCACCTGCATGGCCAGCCGCCTTTGCAAGGCGGCCATGTTCAGTCGGTTCAGGCTGCTCTGCAAGGAAGCAGGACGGACTGATTTGCTTCAGCTGGCAACATACCACGAAGCCAAGGTGAGCTGCTGCGGGGAGGGGGAGTTGGGCTGAGTCCTCTCTTAGTGTCTGCTCTCAAAGCTGGTGTGATGACCACGGCTGACTTTCTGTTTTGCTGTCAGCTTCACCTGAACGGCTTGTAAACAATCCGTATCTTTTTTTTTCCTCCTGTCAAAACATGCAAGAGACTGTTTTTTTAAATGATTCAAAAACTACTTCAGAAAGAAATCGCTTGTTAATTGAGTCTTGATGTGTTTAAGTTTGTATTGAATGATAGTGAATGTTTATTTTCTGTATAAAGATTATACTGGAACGGAAAAGACACTGAAAAAAGTTTATCAGAACAATTTTCTCATCCCAGTAAATGCCCAAAAATGTAAAAGGGATATGTTTTTAGGGTCTAAAACTTCCTCTCATTGTCAGCATTTGAGGGAATTGTAAGATCTGTAGTTACTGTTTTCTGCAGTGTTTGTGCTTGTGCATATTATGTGCTGCTGGTAAAGAACACAGGTTTCTGTAACCATCATCTCTGTAACCATCATTCTTGAGATTTTTCAGGGTCTTCCTTTTTCTTGTTTTAGGTTCAATCTCAATTGTACCAAGAGGCTAAAAGCTTGCTGCAGAGCTACTTAGAGCAGCACAGCTATGGATCCTGGATTGTGAAGTCTCCACATATTGAACAGTTCAGTAACTGACTGTGAGGTGGATTGTGTGTGAAGTCAGTTTGGATGATCTATGTCAGTGCTCTGATTAGTAAAATGTTTAATTGTAAGTTTGTATTTAGAGGAAGAAAACAATTCCAGAACTGCTTCTCTTCAGTCTGAGTGCAGTTGCTAAATCACCTGTAACAGTTCAGTCTTTTCCAAAAGTTGATGTTTTCTCATAGGTTAGAAGTATCCAGCAGCTTTGTAAATCTGTTTTGCTTTGCTCCCCAATGGCAACTCATTTCAACCCCTCATCCCCACCCAGTGTCACACACTTTCACCTTATGGAGTTACGTGGTTTTTTTCTTGATGGTTTCAGGATTTCTCTATCCTGATTTCTCTATTTTCCCTGCCTTTTTCATATATTTCTTTTAAGAAAGAAAAAAGATCAGTAAAAGCTGGATTTCTTAAAAAAAAAAAAAGGCACACCAATGAGAGAATCTTTCTCAGAAACAAAAATGAGCAATCTGTACCTTATCTGTAGGCATCCATCCTTTGCTAGTTCTTTTAAGAGTTTTTTGTTTAGTGTGGATTTGCCAAGTGGCTTGTAGTTTGCCATGTATTGTTTGTGGTAGAAGGGTTAAAAAGTAATTGTGTACTTCCATTGAACTTCGAATTGCCAGCTGTTAATCAACTGTTGAGCGACAATCACTGGTTTTGGTAGCGGATTTAAAGTGTTCTCCAGGTGTCAAAGCTGTAAATAAGAAAATAATGCGATGTGGTACAGAAGTCACCAGAAACAAGGCTCCTTCAGCCTTTGTGGGCTGCCCCAGAACCCATCAATGTTAGTGCTTGTGGACCAGCCGGACTCCTCCACTCTCAGATGACTTCATCACTGTGCTGATGAGTCCTCACAAAATTGTCTGCATACATAATGATCTGAAAAATGGTGCCTGTCAAGGGGGAAGTTGCTTCCTTGTGAATTCTGGTAAGAATATGGTAGCGTTGGGATAAAGTTGAAAAGGATGTTAAATGCCATACTTGGGGTTTGTGTGGTGTTGTGAAATACTAGTGTGTTTAAGCTAGATAATACACTTTTATTATGTTACTTGACTTTTGTGCATCATCCAAGTGTGGAAAGCTGTTATGTGGTGTTCTTTTACATCAATATTAGTGCTGTTGTCATGTTTCAGTTTCTTATTTTTAAAGGATTGTAAACAACCTCCTCTTTCTAGTATTTTTTTTCTCCTTAATCTGTTTTTGTAACTAGTATGTGGAGTCACTTCTGGGAATGATCTTATGCTGACTTTCAAGTTGTTGAAACTCACTGACTTGTTTTACTACTTGGTTAACTTGGGAGATTGTGTGATGCTGTTTTGTTTTTTTTGTGGCACTTGGCTCCACATGCTGTTTGCTCCATGTAATGTTTTCTTTCTAAGAATGCCGGAAAATGGCCGTCATATTCAGGCTAGAGTGGAGTGTTGCCTTTTTCCAGGGGTGTTAAAAACTCAATAAATTTCCTTGACAATGTTTTAACTATATCTGCGTACATATACGTGTCAAATCTGACATACATGTAACATACCACATGTGTGTTAGTGTTCTGTACACTTCTGGACTGACTCACACGTGTTAAGTGACGCACCTTGTCATGGCTTAGGAACGCTGCTCCCCAATTCAGTGCCCCCACCGAGACCCCAAACCACACCCTGCTCTCTCTCTCCCATTTTCCCCTTTCTGCTGCCGGGGGGATGGAGAGGAGAACTGGAAGCACAAAAGGTCATGGTTTGAGGTAAGAACTATTTGTTGGAAACAGCAGTGAGGTAAGAAAAGGAACAGAAACAGCACCAATGCTGATGACAGGGGGTACAAGAAAAGAAATTATTCACACAGGGGAAAAGCCACGCTAATAGGTAACACTGGACAGCTCCCTCTGCCATGTTTTCTTGACTGGAGGGAACCCCTTCTCCCTGGAAGAGAGTCGCCTTTTCCCCTGCCCCTGGGAATGTGAAGTGGTGTAAAGTAGCCACACCCTGTGTCCTAGCTGTGTCCCCTCTTGGCTACTGCAAAAGTTATCCCCGTCCTGGCCACAGTCAGGGCACACGTCAGGTCTGACATACACGTACCATAGCTCTAACATGCCATACTTGCCAAATCTGACGTCTTTGGCAAATCTGGCATGTCACATAGGTCTTGTCACATCTCATGTCACGTCGTGTCATGTCACATAGGTGTCACATGTGTAATGTCACACCACATCTCAGGCTTCACACTGTCGCATGTCAGATGCATGTCATATAAATGTCACGTAGATGTCATGTCTCAGGTATGTCACATGCCACATACGTGACACCTTTCATGTCACAGGCATGTCATACATTTTTGTGTGGAGGAAAAAAGCTCAGGAAACCAATTGTTGTAAGTATTTTAAGGGGTTCTGCTGAGTTTTTTTTACAACTTCCAGGGAAAAGGTATGTGTGCTAAAGTTCACCTTGTTAGCCATTTTCAGATGCTTTTAATACAATATCCTTTTTCTCTAAAGACATCTTTTACAGTTTGGGCCATACACGAGCTGATCACGAAAATACTATTAAAGTATGTGAACCTGCCTCTAATTTAGGTGTAAATTTGACAGACAAAAGCAACTACAACCATGTGTATCACAGGCGTCTTCCTCACACTTCAGTTAGCTGTATATATCAGCAGTGATATCTTGAAGCGCTTTTTGGAGTTGCTACCTGGGGAGAAAGCCAGCCTGAAAATGTCTTGAAAATTCACAGCAGAGCGTGGCTACTGAGCAAAAGTGATGTGTCAGTCCCCAAAACTAGGGCCAGGACAGCCAAAGCCTCCCCTTTCCATGACTGTAAGTCTGCAGCTGTCTCAAATATCGTAGCCCAACTCCAAAGAAGTTCGTGCAGACCAAATGCCAAAATGTATATATTTTCAGTATATTGTTGAACTACAGTTCTGTTTCCATTCTCTCCCTAATACTGAACAATAGAGTGTAAGTCAGCACCCCTTGGATCAGCTTCCCACTAAATCTTTCAGGCACAGACCTGATGGGGAGGCTAGCAGTTGTGTTCAAGGGAGTGTCTGGATTTGACTCTGCAGGTTAGTGCCAGTGCTAGGCAATCTCGGCCTCACTCAGTTTTATCGTTGTGGTCACTTAGGTGTGAGATGTCTTCCAAGGTTCTGCACGCTGAACTCCACAGGTGGCAGTGCTAGCCAGAATTCAGTAGCGTTCATACAGTTCATATTCATGCAATATTTACATTCTTACAGATGTTTTGAAGCCTAATTTCTGTTTATTTCAGAGGCTCAGTACTTACAGTCTCACTTTCTTTAAAGATTTCATTATTTTTGCAATCTGCTTTTAAGAATTTATCAAGTAAGAAGGAATGTATGTAAAGAGAAGGATTATTCTACAAAGATTGACAAGGTAGAGTTATTATGAAGACACTTCTTGCCTGTCTTCTGTGTCATACTGTATTCAGGTATTTCTGTTAATCCTGTCATCTGATTTGAGAAGAGGGTGGAGCTTCTCTGTTTGTGGCTGAGGTGACTGACAGTATTTTGCTTTCCTGAGTCCCTGTGGGTGGGGACAGAGCACTCCTTTGCTGTGGGAAGAGAGGAGAAGTAGAGCAACAGACAGCAGTGCTGTAAGTATTTTCCCAGTTTTGGCAGAAAGCTGTCATTAACGCCTATTTTCTCTTTGCAGCAGGCGAGGAAACTGATGTTCTTTCCACTGTTAGTCTGGTTTGAAGTGTAAGTACTCCATACCGCACCCACCAGGAAAACACATCAAAGACTAAACGATAGGCTGATAACTTGTAGTAGGCTTACTTTCATCGATTGTAGCCTGCCTTGTTAGCCTTGAGTTGTGGCTTTTGCATTGTAAAACATGCTCTTGCTTGCTTCTTTCTGCATAAAACTACAATGTCACATAACTGACTGCATCTGCCTTTGAAGTAAGCACATTTCTGAGTTTCCACAGAAAGGTTTCTGACAATACCTAAGGCGGTACGCGTTCACATGGAGTTACCGCTTTAGTCATCGATTTTACATCAGTTGTAACTGGAAAGAATTGGGTATATAAGTGTTCTGGGACCTCAGTTACCTGCACAGCTATTTCAGTTGTTTTACTGTTTTTGTAATGTTTCCCTCTCTCTGAAGATTTTTGAGAAGTACGTGTTTTGCTTACGCCAATGAGGAAAACGTGTCCTGCAGAAAGCTTGTGTAGCTGAGGAGTACGGCTCACAGAAAACAGGGTTTTGGTGTTTTTTGGGGGGCAAAGCAACTTGATACTGTTACTTCTACACTTTGTGCTGGTATGCCAGCATAAACTGGCATTTTATGTTGCTTTAAAAAGGATATCTGCGGGGGTCTTGCTTTGAGTTTGGTACCTGTACACTTGATACGCTGCTAAACACTTCATTGGGGGTTTTTAGTGTGTTTTTAAAAAAGTAGAGTAGTAAGTCACCAGTGAAAAAAGACTGTATCGTTTAACAAAGAAGACTCAAGACATTTTTGTATGTTATTGAAATTTATTAAATATAATCCACAAGTAACTTTCAGTAGTTTTTTCAATAAATAGTTGCTTCTCAGTTTATTGACAAGTTTTCCAAAGGACATTTTGAGCCCGTAGGGCTTACAGAAAGGATCAAGCACGGTCTTAGAACAGACTGTCTTATCATCCACACTAAGAACATACAGTGGTCCCAAAATGGACAGCAAGCCAGTTGTATGCCCCAGGGCAAAATATATAAATTAGTCATAATTAAATATTCAAATAAATAATGTAACAGTACAAATAAAAATGGTTATAAGATTTCTTTTAGCATAGATTGCAGAACGGTGAGCAGTTCTTGGTGAAATGCAGGAAACTTTGTCTTGTCATGAGCTTCACACTTCTTGCATCCAGTTCCTGAGGAAGTATTTGCCTGCAATACAGATATTTTTGTTTGTTGGTGATAACTCTTGCTAGCTGATTTTAACTATAATGCATCAACTTAAGACCGTTTCCTACCTCAAGACACCTGAGATTCTTTTGGATATTTTGAAGATGTATGCGGTTCTGGCCTTCAGTTTCCTTTTCCAGGAGTGTCAATTCTCTCTGGTAACAGCGTAGAGTTGTCTGGCCACACTCCTAAAACAGTCAGCAAAATTGTTATATTGCCATTTGAAAAATCCCAATTACCCGTTATTTTTTTCCTCATGCCAGGAAATGAGCTGTTTGTTTTCTACAACGTTCCCCTTAAAGTTACGAGATGTTACATGTGGCCTTAGTTCTGTGGTAGATTGCTGTAGCTCTTGAAAAGTGAGTAATCCTTACAGGACACTTGAGGAGTTGGAATATCTCTTGGGAACACAAAGCTGTAATATTTTTTCCTAAACTGAGTCCTGGTTGTCATCTGGAAATCTTGTCTTAGCAAACAGGTGGCCTTTCTTAGAGGCATTTCCAATTAGTGCACTTTGGTTGCTCTGTCTAATATCTGCATCAGACCCGGCTTTTGAACAGGGTAAATAACTCTACACATCACTTGTACAAGCTGTTTCAGGCACTCAGTGACAGTATATTAGTAATCAGCCTCAAACATTTGCATTGAAGCACTGGAGCTCTGAGATAGTTAGGTCATGTTGCCAGTTCTCTCATATTGCCAGCATGAGAGAAAAGTGATGCAGATAAGGAAGTGGTTGCAGGATCTGACTTCAGATCTCTAGTGAAACAAAATTGCTGTTAAGTGAGAATTCTTCTGAATTAAAAAATTATCCGGAGGTTCCAAAGTAGTTAACAGATAATTTCTGTAAAGATTTTAACTACTTCCCAATTCTAAATAATTGATGCTCTTGTTCACTGGCCTATTAGTAAAGCTGCACTTAGAACACTGTCTGCTCTCTGATGTGCAGTGTTTCACAAAGAAGTGACCACAATGGTATTCTTGTGGAACTAAGTCTCAGGTAGTAACTCAGTCCCATAAAATATGATATATCGCTTATGTGTCCAGAAGGGCTTGATAAAGTTTTGTTCCTGAAAAGAATTAGGTAAAGCATAACTGCATTTCATCACTGGAGGGATACAGAAGACATAAAATGTCTTAAACAGAACGTGCTGGTGGCTCTGGATCTAGTTTGGATAAACTGTGGGCATTTTTATATGGATACTGGTTTATTTAATCCATTTCTAAGTCTGATTTCATTCTCAGATTTCTTCTTGTGCTAGAATTAATACAGCAGTATTGCCTCTTGCAAGTCTTATACAGTCTTTAAATAATCTATAAACCCCGTTTTTCCTGTGAATTCAGCCATGTACTAAGCAGGATGAGTAGGGAGCGTTCATTCTGTGTTACGTTGCACAAAACAATGAGATAATATTGCGTATCAGCCTGTTAATGTCCGAAAATAAAAATGAAAAGCGGAAGTTTCTGTAAGAAACTGCACTCCCTGCATTGACTTCAAACTGCTCGGATTTTTCTTTTACATCTGACTATCTGCTGAGCAACTTATTTTGATCTAACTCAATAATGTATCATTTTAAAGTAGCCGTACCCTAGAGATCCTTCTGAGAACAGAAAATTTCAACTCACCTGCTTGTCGTTTGGTGTGTAAAAGTCAAGATGATCCATCTGTGGAGAAGAGGGAGAAAAGGTTAGTTTTTCTGAAAAACAAAATTACACAGGAAAAAATAAATAGGAAAGAATCTTCAAATAAAAGAAAATCCCCACTTACATCGTCGATGTCTTTCAGAAGTTCTAAATCGCTTATTAAAGCTTTAAGAAGGCCCACTTTCTCAGCAGTTGATAGATTTGCTTTACAATCTTCAGCCATAAGAGGTGCTCCATAAGCTGCAGTCATGAGAATTACAGCTGAAATACAGCTAAAGATCAGAACTTTGCACATCGTGTCAGTGTTATGTGGGTGCTAATATTAGAGTTGTGATATGTGATGAGAGCTGGTAAGTTGGCATTAGGCTGTTCAGTGTATTTATACTCTTCTTTCTTGGGGGGGGGAAAAGATGGGGGCGTCATGTAGAAGAGGTTTTATTACACATTTTTTCATGTCTTCTACCTGTATGGCAAGAATCATTAGTTTTCTTTTTCCTCCCCTGATGACACTTTGGAATTTTTATCAAGCAAGAGGGATTTTACCTACATTGGCTGCTGTAAGAGAAGCCCACACTCACTTTGGGCAGTCTGTCTGTGCTTTCTGCATGAAACACTTTTTCCCTCTTGGGATGTCCCACTCCCCCAGAGAACATGCCATAGAATAAACTACTGCCATAGTACACAAAATGTTGTCCTAAAGATGTATAATCATTCTGTTTGTTTATCTGTATATAGCTACCCTTTCACATATCCTGGGGCATTATTTAAGAAGAAAGAAGCCTTCTAATCTTAGTAATTGTTGATTAAACAACAGGAAGAAAGTTGGCTTCCTGTGTGAAGGTGGTTTTACCTGTCATCGTTCGCAAAGACAGTGTAAGCTTAGGTGCCCAAATTTGAGATGTTCGTGAAACAAACTCCAGCAGAATTCCTTGCTTTGGGATGTTAAACCATTTTCTCTATTGCTGTATATCTTAATGCCGTTCTTTTCTTCGTTGTGTGCGACTTTCACTTTTCTCCAGCTTGCAGTGAAAATGCACCGCTCTAAAGTATTTACAGATTTTCTTCTTGATAAATAACCCACTGCATTTTGTGGTGTGTCTCACAGTACTGAAGTTCAGAGCAGGCACTCATTTGACACTGAACTCTTGCATAGTATTGCTTAATTCTTTTCTGGTTCAGGGGTCTGTTGGCTGATACCTTTGGAATTCATGATTTCCTTCATTTTGGGTGTAGTTCTGAGCCAAATACTCCCCCTGCTGCCCGGCAGTCTCTGACATTATCTGAAACATGGTTCTTTTGCTCGGTGAATTCAGCTGCTGAAGCTGTGTGGAATACATTCTGGGTTTGCACACTGCTGTGGTTTGAAGTTTTGTAGGATTTAGGATGTGCAGGACTTGCAGGGGTAACTCCTTCATCCACCATTGCATATAAAGCTCCATGTGCAAACCCACATTACATGTTCTGATCATGTCATCAGAGGGGCAGTGGAGCTGCTGGAAGTTGGTTATAATATGCTTTTGCTTGGATTAAACACAGTCCATTTCTGTAATTCTTTTTATTAGTAATTGTCTGTCTGTTAACCACTAAATTGGTGTCAATTATCAGTGTGATCCAAGCTCCTGGATAAGGTCTTAATTCCCTGGATTTGAAATAAGTACAAACATTTCATGTGTGTGGTCACACAGAAGTCCTGGTAGCTATTGTAGCTTGCAGTATGTAGTGTATGTGCAGTATGAAACTTTTTCTGGTGCTTTATATTTGTTTCTTCTTTCTTGATAGTAACCAGTTTCTACCAGGAGTTATGCCTGCAGAGGTGACCTGCTGAGCACTTGATTGTCAGCTTTTCTGCAGGGTGTTTATAAAGTTAGGCCATTTTATTCAAGGAGTTTAGATGTTTGATTTAAATTATTGTGTTCTGACTCTGTAGAGCATTAAAAAAATAGTTGGGTACTAAGCACAAGACACATTTTTGTTTGTAATTGTCCTTACTGTTTTCTTACTGTTTTCAGCACTATTCGGTCTTTTCTGTGTCAGCTCTATAACACTGCAGAGGTTTCTCTCCTTATAAAATATTTCATGGAAATACATTTGGAAACACTCGATTTACTGTGCTGTTCAGATTTCAGGAATCACAGTCTGAGCTCACTTATAACTGGGCAAGGAATTACTTGGGATTTTATTCAGAAGTACAGTGATTTAGATAGTTCTCCCAACTTCACCGCAGGGTTGATTGCATTTTAACAGGAAATGAAATGCCTCTATGAATGCTGAACTCCCCAAATCTTGCCTTTAAAAAATATTGGGGGCAGGTAGCAGTGACCATGTCATAACTGTAGTTGTTTTGGTTTTAATGGACTAATATGAAAGGCTAGTTGATTTATATCTCATTTTATTTCTGAATATAATATTGTTACACTAAAACACTGTTAGAAGAAAATGCACCCTACCTGAAAAGCTTTAGGAAACACTTTAAAAGCCTCACCTAAATTTTTAAGGAAGACTTTAAAACACGTATGTTAAAGGGAAAGAAGTACTTGTGGATAAGGGAGCTGGAAAGGGAGAAGAATGTTTGTGTCCTGCTGCTGTTTTAGTGGATTGTTTATCCTTTTGGTAGTGCTTGTGCCTAATAAAAAGAATAAGAGCTCATTCTCTCTTTTAGAAAATGAGTAAAAGTAAATGACACATGCTGACTAAACCCCTGGTCTGTAGAACTTCAAAGCCTGGAAAAGTTTTTACATAGGATCTGACTCCTCTCAGTGTAGACTTATTTTTTGTGTCTTTCTCATCAGAAAGCTTGCATCTCCTTTTTTTTTATTTTTCTTTTTTCTCTTTCTCCCCTTGCAAACCCAATGACTGGTGAATTTTGCAGGCAGGTTGTGGTTTCGTTGAGGTATTTGGCATCTTGTTGATCAAGGTGCTTGCCTCTTTTCTCCATCAGCAGAACAAAGCAGTATTCAGCTAGAGTCACTTTGAATGTCTTATTTGGTACTTCAGTTCATGGGCAGGGCTTTTTTTCAGACTCCTACTGTAGTAACATGTTTGTACAAGGTTACTGTCCGTAGAGTCACAGCAACCAGCAGTGGTTCATGTGTCTCATGAAGGGTAGAATCACTTTTTGGTCATGGTCTGATTTAGCTCTTTCTTGCTGTGTTTTGAAGAATTTTTGAATGACTTCTCTTCAGTCAAGTGTTAGCAGAGGTTCGTGATCCTGCCATCCTTCCCATTTTAAAAAATGGAAACTTCCCAAGTCCCCGTGATTGTAAAACTCAAAATCTCTAACCTGCTAAATAGGAGGATGCTGTGGTTTTTGTTGAGCAGTATCCGAGTTAAGCCAGTAATCTGTGTCTCCATGTTGCAGTCTGTATTTCATGAAATCATAGAATGGCTTGGAAAGGACCTTAAAGATCATCTAGTTCCAGTCCCTCTGCCCTGCACAGGGACACCTTCCACTAGACAAGGTGCCCAAAACCGCAATAAAACCGGCCCTGAAAAACTCCAAGGAAGTGTTTTATTAATGTATTTGTTTGATAGATGCTACAAGTAGAATAGTTTTCAGATAAATGCAGTGGATTCCATAATGTATTAGTATTTAAATATAGGAATGGATAGTGGATTAATCTAGTTGAATGTCATCCCTGATTAGGGTAAGTACCTCCTGTTTCAAGAGAAAGTGCCAAAAATAACCAATCCCAAAGTGAGTAATTCTTAGAGGGATTTTTTTTTTCCCTGCAAGAACGTCAGTGGGGGTTTTTTTTGTGAGAAAGACTTCATTTTGGAGGGTTAACTAAAATGATCTGAAAATAGTTGACAATTGGAAATGTCTTCACAAAACCTGTTTTGGAGTAATCTTTCATTGAAAGGACTAACATTAAGTGCGAACACTTTAAAAGGAAAAAAATTTCTGATTATAAACTAGCCTGTCCTTGGGGAAAGTCATTTAATGTCTTAGGAACTGACACGAGTTTCATCCTTCTAAAAATCTTGTTGATAATTGTTTAATAGCTGTGGATTTAGTTAAGCTGTGGGGAGCCTTGGTGTTTCCTTTCACTATAGTCTGCTTTTTGTGAACTTCAGAGTCAGGGCTTTTGTTTTATGGTAAAATTTGGGGTGATTGCAAGTCTGAATGACAAAGTGAATTACTGTGAGAGTTATAGCTGAATGTCAAGTTAGGAAGGTTTATTAATAGAGGGGTAGGATTAGGACAGGATGTAACACGTGCTGTATTTACAGAGGAAATAGTTTAATTTTTGCAAGATTTCTGGGTGAACTTGAATGGTTTCTTTTTGTCCAGGTATAATCTGTTTTCGGTAGGTCCAGCGTACATTTGCAAGGATGATTAGTCCTGTATTCTCATGTTTTCCTTTTATATCCAAATGGATTTGTTTAGACTGTCTCCTCAGCGAAGTGTTGCCCATATCAAAACTTTAGTTACCAGTTTCCTATTTAGTGCAATGTGCACCAAACCTGCTAAAAGTGTTGGTGGTGTGCCCACAAAATAATACAAGTGTTAACCTCTGCTAGTTTTTATTTCACACTTCTTTTTAGATGCAGAACTGTAGAGACCAACCCAAACACAGTGCTGATGAGGCACAGTTCTGTGAGGGAAAGCAAAGTGGAGGTGTCCTGAAGAGAGGAAATCAAATTAGAGCATCCTGGTCAACCTAATAGACAAAGAGGTGCTTTGTTGTGGCTGGGAAGAAGCTGAGGTCTGTCAAATAGTCTGTGTAGGTCAAATTAGAAGAACAATACTTGTTTTAATTTTGAAATGAGAAGTGGACAAAAAGCCCAAAGGCAATAGATTTCTGCTTTTCAGTATTACTGTTTAGCAGTGGAGAAGAGACTGGCACATACAGTGACAGACTAGGCTGTTGCCAAACTCTTCTCTGTGTCTGGATTTAAGAAATGTATGGTAAAATGCAAATGGCAATTGCCCTGCTGGGTCAAAAGGCCAGTGTCAGGTTGTAAGCGTACAGGAAGTTAACAAACCACAGACAGAGAGTAGTGTTTCACCTTAGTGAGGGCTCTGATAATTCACATGCCAAGCAGATGGCCTAGATTTGTCACTAGATAGGGACAAAAGGTCTTGAGGCACAACCTCAGTGCTGGTTGGCTCAGAATTGGATATGGGCATTGTTATGTCAATGTACCCATCCTCTTCAAGTTCACTTTCTTGATTCCATTTTCCCTTTGCTCACTTTTCCCACTTGCTTCACATCGGTTGTGTGGAATTCACCGGGGAGGAGCAGGGGCTTCCCCACACGTACTTATTTTGCCTACTGTCATACCCAAGGCCAGCTTGAGTGTTACAAGCATTAGTGCCGAAGTGTCTGATCAAAGACTGTGTTCCTCTTACTCTGTCCATCTTAGCCAGACCTTCTCTCTGTGGAATGTAGTGGAGTTCTGTTGAAGTGGCAAAGGATTTGTTTTGACGTAGTCTAAACAACAGTGGGAGGAGAATAACAGTTTGTTTTTCTTAAATTCTGGAGCTTTGCATCATCAGCTGGAGAGTCCGTTTTATTCAGATTTTTCTCCGAAGGTAGCCACAATCAGAAACTCAGGGCATATGGTGCTCCTGAGAACCATCCCCAAAGCCAGCTGTTCTCAGCTCAGAGGAATTACTCAGTTGGAAGTGGTTCCTTTGTATTAACTAACCCACAGTGTATGTCCAGGCTCTGCCTTGAACCACTCTTAGAATCCCAGCACAAATGGTTTGCAGGTTCCACACATCAGCCTACTGCAGCTCTGCATGTTTTGATCCTGGTTTATTTGATGGTTTTACCTTTTGGTCCTTGTACTGGGAAAGGTGGTGAGTCTTCCTGTCTACCTGTGCTGTGGCACTCAAAATTATGTGGAACTTTCTAGGCTTTTTTTCCTGTTCTACTCATTTGCTGTACAAACCAACAATACGACAGAAATTTGATTTGTTTTGTTGTCCTTGCCTGAGCCCTTTAAATTTCTGCTGTTCATCATTGGAAATGAGGGCACTGCATCCCTTCCCCTATTTCACCAAAATAGTTGTAATAGTTTCACCAACTAATAGTTGTAATTTGCTTCATTTTTAAGAGTGAGAGTTTTAAGGGATACACCACAGAAATAATGAATACAAATGCAAATTTAATAGTGATTAAAAGGGCAAATTTCCATACTAGGGACCTGGCATGATATGAATTTAAACACAAAACTGAAGAAAAGGTATCTTTTCCTAGAAAAATCCTCTGTGGGTGTCAGGGGGATTCAGAGCTAAGGAGTGTTCTGTTTTTTTCATTCATGTTGAAGATGATTTTACTAACACAGATGGGGCAAAGCCATCTTTGGTCCTAACACAAGTGCTGTAGTAGACAAGCTGAATTTCATATGTGTCTGCAATTCTTTGTTACTATTAAAATATTTTTTCCTGTCTAGATAAGTTTTACGAGTTTACTCTGCATTTGTTCGTATTAGGCACAGCAGTTCAGTATCCCTAGTTCATTAAAAAAAAAACATAAACTCAGCACAAGTGTTTTATGTGTAGAAAAATCACAGTCAGTTGATTGGCCATAAGAACGTCAGTACAGTGATCAGAGCTGCTCAAGGTCTCAACAGTGTGTGTGAGCACACAGTAAAAATTCCAGATCCCAGCGTGGTAAGAGCACGTTTCATAATGTGGTGATTTCAGGAGAGCAGCTGCCCTAAGATCTACATGTCTGCCCCAGCCACGTCATGACGCCGTGGCCGTGCAGGACCCGTACGTGCGTCACCTTCCCTCTGTGCCTTGGTTTTCTCAGAAAGGAAATGCAGTTGCGTGGGCTGGGAGGAGATCTGGGTGTTCTTACTCAGTCGTGATCTGGACCATCAGTGTAGCACCTGTATCAGCTCGTGCCCATCTCTCAGTGTAAATGGGGAACTCAGAAATTACAGTGCAGTTCTTCCCTTTAGTGCCAAAAGGGCATCATGGAATGCTCTGGAAAAATCTGTAGGTATTGGTAGAAACAAGTTTTCCCAACATCTGTGTTGTAATGGGGAGAGTGAATGTCTGTGGTACTTGGCCAGTGAGGAGACTGGAGTATTAAATTCCTAACCAGTGGAGACTGGTTAGGTGGCAGAATTGCAAGAGGTGTGAAACCCTTCAGACCTAGAGCATGTTTTCAGTTTAAATGTGTGCACTATTCCTGTTATTCATGTTATAACGCCCAGCCATGACAAGTGAAATCCAGATCCTTTCTGTTAACAGTATAAATATGGGAGAGAAGCTGCTTTGTGTTATGCTGAACGTGCTCCTAAGTAGTGATGGGTAATAACAGTTCCTAGAAAAGTTGTGTTCAGCAGAGTTAAGCCTTGTGCAGTGCATCAAAGTTTTTTGGAGTTTGGGAAAGAAGTTTTTGCATTTCTGCAGCTCTGTAAGCAGTTCGTAGAAATGCAAGACTGAACAGCACAGTAGCAGAAAGAATAGGACTGATTTTCACAATTGTTCTTCTGAAGCAATGGGTTATAATCTGAGGCAAGTAGGCTAAAGTATCCAAATACCATAAAGCCATTTGCTCTGTGACCTCATCATATCTATCACCATTAACTTTTGCTCACCAGTAATAAGAAGTGCAGGAAACTGAAACTTCAATCATGTAGTTAGAGGTTTCACAAAGGACCACAGTGATCTGATTAGAGTTTATACTTTTCTTGCTCGATTTTCACCATCTCGATAGCATATGAGAAGCCTATTAAACCACAGACTGCAAGTTTAAATTACACAATTGTGTAGCCTTGCTCTGGATGATTCTCTGCTTCAACAGGCAGATATGAAGGTCAGTAGAATGTACTGTGGAAAGCGAGGTTGAAATTTTAGTGCTGGTTTGTCACTTGGTCTCTGGACTTTCTTAGTGACAAATTTGGCAGTGGAAGCCAAAGCGATGGAGAAATTTTCGGGGGTATTGGCCTTCCCACCGTTATTCAAATTACTGTACTTTTCATTTTCCATATCTCGCTGCAGGAAAGATTGACAGTGATTTATTGGTGGCAAATGCATCATAGCAACTTCAGTCATAGATTCCATAACCAAATGCATGAGAGAGTAAGCATTTTGTCCCCCTGCGCTGTTCAGATCCCAGTTTAAAAGTTTTAGTTACATAAAGGAGTTGATGTAATAGGAGCCAAGAGGTCCTTGAACGTGTCATTTTGTGCCCCTTCAAAAAAAAAGATTGGGATTTGGCATGTCAGTAGTACAACCATGAGGTAAAGTGGGGAACAGTAAATGTGTGACCAGTGAAAAGTTCCCTTTTTAACCACAGAGAACACCAGTCACAGATGTGTAAAAACGACTGTGGCTTGTTGGACTGTAATCACCTCATCGTGCTGCTGCCAATGGAATGACATTTGCATCCAAACGTTGCTTTGGGAATGTGGCCACACTGCACAAAGGAGAATCAAGGGTGGGAAGGGAGAACAGGATGGGCCAAAAAACCCACATTAAAACAGGTGAACATAAAGGTGCTGTCCACCTCTGGACATTGGAAAAGTGAAGGAGTTCAGTGTAATGCAGGATGTAGCCCATTAATACTGTAAATACAAATAGGGTGTAAATATCCTGGACACTTCAGGATTTTAAATAGGGATAGTTACCCTTAGATGCTGAATTTATGTAATATATTCTTTTTATTGCAAATAATTCTTCTTCTTTCGGCCTTTAATGAGCAGATCTAACACAAGCCATTTTTTCCTAGATTGAGGTGTAAAGACTTGAGCCAGGTATTGAAGTAAAGCAGCAGACTTTTGTCATTGGTTCCCAATCTCTACTCTCCAGAAGCCTTTTCTGGTAATTAGCTTTCTGTGCAAAACTGGAGGCTTTGAGCAGCTTTTGAGAACCTCAGAAAAAGCTCTTGATGTTTCCAGAAGAAAATGAAATATTATCACTGTAAAACATCTGGTATTTGAAAGATTTTGTGATTTTGTTTTGGTGTAATATGATTTTTATTTCTTTTTTTTTTTTGTATTTTGACATGAAATTACCCTCAGATTTTGATTCCTCCTGTTTTAAATGGACATATAATGCTGATGGTTCTTTCTTGTCCTGTCAAGATAGTGCAAGTGGTTACTGAGTGTCGGACTTAGCCATTGTTAGCACAAGCATCTGAAAATTGAAGCTTATTGATAGAGTTATATGTGGGTTTTGTTGATTTTTTTTTTTTTCTCTTTCTGGTGAGATGTTTTTAGTTTTGGAATTCTGAGTATTTAGGAATTCAGTAAAACACTTTATGGCTGAAAATTACTTCCCCTGATGGCAGAGGCAAGTGATTCTATCCTTTGATAAAGGGAGATGATATCAACTGATAATATTGGACATTAAAATCTTTTGAAAATACTGAGAATTCAAGAAAATGAGAAAATTTACTGCTGAATTGAACTGACCAACTGTTTCTTAAAGCAGTAGAGGAAAAAGCAAATGTAATGGATAGGATGGACTTCAAAGATGTCACCTCTCAGGATGCCAACATCTAGAGGATGGCAAGAGGATTCTCTGATTCTTTTAATCCAAGAGTCCATTCCGTGTTTTTTTAGGAAGTGTGACAATGAGCCACTGGGGCTACAAAATGTCTTTTTTTCCATTTTTTTTTGTAGTGTAATAGCAAAATTCATACTGCATTTGCTGCCAAAAACATCAGAAGTGACTGTCACATTGAAACCATTGTGATTTGGCTTTATGTTAAACAGGACTCAACTGCTGTAGAAAATGGAATAGTAAGAGTCTTCATGGGCTTTTCTGAAGCCTTTTGTGACACTGATACAAAAGATCATAGTAGATTTGTTTGTTTGTTTGTTTGTGTGCATTTACTCCCAAACCAAAAATATCACTCCTTTAGAAAACACTGGTTGAGGCTTCAAAATTCAGGAGTTCACTGCCTTTCCACTCTTTAAACCTAGACCTGAACTGTGTTGCCAGATTCATGGAGGAGCCCAGTTATGCTGAGGAGTTCTAGGTGATAATGCACAGGGCAGTGGTGATGCAGAAATGGTACGGAGTAGAAATTTGGATCAAATTTCAGGTGGAGTTTCTCAGCTTGGACCTTTCTGCACGTAAAATTTGGTGCATTTGTCTGTGGAATAAAAGACTGTAGCTTATCTTACGCTATTCAATGAGTGTAGTTTCAGGAGGGTCATTTAGAAAGAGGATATGCACATGGGTGGTGTGAGTATAGAGTGCAGCATGCAGGTGAGATGTTTTACCAGGAGTGTGGAGACAAGTTCTTTCATCTCATGGGCTGCATTTTCCAAAGAGAAAAATCACTGCTTTGAATCCTGGCCAGAGCCAGGACAGGTGGAGGCTGGCCTGACTGTTCATGGTGTACTGGCTTGCAGGTTTTCTCTGCGGCTGTGTTCATGATTATTCTTAAGTAAAACAGTTTCAGAGTCTTTGAGACCCTCTCCTTCATGTTGCAAATACAGCACAACCTAAATTATGTTGGTATTTAGGGACTAAAGGGAGCAGTCGTTCCCATGGCTCCACAACCACTTGTGTGAGACAGGAAGCAAGACAATGAGAGAAGGACCAAGGGCTTCATTTTGAATACTTACTGTTCCAAATGTTATCTTCCCATGCCCAGACTGATCTCCCAGGTTCTCCCAAACTTGAAGTACAAAGCCTGTGCGATTGAGACATGTTTCTCTTAGAGTGCGAGAAACAGTAGCAATTTTGTCCCCATTTCCTATCTTTTTTTAAGAAAAAGAAAAAAGATCAATGCAGAATACCTTTTGTGGTTTGGGTTATAATTTCATTATTAACAAATGTGATTCATATGTAGAACTCAGGGGTTTCCCCCTATGCTGTGTAGTGTGTCCTTGTGTGGGGTAATGCATGGTTTTCCCTCTTTACCTGGGTGTACAGTCTTAATTCTTCCTCTTCTCCTAGAAGACTGTATATTAATTTCTCCCTTTCTGTCAAGTCCTGATGTGTTTTTGTAGGATTACCAGGTGTGGTGAAGTGTGACCTTCAACAGGGATGTGGTTTAGAGGCTCCCATGTTGTCATTCTAGCTATGACACTGCCTCCCCCGTTACCTGGGGAAGGTGCTGACTCTGCTTTAAACATCTTCATGAGTAAATGAGAGTGAAATTTCACTGCTACATTTTGCAGGAACTTTGTGCCTCCCTCTGAATAATCCAGTCTAATCCTGATCTCACAGAAACCAAGAAGTGATTTGCATTGAGGAGTTTCTTCGTTTTGATGTACAGCTTTGGAGCACTTACCTTATAAATTCTGTCTCCTGATTTTGTCTCACTTTTTTTTCCCCAGTGGAATTAGTGATAAAATAATGCACTTTTTCTTAATAATACAAGTAAGGATGACATGTAGTTCTGAAAAAATACACTCATCTCCAGAGCTTATCTCCCTTCGTTCCCAAAGTCATTTTATTGCTTTATTACAGTTAACTCCCGGATTGCTGTGGTCAAAAAGTACCTGATCAGCCAGTTCTATACATCCAGCTTCAGACCATCAGAGGGCTTTTCCAGTCGTAATCCAGGGACAGTTGCCTTCCCAATTTAGCTCCTGTGTTTATGACATTGCTTTCAGAGCATTTTCTATTATATGGCTAAATGATTTTTCCCTAATGCTGGTTTCTGTATCCTTGTAAAGTTTTACATGTGGTTACTTGTCTGGTATCTGTGAAAGTCTGTACATTTAGATTCTACATTGAGAGAAACTGGAGCAATATTTTATGAGACATATAATATTTTATGAGACATACAATTTATGACATATCTCATAGAGCAGTATTATTACTGCCTCCGAAACTCTTAGCAGTGTGTGGCTAAACAAAAATGTCAAAAGGTTCCATTTAAATGCCTAAGGAAAAAGCAAAGAGTGAAACCAAGATCTGTGGGAGAGAAATTTCTGATGTTAAACAGGAAACACAAATATTCAGCAGAAGTGTTTGCAAAAGCATCAGTAATAACTCTACACATGTACACGTGTTAATTTTCTCACTCATTTTTCCCCGAGGATTATTATTCTTTTCATGGGAAACTTAAAGTGATCTAAACCACCTCATTTAATATTTAAACTGGAAATTATGTGAGTGAAAAGAAATAACAAGAAGAAAAGTCTGTGTTTGCCAAACACTTGGTGGGAGGAAAATCACCCAGTCCTGTAGCCAGGTAGCTTAGCCAGTGTTAAAAAAGGTATTGTGTTTACTCTTTGACCACTTCAACACTAATATTATCTGAAGTTTGTGTTGTATATGTAGCTTCTTATTCTTGATATTCTGTAATAATACCCAACTCATGAATAGCAGTGTTAATTGGTACATTTTAATGTGTTCTACAAAGACAATTAGTAGTGGTTTTTGTGTTTTCCATGTGTAGAGAATTTGGACACACAGGTCTAAATAATATTTTTAAATCTGTGTGCCTGGACATTCTCTGCAAATCAGTAGAAGCAGGGAGGGGGAAAAACCAAAGCAAACAGCAAGTTCAAGATCATTGTGTTTGGGAGAACTCCAGATGTACTCTGCAGTGCCCTGAAAATGAAAAGCATTTCCCTTTCTGCTGCAGATAAAAGGGTTGTGTGGGGCCTCTTGCACTGCAGTACTTGTGAGAATCCTGAATTCTAAGTAGAAGTGAAAGGACTTTTACTTGTGTTCAGAAACTAAGTTGATGTTTTTTTCCATCCAGAAGGGGATTGAAAGGTTGTAAGGAGAAAACAACAAAAGAAAAAAAATCAGAATAAGAATATGAGTAGGCCTTGACTCAATGTTTTATTATATTTAAAAAGTACAGGTACATTAGTCATATTCTCTGAAGGATTTCTTGTAAAGGAGCTTTGCTGCTTGTAAGCTTTTCCTGTGATTAGTTTCTGATGAAAGTATTTTTTAAATTAAGTGAATTGGTAGTTTGGAAATTGATAACTCTGGAAACTGAAACGATCTGCTCCTGACTTTCAGGGACACTGAGTGGCACAAGCACCGTGCAGAGAGCTGTGCAGAGGAGGCCATTTCTTCTGAGGCTGAGCCGGTGCGTGGTTCTCAGGAAACCCCAGGAGAGGGTGCAGTACCTGTTGTGAGGCCCCATCTGCTGGTGCGTCCTCCTCTGGCTGCTGCCCGTGGCTGTGTGTCAGGTACAGGGTGTGCTCTGTGTTCTCCTGTGGCAGTTCTGTGGGGACAGATCCCTCTGCTTTCGGTGAAGGGTTGGCATTACCCCTCTTGTATAATCATGTCCTTTGTCTGCTCCACAGCAAAGAAGTGATGGCTGCTGGGTGTTATTTCAGTCTACTAATATATTGCACCAGTAATGCTTTGATGGTTTCTGAGTGAGTTTACAGGAGAGAGGAACAGAAGAATTGACTGTTGTGGCACTTTGGCCTGAGGTTCTTGGTTAATGTTCCATTATTCCACTTCCAAATACCCCTGTCTCTGCTGTGATCCCTAGCTGAAGAACAACTTGCCAGGCTTTGTCCTGCAAAGTATCACTTCATCTTAGCAGCTTATTGCCTAGTTAGACTTCAACCATAGTGATACAGGCAGAATAAAAAATCATTGCTGCTTGAGGCCATGATTTTAATGAGGTTGTAGTGCCAGGCAGGGAGGTCTGAAACTGTGGAACTTGAAATCCTAAGTCATAAAACTTCAACTGTCTTGCTTCATATCAGCTTACAGGAGCCAAGAAACGTGCACTGCTTCTATACCAGGATTCCAGCCTGTCTGTATGTACTAAAATCCAAGGAATTCCTGAACCTGAGAATTTGTATGTTCTGAATGCTGGGACCATGGCTGTTAGCAGAAACAAGGTACCTTCTGGCACTGAAATATTTTACTGCTGCAGTCTTCAGGCTAGAGATGTGCACAGGAACAGTTGCCCTCAGGCTTCAGTGGGAGATGTTGACAGTGGTTCTTTTGTTTTGCCAGTGAGGACTTACTCTCTCCATTTAAATCTTTTCATGATAGAGTAGGAATTAAAGACCATGCAGTGCAAAATAAGGATAATACAGAGTAACAGGGAAGCTGGTTCCATATTTGTTCTGTTTTAAAGCAGCTGAACTATATTAAATCTGTGTAAATAATAAAAAGATGGGCCACTTCTGCTATGATTTTGGATATCAAAAGTCTGAGATCTAATCACTGTCTGACTCCTGTTAAGGTCATGTGCTAGAACGCATGACCAGTTTTTGGTTGGTTACCATTAACTTGGGTGTGGTGAAGGAGGAATTTAGAACTACATAAACTCAATAATGTCAAAAAGGTGCAAAAAATAAAGTTGGTAAATTAGAACCAAATGTTACAAATATATGAAGCTATCTATCTGTCTTATAGAGTTTAAAATACGTTAGTTGTGCCTTTAAAGACATAAATCATTGTTCTTTAACTTTAAAAACTGAGCGTGAATTATCCAAAGCCATGTGAGTGCTGGTATCTGACTGTTGGTGCAGAGCAGTTTCACTGGAGTGAACTAGTTGTGTTGGTGCTTTGTCTTGATGGAAAATAAAGAGCTCTGTGGGGACTGGGAAAGCACCCTGGGTGCCCTTGGTTGTGAAATGGGTTATTGATCGATCAGTCCTCATACAGAAACTTCCAGAGAGGGAGAAGTTTTAAATGACATCACTATCCATCTTTATTCTTCCATTGACTAAAATCATAGAAGCATAGAATCAGCTGGGTTGGAAGGGACCTCTGAGATCATCAAGTCTTGATCCACTACCACCGTGGTTACTAGACCATGGCACTGAGTGCCACCTCCAGTCTCATCTGAAAAACCTCCAGGGACGGAGAATCCACCACTTCCCTGGGCAGCCCATAACAATGCCAAAAGAACCTACACTTTCTTTTATTCCCCAAAGGGATTTACAGTTTGCTTTGTACCTCTGCTGCTCTTCGTCTGACCTTTATCACTGCTGCCCACTGAATTGTACTTAAAGCCTAAAAAAGGCATATGTGTCAGACTGGGAAATTTCCCAGAGAATTGTCTCAAAAACTGACATAAATGTTATCCAGAGAACCAGATAGTCCAGCTAGAAAATACTTCCCCGTCTCACACAAGTGTCACTTTTTCAATTTTCACCTTTTTTCCCCCCCATGTCACTCTGAAATGATTTTGAAAGCTTTCAACTGTTTTAATTAAAAAATCACTCAAGAAAGAGCATGACTGATCCATAGCCATCAGTAACCTGTTGACTGGACACCTCCCATCCCAAAAGCCCGCTCTCTGCTCTGCTATTGTGTACATGCTCTTGTTTTTAACAGAAAAAATTCCATCCTGGACCTGAGAAATGGTTTTTGTTTGAAGTTTTGTCAGACTTTCAGTGGAAGTTGTAGAGTTTTGGTTTCACCAAATTGTTGTCCTCCAGTGGAAAAACTTGCACTGAAAAATTCCCAGCCCTGTCTGCTTCTGAGTTTGCCTTGTATAACATCTTTTTAAGGGAAGTCTTCTGATGCAGAACAGTTGCACTTCAGGAGGAAATGTTTTAAAGTTAGTTACTGGTTAAACATGAATAAATCCAGGGGAGGTTCTTGTCTGTGTTTTTGTGGAGTGCTGCAGTGAGCAGCCCACCCTGGTGTTGGTGCCACAAGTGTCAGGCCAGGGCAGTGATCTCAACACAGTGGGAGCTCCTTGAGCTGACTGGGCTTATCTTTCTCCTGATGCTTGATCCCTGCTCCCATCCTCTGGCTGCTTCTGTCGTTGTGCAAGTCCATGTGGTGGTGCAGTGCATGTGTCTGGGGCAGAGAACTGACCCAGGGCAAATATAATTTACATCTTCACCCTTTTTCCCCTAAGAAATGCAACTGGTGGGAACTGGTAGGGGGAAGAAGTGGGAATGGTTCAAGCCAGCCCTGCCCAGTGCAACAGTTGGAAAGGGAGCTTGAGGCAGTAGATACTTTGTTCTTTGTAATAAAATTCTTAATGCCAGGTCAGGTTGTTACCTGGTGTTTGTCCAGGCCTTTGTAGGGCCATAGTGTAAAATAGATAATGGAAAGAACTGGTAAAAATAAAATAGAACACCCCCCGGCTGGTTTTAACTAGAATTACTTCAGGTTGGAAGAGCAGTTGCAGTTACACTTGCCCACCCAAGATTGTGAACCCAGTGAAGGACTGGGATTGAGTGAGTTACAAAGGTGGAGGAGAATGAGGAAAGAAAGAATAATTTTGAAGGCAGTCTCTCCAAACAAAGCTTATTCATGTATGCTTGTCTAAACATATTCCTATAAAGGTAGGATGGAAAAAACTAGGGTAGCAATGCAGTGCAGCAGCTGACAGAATATGGGGCACCTGAGCAGAGTTCAAGCAAAAATATCCACCAGGAAGGGAAGCAGGAAGTTGATAAGGAATGCACCTCTGACATAAGATGGGGCAAGATTTGCCAATGCTTTGTCCTGTCTGGTGTTAATGCAAGAGCTGTAAATGTCAGGCACCATTTAAGTGGCTTATCTAGAGGGGGAAAGGAGGACAGAAGACAGACTGAATGAGGAAGAGTAAATTAAGACTGGAAAAGAACTGAATATGGGAAGAAGAAATAGAGATATATTAAGTAGATGGCATTTGAAATGTGCCTGTAAAAGAGAACACAACATGCAATCAACAACAAACTGTTAAAACTTCATAACTAGATAGTTTTATGCCTTTTTTCAGTTTAAGTATATTTGATCTCAAGCTATTTTTGCTTCAAAATACCAGTTTTCCACAGAATGAAGTCTTACTCAAAAAGACCCCAAAAACCATCGTCACCATGTAGCAAAAATGTTCAGTCTCATCACAGAGTATGTTTGAGTGGTGAAATAAATCGTGATGGGTGTTTTGAGTTTCCTGTGTGTGCTTTGCTCACAGAACCCAGGCAAAGAGCCTTTAATGTTCTCGATACTGCTTTTAAAATACAAGCAGGCGAGCCAGATGCTTCTTGCTGTACTGACTTTAATCACTGGTATCTTTATACACTCTGTTTCTTAAGCAACCTTGAAAAGAGGGATCACATGTGTGGGAGGGAGCAAAATATTGTAGAAACTTCCAGCTTGCTTCCTTAGGGATACTGAATTTAAAATTGGCCTTAGCATTAGCAAGTGCACATTGTCTGAGGGGATGCCCTTGGGAAAAGCATTCCTAAGCCACTAGGAGAGCTGGCAGGAGGATGATGTGTGTGTGCTGGGTCCCATACCTATGTGTCTTCATACAGGCGTGGTGTCACTGAGTTTGGGTCAAGGACTAGTAAATGTTGCCTTTTCCTCTTGGAGAAGTTCACCAAACCCTGAAGTATCTTAGTTTGTATTGAAAAAGTCAACTTTGTAACTCTTGATCATTAGTTCTTTCTCAGGATTGGGAGCATCGTAGGTCTTTTTAGTGAAGCTCCCTATGTTTGAGTGTTGGTGAGATTAATTTTTACAAGCTGGGCGGTGCCAGCAGGAGGAAGAGGGAGAGAAGGGAGAAGGTCTGTTTTCCTTTCTCAGCTGCCTGCTGCCCTCTTGTGCAATGATCGGCTCTTTACACCGGCGTGTGTCCTGGCCATCCATAAAGGCTTGGAGTTCCTTCTTCATTTGGTGAAGTGCGGGATTTGGGGTGCCAACCTCACATGCTCTTCTGTATTTCACTCCCTGCAAGTCCTGCCTTCCATTCAGTCCCATCTTCGTATCAGCTTGACCCCTTTTTCATTTGTTGTCTCTCCATTAATTTTAAGGATTTGAGGGAGGATGGAGAGAGTTGCTCTGTCACAGTGTTAAAGCATTTGTCTGATCTGTTGTGATACACTTGGTATGAGATGTACTGTATCTTCCACTACGTTTGGTTTATGAGTGGTTCCCTCACTTCTTTGGCTTGAAAATGAAAATCTTTCTGACTTCCTTGTCAGGATGTTCTTCCTGGGATTTAACTTTATGCCACTAGACATTAGCATTATCTTCAACTCTTTTTGCATTTTAATGGAATTGTGCAGCTGATGATTGTGCACCATCTAAGTGCCTGAAAATCTTTGAAAACAGAAAGGAAATTGGAGGCAACATAACGGAAGGAAGAAAGTGAACTGGAGTTGGAAAACAAATGTGGGAAATTGGAAGAATGGGAAGAAGATAGAGAATCAAGGATGAGCATGGAGAGGGGACAGGAAACAGTAGAGAGAGAAGTTTGATATAATAAGGTCATCTTCAAAAAGTGAAAAGAGGTAGAGGTAAGAAGAAGCTGCTGAAGAGCCTAAGTGTTGTGGTGAGAGATAGTTTAGTATACACTTCATGGGGTTGCAGCAGTAACACAACTGGACAAGAAAAGAATATTGGGAAACCTTCAGCTGTATA
The DNA here is from genome assembly GCF_001604755.1 of Lepidothrix coronata. Classification (NCBI taxonomy): domain Eukaryota; kingdom Metazoa; phylum Chordata; class Aves; order Passeriformes; family Pipridae; genus Lepidothrix; species Lepidothrix coronata. The sequence continues at coordinate 2,780,114 of NW_016690296.1, forward strand.
AGCAGGAAAAGGGAAAACTAAATGGAAAGTAGAGAACTTATTTATTATGTTTGTGGTGTATCTCAGAGCTTACTGTGATGAGCATGATTTTCAACTTACCCATTTGGTGTCTGGAATTGCTTTAAGTTTCCGTACAGTTATCAGAAGGTGGCAGCACAGCAATTTAGATCAGCAGCTTGGGCAAAGATGTTTGACTAGGAAATGTTCTTTTTCTCCTTAGCTGCTGTTACAACATGGTTTATCAGCACAAGTGCAAAGCAGAGAACACTACAGGGCAGTTTTGTTTTGTGTTTGCCCCCACAGCTGTTAGGACAATATGCAGGGGGTGTAAAAAAACCTTATTGAGAGAGCACACAGTACAAACCAGCATATTTGAGATTTGTCTTTTACAGATGTACAGACATCTAGCTCAATTTGGGCAAAACTGTGTCTGAACTTCTCAGTAGAGTCATTAGTTGAGTTATTCTAGTGTGGGAATAATTGCCTTTGGTTTGGGAGGCTCTGTGTTCCCTTTTGCATTAGCACTATCCATGCAGTGCACAAAGTACATTGCATGACGTGCTCCAACAAATACGCTAAAAATATTTCTGAATTCTTACTTAATCTGTATTTATGTTTCAGCTTCCTTCCATGTTAAAAGCAAAGAAATGTCTACTCCAAATATTTTCTTTCCTGTGTTTTCTAACGTGGTTGTAGCTGTAGGTGGAAATACTGAAAAGTGCAAGTAAGAAATAAAAGCAGTGTATCTGTGCAAAATTAAGTGTGTTCTATCAGGAAAGAGAGACTGTGGTGTATTTAGCAAATATGCACTTGGAGAAACTGTGTTAGCCAAAGAAAGTACTCTCAACCTTTTGGCTTGCATTTGAATCCTACATAGTTTGAGTGAGATTGATCATATCTAGTAATGGGCTTCAATATGTAGTTATCCGTGTGAGAACTATTCCCTGTGGGTTTTCCAGTCCCCTGTAATACATTCCTGGTTTAGAGTGGGGTGCCTCGTTCCTGAGTATTTCTGCTTCTCCTCACTGAGTGAAGTCAGATAACTCAGGCTTGACTAGCAGTTAATTCTGGGTGGATCCCAGCAGCCCTGGCTCCCACTGGCTTCTTGTGTGCCAAGATAGGAGGATTAGACCCTATCCTTTTGCTCTTCCTTCCAAAGCCTTTCGCAGGGAGATCTAAGGTTCAGATTCGAGTGTTCACCACCACTGAACTGTTTAGGAGCCAGCAGGAGGCAGCTTGCACATCCAGATCCTTGGGAATGAGTCTGCTGGCTCTTCTTTTGAGTGAGCACATCACCCTCTGTCCTGGATGTAGGAGCAGTTCATGCCTGAAGCCTCCAGTGTTCTATGACACTTCCTCTCTGTTTTCATTTGTTTTTTAAGGATTTTTTTTTTTTAAAGGAAATCAGGCCCAACAAATGCAGTTGTGTGATGACAGAAAACACAATGAAAGGAGTTACTATTTGAGTCAGTGTTTTCTAAAAAGGAGAGGAATAGCTGTTCAACTGTTTAGTGTTTGTTTTCATTAGAACTTTGTGCTTGTTTGTTGTTGATCCATTTTTGTTACATTTCAGGGAAAAGGCATTTTAACAAAAGATAAAACATAGCTACCATTTTAAACTATAATACTTATTTTTTGAAATTAAGCACATCCTATTAAATTGGGCTGTGATAAAAGGATTGACATTTCAAAGCAAGGAAAAAATAAGATGAGGAGAGAGAAGAGTGAAAAACAGACTGGATAATTGTTACTTTTATAGTTATGTGTTCATGTGTTTGACTTTTCCTGTTTTGACTCTACACAGAATGTTATCCGATTTTTGTTCATGGCAGTCTGAAGAAATCTGGGTGATGTCATTGAACCTGCCATGAGTATGCCAGAAGGACTTTATTAACCCTGAAAAGCCCATTTTTTAAAAAAAATATTTTCAAGTGAGATGGGAACAATAAAAAGTTAACGACTCCTTCTTAATGGTTATATGAAGAAGATAAACTTTGTATACCATGTCCCTGATCTGATAAATTGATGACAGTATAGGCTAACAAAGTTCACTGATTGGCCACTGTCAGGGTAGGAATGGTTTTCAAAGAAAACCAAGAGAGTCTAATCCAGGCAATCCCAGTGGGAGCCAGAATTAGCTATTAGTCAGTTCTGAGTCATCTGTCCACTCGGTGAAGAGAATAAGAAATACTCAGGAACAAGTCACCCCACTCCAAACCAGGTATGTAATTTACGGGATGGAAGACCCCTAACTATTCCCCAGGGAATACTTCTCACTCAGATAACTACAGAAGGAAGTTCTGAAAGAATAGAACAAGAGAAAACTGTGTTAGGTAAAATTGTTTAATATCACAGGCATATAAATTAATCAGACCACATAGTCCTTAGTATGAACATTCCCTTTACAGAAATGCAATAAATAATTAAATTAGATGAGTCAGTGGGTATAAAAATAATCTTCTCTGGAAAAGTAAATATTACACAGAATTGTATATACCATGCTAAAACACATCTTGAAGTGCCTGAAAAGTGCACTTATGATCAAAGTCATAAATATATTGTAAAGCCTCCCTGGGAGGTAATGAGCTTTTACAAAAGGCTTACACTCAGTTAATGAAAAATACATTGTTTCTGCAGAGAGTGCAGTTAGTACAAAGAGAGTCCATCTTACACAAGGAAGTAAGTCAAGGCTGTGTACACATCCTGATGTGTGATATGGTCCTTCCTAGGATCACAAGTTCCTCCTGGTGCATCCTAATTTCTTATTCTGAGAACGGTGTTGCAGAACGAGATGATGTCTTCTTGAACGCTGGTTTATCGTGCACAGATTTCCTGTTCTTCATTCATCCTGCTCTTCAAACAGCACATTGAATAACACCTTCAGCCTTTCACAACTCTGACAAATCAAAGTTAGCACGGAGCCCCAGGATCATGTGAATCAAAGCGTATCTGAAGTGTATGGAGCTGCCCGCTGTGACTGTGCTGACACTGCCCAGAAGCGTGGTGTTAATGAACGTCAGCTGTGAAAGTTTTGTAATTAATATTCTCCATACATTGCTGGACTGGATTGTTCAATACTTTTGGCTTTCTGCAAGATCTCAGAGCAGTTAACCCTCTAAGTTACATTTGTTGCAGTTTCTCACTAGTTTTTTGAATCCTACAAATGAGCATTTTGAGTTAAGTTGTTCTGCTGGTACAAGAAATGCCCTCAATTAACAAGCAAGTATATTATGTTTAAAACAAGGAAGAAAACCTCTTTAGCACTATGCTAGGTGTGATAAGACCCATAGTTAAAAGGCTGGAGCAAGTCACTAAACAGAAATAGCTACATTGCTTACTGCATTACGTGCTGTCTCCTGTACAAAACCCAGAAATTGCTGCAGTGTGGGCAGGAGTAACCAGTTAGCTTATGACATTCCTGTAGGGAATTCTTTCCATTCATAAAATATCCATCCCAGATACTAAAGTTCCCTCTCAATGCTTTGTAATGATTGCTAATAAATAGGTAATGTACAATGTTGTTTGTGTTAAAATGCTAAAAACATTTCATCTGCACAACAAGACTTTTCAATCTTTTAGAATAGGCCCTTTTAGAATATTGATTTAAGGCATTTAGCAAGTTACTGGAAAAGACATTTACAAATAAAAAATATATACTGTGTTCTCTCTAAAAATATAAAGCTCTTTCCCA
>NW_016690296.1:2784319-2794746 GCF_001604755.1 Lepidothrix coronata
AAAAAAAAAAAAAAAAAAGAAAAGTAGAAGAAAAAGATGCTCTAAATCAAAATGGCCATCACCAGAAACAAGAAGAGTTCCTTTGTTGTTGCCCTAAGGATCTTCCTTCCTCCTCCTCCATTAGGAAGTTCACATTTCAGGACAGCAAAATGTAGAGGCAGCAAAGCTTTTCGTATTAGTTTTCCTTTAGGCCGACGTTGGTAGGAATGGAAATATTTTCAATACGCCTCATTATTCGTGGAGGTAACTAAGCTTGTAACTTTCCATTGTAACACTAGATGTAGTTTTCCAGTTTCCTGTCTATACCACATTTCTACTAAGTAGAGAGAAAAATTACCTGAAAGGTTAATTTTTACTGGAAGGCTTTGCCCTCTCTTCCAGGAGCAGTTCCCTTATGTGGGGCTAATATCTCTCTGGGGGTAAATTAGCAGTTGCTGCTCAGGTGGATGAGTCCAGAGGTTCAGAATCATTGCAAGCAGAATATGGTGGTATATAATTAAGCTGCTAAAAGTACTTTTAAGTGCTGTGATACTCACTTTTACTTTAAAAAGTTTCAGTGGTATCTCTGGCCATAGTTCCACAGAAACGTTCAGGATTGAGAAGCTGTACAGGCAGGTTTCCACATAACAAAAAACTTGACAGATTTTAAAGGATAAACTGTAAATAAAGCTTAAACTGTTAAAACAAATGAAGAGGAGAGAGAAGGAATAGTGTTAATATAGTACATGAACATGAGTGTAAAATATTGTCCTCTGAGAAAGAGCAATATGCATTTGAGCTGCTTCACTCTGAATAATCATCAATTACTGTGTTTATTGGACCTTTTGGGGTGGCTGGTCATACCAGCCAGTCATGCCTGTGCTGTATCTATCATGTTATGTTGGGGGAGTCTAGGTAGAATTCCACCTTTTGAACTGTGTTTTTCCACTCAAAATTGTGTCTCTTTACTTAGAGCACTCCCTGTTGAAACCTGAGGCAGATGTGCCATTAATCACAGGTCAGACCCATGCCATACATGCCATGGATTTGTAACATTTGTAAATGTTTTTCCAGTATTTAGAAGGCAGTTAAATGCAGGATATTTTTTCCATAGTTAGCTAAGGTACAGAGCTTATAAATCAAATTGTGTGTGTGCGGTATATTTGTTCATTTTCTTTAAAAAAATTCAGACATCTCTGCATGGGATTCATGTAAGATCAAAGCAAAAATATAGGATCTCGAGTCTTTCTAGTTCAGCAGAAGGTGACAGTTAAGTCCCTTAAGAGAACCTATTTTTGTGAAATTAAAATTTAATTTTCACTGTAGGATCACTTTCAAAACAGCATCCACCTTATGAATAGCCATCCAGAAAAGACTCCTTAATATTTTGGGAGAAGCTTTCACTTACCACACACACACAACACAGCATAAGAGCACTAAAAAAAATTTACATTTTTCACATCTTAAATAACATAGTGTCTGCTTTAAGAAGTAGATTTTCAGCAGCCTTCAGCTCTGTTGTGTGCTATATTCGTTCTTGAGTAACTGTAAAAACAAGGCATTGTTAGAAATAATGTAAAATAAGGATATCTGTAATAGTTTACAAAATGTAGAAAGCAATCAGCTCTGCTTACCTTTTGGATTAGTTTTGCAAAGCTCGTCAAAAACTCTTTGGGGGGTTTCTTCTTGTAGGATTCACATGAAGACTCACACTGCTGGAAAATAAAGAAAATCATGCCACTTCTAACCAGCACATCAGAACCATAAATCAGGCTTCAAGCTTTCTCACTGAAAAATCACGAGGGTTGTAAGCAAAGCCTTTTCCAGCTGGAAAAGCTTCGACACAAGCTGCTTCAGAAAGGGAGAGAATTTAGTAATGACACCTTTCCTTCACGCTTTTTGCAGTGATCCCTGTCCTTTTGCCAGCACACATGTGGCTGCCAAGTACATACATGTGATTGATTCAGGATCCCAGTGAATGCCTCTCCCAAAAGTGCAAAAATTGGACATTTTTAATTTCCGAAGTAATGAAAGGCAGATTGTTTTTTCCTAACGAGTTTGCTTTCTACAATTCTACCCTTGCAGGTGGTGTCTGCTATAGAAAATAAGGAGCAATGATCACCATTATGAGCACTGTGAGGAAATCCTACCTTTCCAGGACTTCTGATGGTGTATTTTCTGAAGACTCTGATGGCTTTGGTGAACGTAGCGTTCACTTGGCTGTTTAAGGGTTGCAATTGCAGTGTGCCGTTCTTGAAGCAGCTCAGGGCTGTGTCCACACATCCCTCCTGGGGCAGGAAGAGAAGGAACTGTTTTAAAGCAAATGTTTCAGTGCTTTTTCCTGCATGTGGTTAGGTTGTGGTCCGTGTGTGAAAGTAAGTATCCAGGATATTAATTGAGAATATTCAGTTGTACTCTTTTTTTTTTTTAAAGTTAGTTTTAGATATGCAAGAGATCTTTACTTTGCCTGGTCTTGGATAAATTACTTAAACACTTAGTATTTTCTAACTAAAATTTCCACTTGGATATTAATCATGACAGCAGTTGAAAAAAAATGCTCCTGAAGAGTATATGTTACATGTAGTAGGTTTTCACAAGCTTAAGCATTTTATTTAAAAAAAATTACAAATATCTCTCAGTGCTACATGTGGGAATATACCTTTTTCATCCTAATTTTTGTGCCATTTCTAATACTGCCTCCTTAATAATTAGAGTTGATGTAGAGCTCTTGAAATGTTCTCACATGATAACATGGGAAATGAATAAAGGAAATACCACCAAAACTAACCTAGTAGTCAACAGAGAAACAAAAGCAGTGTTTACTGAAGCCAGTTTCTAAGTGAAGGAAGCATTTAGGACTGCTGATTGCACGTTTTAGAAAGGCTCCAAAGCCATCATCCCTGCTTTGCACCCTAACCAACTGCTACCCAAGCCGAGTCCCATTTGGGTTTGCTCCCATTTGGGTTTGCTAGATGTCACTGCACTTTGCTGCTTGGGCAAGGACCAGGCAACAAGAAGGCAGCCTCCGTGTATGTTGCTTATAGCAAATCTTACTAGCAACATTTTATATTTGTTAGAGAAAACATTTTATTTTCCTTAAAAGCCACACGTTTATGTTTGTTTCAAGCATGTTACTGTAACCGGTCTCGCTTACTGGAAAAAAACCATTCGTTTTTTAAAAAGAGATCGATTTTCCAGCTGAAACTGAAAACGTTTTCTGTCTCATCCGTGATGAGCTGAGAAACCAGCATTTCTCATCTCTGCTGCCTTTCTTTTTTTGCTGAGTTAACACTCAGCTGCAGGCAGGCCAACAGTCAGACGACCGCAAGGATTGTGGGGTTTGGTACGTGGTCAAGGGTTAAGCACTTCGATGAAGAGGCATTAAAAAGCACAGACCACTGGAAACGTTTGAGGGGGGCTAGGCAAGCGTGTAAAATATTTGTCTCAGAGGCAATTTGCAGCACTGCTCTGCATCTGACTCAAACTAACTTCACAGATTAGCCTGTAAAGCCCTCACTTCCAGAATTAGTGATCGGCGGGGTTAGATACTGATCCTGTGTAAATCAGCACTGTGTTATGACTTCACTATCGATCACCAGCAAGAAAGTTTATCTTCCCTGCACTCTGGAATCACTTCAGCATTAAAATTGTTTTTTCAGCCTCAGCATGATTTTCCTTGAGTTGATGTCACCTGACGTCCCTAGGAAGTTGTGTGGGATTGTATTGGGACTAACAGTCCACACAGAGGAACCTCAAGGCAGCCAAAACAGATGGTGATAAACCACCTAATTTTGAGTGTTACAAAAGGCAGTTTTCTTCTTGAATATTCAAGACCAAATTTACATCTGGCATAAGCAGGTTATCATAAAAGCAGTATTTTTGATATTTGAAATACAGTTATATGAACAACTTTTGATTAAATCAAGTTTCATAGGGTGTGATGGCACCTAATCACCCCAAGTGCCTCTTTGGCACACTGTAATTCAGATCTTAGTCACCCTGTAGGATGAAAAGTTCATCAATTTGGTTGCTGATGATAATTACTATTAGCACACTAATATTTTTTAAATGCTTTTCATCAGAAGTTGAACCTGTATCAATTCAATACTTTCTAAATACGTGAGTTCTCTGTCTTCTCTAGTTTTCAGCAGAGGTACCTTAGGACCTCCCAGAATCAGACTGTAAAGCCCTAAGCTGCAAGTGAAATGTTGTCTTCCTTCCTGAGGTGAGCATGGGTTTTTTTGAGAAAAAAAAACAAACCCAACAACTTGATGAAGCAATTAGTCACTAGTTGTATTTGCTTTGTTTCAGAGGTAGCAGCAAACACTGTAGTAAAATGACAGCTAATCATCTCCTCCTTTTCACTTTGACACCACAAGTTAGAAAGAGTGTTAATGAAAAAAACCTCCAGCAATTAGTTGGAGCGCGTTGGGTTTGTGCACAGCAGTTCTTTCCAGCAATGCAAAGGAACGTCTCTGTTTTGGTCCTGCTTCTGTGTATTTTTGGCAAGTAAAAAAGGCAGCCACCTGTAAAGCCTAGGAGGAGGCTAACCAAAACTTGTGTGAAATGAGGTGAGTTTCTTTCCTTCCTTCTTGAAGCTGCTTTACAAGAGAGTTTGCAGTCCTGAGCAGGTAGTTTTTGTAAGAATGCTTGCAGCATTACAGCATAATAATCCATAATGGTTATTTTTATATGTCAGTCTACATTGTTTGTGTTATGAAATAGTTGTCAGGGCTCAAAAATTTAAGACAGCTGATAACAAAAGTATAATATTATATTAGCCACAGTTCTCTCTAGACCTTTGTTGCATGTTGGGGATTATCTAAGCAGGATGCATGTACCCTCTAAGCTTTTAAGACATGTTGTTACTATGATTAGCATTTAATTTTGTGACACATCCTCCATCCTGCCACATTTGAGTATGCACAGACTTTCTGTGAGTCTGGAATTACAAATTTACTACATATAAGAAGTTCCTGACCTTAGAAGATGCAAAATATTAGCAATAAATAACGTATAAGTAAATATCAGAATTAGAAAGGGATTCATGGGGAGCTGTTCTTGTATTTTTAACTAGTTATAGTCCACAGAGATTATTTGCAGAATGCAGTTTTGTTTTCCTGTTGATAGCACAACCCTTGCATACAAACAGTGTCAGAGAGACCAGTGTGAGTACATATGAGAGGAAGTGCTCTGTGATATGGCCTTACAGTGCCACTCTTGGCATTCAGCTTCAGTGGGAGGGAAAGGCAGTCCCTTTGGAGCTCATGGCACTTCCACTCCCAAAACCTGCATCCCCAAAAGTACTGCTGCTCATCTGGGTCTTAAATGAACCCTCACTCTCAGCACTGTTTCTTGAGTAAATGGATCACATGCAACTCTGAATCTGTGAGTGGCTTAGAATCCACATATGGTAGTAAAACAGTAATTAGGACGGCAAAATATAAACAGTTCTGCTATTAAATATTTAGAAATAAGAAACTTTTATAAAAGTATATTCTTAGTCTAGCTAAGTTTAGAGTACCAGGTCAGAGATACGAAGAAGAAGGCATGTGCCACTTATCAATGGAATAAACCAGTACAAAACCAAATTGATTAAAGAAACTAAATTAAAATTAAAGAAATGGTAAAGCAGTCTCACCACAGGGTTTTCAGGTGTGTGCAGCCATTCAACATCCTACAATGAAACAAATCTAAGTTAGAAAACTTTTGAAAGTGATGCCCCTCACAAGATACATACTAAGCAACACATGATGCTTGAAAACAATTTCAGTATTATGACAAATACTTTGCTTACCTTATCTTTCACTGCGTGTTCTAAATTTTCAATTACCAGGAGAATCTGTTTGTATTTGACTGCTCTGTGTGAAGCTGCAGCCAGCACTGTACTGGAAAAGAAGAAAAGCATACAGAAAATAATCGTCCTCTCCATCCTGATGAGTTTTGTTTTAAAATAGGCCAGGAGCAAAGTTGTGCTGTCCAAGTTTAACACTCCAGTTTGAGCTGTGCCCAGGTATGCTCTGCACCTATCTATATATTGCTCCCTGCTGGAGATGCAGACCCCACCCATTTCAGTTTGGAAAGCTTTGTAGAATGGATTAATGAGTAACCCTTTTTTCTTTTCCACTGGCTAGGTGCATCTATGCAAGCTTGTGCGTGGGGGGGCAGGGATGGCTGGAGTGAGAGAAAATGTGCCCAATCTGCACATTGGGCAGGAAAAAAAGAGAAAAGGGTGAATTCCCATTTTCACTTTGAGTCAAGAAATAAACGTAGTAAAAAGTAGCTACTTAGAAACCACAGGCTTAGGTAAACAAAGATGCTGCATTTTTTAATGAATCTCCCCATCTGAAGCTCTTCTGTACTGTTCTGGAGAAATATGACAAGACTTCTCTTCAGAATTTACATGTATTTATCTTACTTTATGGTTCCAAGGGATGTTTGTTAGCTAGTTCCCCCTGGTATCTATGAACCACCACTTTTACACTCTCAGCTTGTTAGAGCTTGTTAGAGGTGCGAGTAAAAGCTCATCTTGGCATTTAAGCCAGATTTGCTTGGAAACAGTACCATATATATTAACAGCATTGTGGAGGGCATGCCCACTGGGGCTGAAAATTGCAGGGAGATACATTGCCCTGGGAGAGGTGAATCCCTGCATCCATGTCTGTTACCGGGATGGGAGCAGTACTGGAAGATCAGGGACTGAATCCTGGTGAGTCCCAAGGGACACTATCACTTGTGGCAGCTAAACACTTCCTTCAGCAGCTAGGCTTGAGGTTGGTTTTGTAATTTAATCTCTTCAAAGGAGATGTGATACTGAGACCTGAGAATTCTCTTTGGAATGTAGAAGTGCATTTGTGTTGTGTGAAATCCAAGCAAAAGTCTCTTCAGGCACTAGAGACTTAGCGCCAGCTCTAGGAATCAGTTGGTTGTAAAGTCACTGTTCCTAATATTTCATCACAAAGAGGAAAAAAACAACTTTAAATGGCTCATATGTCTTATAATTAACAAATTATTATCAGTATCGTGGTATTCATTAAAAGGTTCCTATGTAGAATTTAGCAGAGGTTAGTTAAAGTCTCTTGGACACCTTCGCTGTGGTGAATAAAAAGATGACCAAGTGTCTTTCAAAGAAAATCTTTGCCTCTGAAAACCTAAAGATTTCAGATGGCTTTGGAGATGGTTTACAAAAGCTACACAGAGTTTGGACTTCAGTTTGGTGTGTGGTAGTGTGTGTAATATGCTGCCATGTATAAAATGCACCTGTGTGTTTCTCTCCTGTGGGTGAATGTGGGCTGTCAGGCTGGATCACCTATTCTTGTTCATTTAAAACTGAGCATTTAGGTTGGTGAGAGCTCTGTCTGGCAGACTCAAGTGTTTGTTTTCTGTGTACAAATGACTGTTTAGTGTTTGCTGTTTAGGTGCTTAAGTAATTTTTCATCTTTCAGAAAATGGATTGCTTTCAGGAACAGATTTTACAGGGGGGGTGTGTAGATAACAAGTGCACTCACAGTCTCATGCATGCACACACAGAATCTTTCCTGGTGAAAGGGAACAGAAATCCTGAAAAATGAAAACTGAAATAAGGAAGAAATAATATTTTCTACCACATAGTCATTTCTTGAAGAAAAGGTGGTGTGATTTTATTTTTTTTATTTTTTTTTCCTATGGACATGTCTTGAAATAATTTTAGATAAGCAGCACAGCTGGAATGTGAAGTACAGAGTATCTCAGTAGGTTTTATTCTAAAGTTGTGTTAATTTATAGCTAAACGTTATTAGTGGAAATCAGTGGCATCTTTTGTTTGAGAAACCATATGGTAGCCAATACTTACTTCTTTTTATCCCACCTCCTTTCATTCCATTCCTGTGAAGCTTTGCAAAATTTTATTTTGTCTGTTATTCAACACCTCCCTGAGACTGCTGAGAGGATGGACAGACTATTTCTGATAGTGGTGTTCTTTACAGGAAGAGAGTACTTAGCTCTGCTCCCCATGAAGTGAACATTCATCTTCTTTGCAGCTGGTTACTAGTGACTTGACTGTACATGCATTTATTCCCAATCCAGTTTTTGACTGTACTGTTGGAAGTGTTGGTAGTCAAGGAGCAGGGCTGGTGATAATTTCTGCTTCTACTTTTTACTGTCATTATTTCAGCTGTGGATTCTCTTGAGAAACTCCTTTGAGCCTGGGCTACAGTAGGTGGTCATGCTATCACGGCCTTTATTTTATGCATTTTTATTTGGTTGATAGGTTGGACGTGTAATGAGACTCGAATAGTTCTGATGTCATTTGGTGGCTGGCATTGTTTCATGCAAAGATATCCCTGCAGATTGTTTGCAGATCCAGACAACTTCAGAATCACTGTGAAACTTCAGTTAATTCACAATATGACTCTCCATGTGTTTTGAGACACATGTGGCTTGAAGGGACAACACAGGGAGTTGGTCTGTGTCATTGTGCAGCACTGCTCTGCAAAAGGCAGTTTATGATATTAGAGGAGATAAAATTGATGGTGGCTAAGATGGTGCAAGAACAACTGCACAGTAATACCAGACACTGTTTGGGCAGTAGGTGAACCACTGTCATTTTCTACCAGAAGCATCACAGAAATGTGGCAAACTTTATTCATTTGCTGGTCCAGCAGCGTAATTCATGGATTTGGTCCAGGCAGACTTCCACCAAATTCATGGGAGGTGAGATGGCTCTGTCTGGGATATTACTAAATTAAATCAATTATATCAGAAAACAGTTTTGAAGCTGGTGGAGTAGATGGGAAACTAAACAATGGGTATTTGAGGATGTGGTAACCTGTGGTTGCATGTCATGTCTTTAAACCTGTGAAGTCTCCTGTCTTGTGTTAGAGGCTGTAAAGTCACAATAATTGCATCAAGGAAGGCATACTGACAGAGAAAGTGAAATACAAGGACAAAGAAGGACTTCCTCTATGTCTAGGCAGTGGAGAAAACTCCTTGATATCCCTCTTATCAGATAAGAGTGAGCAACAAGTTTTTTACATACGTCACTTCTCTCTTGTGGCTTAGGAACATGCTGAGTCAAATAATGACACCCTCTCTCGCACCGTCGCTGGCTTGGCCCTACAGGGATGGCTGGAGAGTGGAAATCTGAGAAACCTCCCATCCCAGACCCAGTCCTCCTCTTTCCTCTTTGCCACAGTGCCACCCAAGTGCTGAATGACTTCGACCCTGAAAGCCCAGTTCCCCCACCCACATTTTCCTTTACAGCAGAGCTGAAGGGAAGCTTTTCCCATTGCTTAGTCATTGCTATGGCTCAGCCAAAAAAATCTGCAATGTGCAGGGCTGCTTTCAAAGAATTTTTGTGAACTAGGTATGTTGAATTTCACGTGTATACTCTCTGCGACTTGGGGGGATTGTAGGAAAGCAAGGGGAGAGAGTTATGCTGGAAAATTGGAGACTAGGAAGAAGACTCCTGTACAACAGATTTAGGAAGATCAGTCTTTAAAATATTTCTGACAACCTTGCAAGTTAGTTGTACCCCCTTGCAATTTCATTTTCTCATTATAAGCTTTGATATAATTCTTGTATCTTTTAACTTTGCTTTGAAAAGAGAAAAAACAAGCCTGGGAAAAAATCTGTACTTAAATTTTATTTGCTATAAAAATCAGACTAAATATAACCCTTAATGTGGTGACACAGACACTAAAATATTAATAGACAACTATATAAAACCACTGACATTCTCCATAAGGTTCCTTCAGAGTTAAGTTATAGCTAGTTTCTATTCCGAGGTCAACCCAGTGATGCTTGTTAGGCACATAGTTTGATGTGTTTTTAGCCTTTTCAGCTGCTAATAACAAACTGCACTGAGAAAACATCCTGTCAACACCCAGAACCTAAAACAAGCCTAGACCCTGTGCACAGAACCAGATACTCAGAGCTGTCCTCTTGAGAGAATGTCCTTTTAAGTCTTTAATGCTGGAGCAGCCTCCCAGCTTCTGGGTTACACCTTTCTCGGCATGTAGGATGGAAGAAGCTTCACTGGGTCACTAAGTCTGGTCTCCTGGCACTGCAGGTATCCATGTCATGCAGTTCCTTTCATATTTCCCATTAAAAACTCCTGCATAAGGCCTGAACAGTTCGATCTCTGTAACAGTAAGAGCTTGAAGCTGTGCCTGAGCTGTGTTCCAGCTTTTATAGAGCAGCTTCATTCTTCTTTATTAATAATAATCTTTCGCCACTACCAGAGGACAGCCATGTTCAGAAGGCAAGGCAGCAGTTGACAGGAAGTTAGGCTACCACAGTTCTCTTAAAAATTTGAGGGCAGAAAGGAGTTGTTCGGCTGAAAGGCACAGGCGGGGAGCGGTGGGGGCAACAAGCAAGACAAGCACGTGCTTGAGGGTCTGCAGGTCTCCTTGTGAGATGTGGCCCACAGGGCACAGGGTTTCTACCACAGGAGTGTCGTCTGTATATAA
>NW_016690296.1:2794756-2957756 GCF_001604755.1 Lepidothrix coronata
ACACATTTCCCAACGACTCCATGGTGTGAAAAGCAGGGAGGTGCTAGTGCTGAAGCTACAGTTTGTGTTGTGTTCATCCAAAATGTTGAGAAAGAAAAATCAAGAGATACACACAGATGTTGGACAGGATGCAAAATGGCACAAGGCAAAATGTTGGGGTTTTTTTCATTTGCTAATGTTCATGAACAGAAGGAACAAAAGTCAGAAGTTACTTCCGTGCTACAAATTCAGTAGTACCAAACAAATCACCTCCAAACCATTATCAGCTCAAGATGGTCATGTCTGATACACAGTCTGCTGCAGGATATGGGAATGTGCTCCATAGGTATTCCACTGGCAGCTGGGCCTCCCTATATCTTGGCCTGTCCTGTGTGGTGATCAGTGTGAGACTACAGCTTGTGTTTTCATAACAAAATTAAAGGTTCTTTTGGAATTCACTCCCAGGGTTTGGTGAGGCTGCTGTGCTGGTGTGGGCTCTCTGCAGCAGTACTGCTGTTCTCTCTTATATAGTCTAGAGCAAAACACAGGGCACAGCCAGTGAGGGGCTATGGCCCCTTTGCCCTCCTATCCAGCAAATCAGCCCTGGTTTTACCTTCCTTACTAATATGTTCTGCATAAAGTTAACTTGAAGTTAAAATGCAGTTTTCTCCTTTTTATTATCTTTATTATTGGTAGAAGCAGATGACTGAATACCACTTTTATTTCTAAATAGTTTAACTTTCTGGTTTACAGATTCATGTTTACAGATTCATGTTTCATTCATGTGTATGTGTTTACTGTTTGTACACAGTTTCTATTAGAATTATGTTTTTAATGATAAAGTTGGTTCCAAGTCCTATAAGCTCATTCACATTGTTCTCCTGCCCTTTCTTTTGTGTGTTCCCAGGCCCAGGGACAGCGTCATCTCATGCAGTGCTGGGGCACCTCTGGCACAGCAAGAAGTAGTGGGGGCAGAGGAGCAGTGTGAGATTGCACTGGAGAATACAGTGTGTGTCCCCTTGGAGTGACTCCAAGTACCTGCTTGCAGACCAACTCCTCAGTTTCTCCTGTGCTCCACCACTGTGCTGCAAACTACTGGGTCAGCCGTCAGACGGTGCTTGGACTTCAGCTCCTGCAGCAGAGAACAGGATTTGGTGTCCTGCTGCGCAACTCAGGGGAAGGCTTGAGGCAGAAGCCACCCCTGCAGTTCGCAGGATGTAGTAATGGAAGTGCTTTCTTCATCAGCAAAGGCATTTAATGAACCTTCTACTTCCAACCACCGCTCCTCTGTGTCACAGTTCAGTGCAGCCCGAGAAGCCTGTGTCACAGGACCTTGGGTCTGAAGGTTAAAAATCCCTCTTGCAAAGGCCTTGAGAGCTTGTTTTTTGTGTTTACCTTTGTTTTGATTGCAATCGTTTCCCCACGACCCCTACTTTCTCCTTAGCACAACTGACCCATTTGCAAACGGCAGCGAGCTGCTGGAAGTCAGAAACTGCTCTTCTGCTGGCTTTACTACGAACAAAACTGTGATCGCCTACGCAGCGAGTACCTCCTTAGCACGCCAGGCTGAGGGGGCTATCACTCTGCAGCATCGTTCCAGGAACAGCAGTTTGGTGCCGGTGCAGACAGCATCCAGCCCTTCAGCTGTGGCTGAAGTGCAGTTTCTGGAAGAATGGTTTTATGGGAGAGGATTTAGGGAAATCTTGACTCTGCAACCTGGTCTACATTTAAGACTCTGGCAGGTATAATAGTATTGCTCGAGCAGGATTTGTTGTTACTTTTCAGGCAGTTATGTCGATAAAATCTCTTGATGTGGAAGTAACTATAGCAGTACAGAATTCTCTTAAATACTAACTGTTCTGTTTCTTATATAGGAATTACTTTGAGAATGTAATGCCCTTCGTTATGACTTTACACTTAAATACATCTTCTGTTTAATTGTTTAGAGCAGGTTAGAGAGTGCTGAGGTGACTAGCTCATGCTATCCTTAACAGATAAAACTTGAGTATCTTTGGAAAAACAGCTTTTCTTTATGACTTTTGTTTTTTCAGATGTCTCTGTTCCGGTCTTTGTCTATAACTAGCCATATATAACAGATATGGATGCATGTGCCTGTGCATACAGATTTATCTGTTTCGTGCACACACATACAGATTTGAGAAGCTCTAGAGCACAGTTGTTTGCATAATGAGTTTCGTTTTTCTTCACAGGTCAGCACCTTAAGCGAACCTTGGAAAAACTATTGTGCGATCAGTCATCACTCTGAAGCAGCAGCACCCGTTTGGTAAAGGTAGTCTTGGATAAAAATGTATGGTTTCAGTGACTTGTCGTTGAAACCTTGTGGTTTCTGTGTAGGTGGCTGTATAGGCTGGACACGTTTGACATCCTTGTTTCTGAGCTGTGAAATCTGTACATCTAATTTATGAAAATTATCTCTGGTTTAATTTTATTTTTTTTTTAATGAAGTCAACATATTTTCCTTGCATTCAGTGGAAACAGTAATGGAAATAGTTTAAAGATGCACTGTGAGCATGTTTTGACCTCAAAGAGCGAGACTAATCAAGATACTCTTGGTTACGCTGAAGGTCTAAGAAGGAAATTAAAATTAAATACAGAGAGCCAGATGTGAGAGGAAAGCATTTTTCAAGTGTGGAGACAAAGAGTAGCTAACTGTGGGAAATGACATAGACATTATAAAATGAAAATATTCCAAGTGAGAATTTGATTTAAAAAAAACCAACTAGCTAAGTAAGGTAATTTAGAATAAACCACGATACCAGTACCATTTAAGGTAACCAGCAATATCTGTGGTCTTTTGGGTGGTCTAAATAAATAAGTTTACATGTAAGGTAAATCCATGACTAAAGAATCTAAAGGTAGGACAAAGAACTGCAGCAGAAGCAGGTGGAATCCCACAAAAACATAATTGATCAATTGTGTGCTTTTTTTCTTTCATAATTGAGTTTTATGCCACTTTCAGTGAATTGATTCACATAATCATCAAGTTTGGAAGAGACCTTCATGATCATCTAGTCCAGCTGTCAAGCAACACCACCATGAGGGTGGAATGTGCTGCTGATGATGCAGGGGATTTGGCAGGTCTGCACAGCTGGATTTGGAAGGAGGGGAGAGTAAGTTGGCTTCGCTATGTCATGTATGTGGAAACACATCCATGTCTCCATCACTCAACTGGAGCCAGGAGAGCCATGGACCCACCTCTTCTAGCCTTCATTCCTTCCCTCACTCTTCTCCCTTCTGCTCTGGTGAGTGTCTCCTGTGCTGTAACTGCCCAGAAAGCTGAGCTGTGGCAATACAGGATACCTGAGCCTCTAAACTGGCAAATCCTGTTCCCTTCACTGTCGGGAGCAGTGACTACAGTGACTGCCCAGACTTCTGAGTTTTCCCCAACAACAGTTTTGCCTCTGGCAGGCAAGTTCCCAGAAGAATATACACCCTTCCCTGTTAGTGAACCTATGGAAATGTATTAAAAATGAGCAAAGACCTCTGTACAGAAAATGAAGGCGAAGAAAAAGGAAATTCAAAATACAAAATTTCTTGCTGAAATATAAATGAAATGACTATTTGTGTGAAAATAATGACTGACTGTATTTGTGGGAGTACAAAAATCTGTCTGAAAACATTAGTCAGAGACTTCTTTGTGAGCAAAGATTGAAAGTGTGATCACCCACTGACAGTTATTTCAGATGGATGACTGCAAGATTCATCTTAATAATTTTCAGTAATTTCCATATTGAAACATCAATAGAAGACCATAGCTTTTAATTCCTTGCTACTATCTCATTAGTCCTCCCAGGAGAGTTGTTCCTTTTCAAGGAAAAAAAAATAAAATAATTAAAAGTGTTACTCTAACGTTATACCTTTGACTGTAAAATTAAGTTGTCTTGTCCTGCTTGTGTTTTCTTTTCAGAAACCTGAGGCAGTAAACACATGACTGCATCTGTAGGTGAATATACAAGACAATAGTAAAATTGGTCTCTAAAACTACTCTTTTGGGCAAGGACATTTTTCTTGCAGACTTAAAAGTTGATACCTGTTCCCGGAGCAGACAGTGCTGTTTCTCTGAACTAACCTGTGGGAAACCAAGAGACAAACAAAGAGGCACTGAAGATCTTCTAGTCCAGAACAACGGAGGCTTTTGAAAATCATCTTTCCCATGTCCTGAGATATGCAGATAAACAAGGATGAGCTTTCTTTAATAATAGCATCCAGAATTTACCCAGAAGCAATATCATAAGATTCAGCGTTCTTTGCCATATAGCTCAATTCCCCCTCCCTATCCTCCTGTTCTGATTATCATAGGGATTGCACAACTACTTTGTTGTTGCCCCTGGGAAGACTCTATCAGTGCCTTTTTTTCTCTTTGTAGCTAAGCCTGCCGTTCTTCAAATCCCTTTTGGGCATTTTTAGGTGGTTTCTTATCCGCTGCATTTCTACTTGTTTTTCCCAGCTTATTGTCCTCCTCACTCACCTGCCCTTCGCTGGCCAGGGACAGGCAGTGAACCACAAGTGTTAACACCTTTGCCCTGGGCACCTCCTCTCCCTCCCAGGATAGTTCTGTTCCAGATGCTGGGGATCAAAAGCAGCTCCTTAAATCTCCCCTTCTGCAGGTTGGACCCCCCTCCTCCCCGATGCGGAGGGCCCAGCTGAAAAGTCACAGGACTGATGGCACTCTGAAGGCTGCCAAGTAATTCTACTTGATACCGCTGCACAAAGGGCAAAAACGTGAAGGGAAATGGAAACATTAAACCTGAGAACAGGAAAACTCACGAGAATGTCAGAAACGGCCTGAAGGAAAAAGGAGACAAAGCTGTAATTTCCAAAACAATACTGGGAGATCAAAGGAGGCTGATGCGCTTTGAAATCGCTGTCTGTGGCAGATCTGCAGGGAAAGGTTAAACAGGAACATTATTTTGAAGGGTGCTGTGAAAAATACAGGCAAAGAGGCAATAGACCCTCTAGATTTTTTCTTAGCTCTCTTCTTGCCATTGCCCTCTGCACTTCTGCATTGACCACATTGAGAAATGTCACCATTTACTTCACTTTAAATTATCTTTTAAATTGAGCAGAGGTTAAACAGTTTTACCGTCTGACACAATCACATGCCATGGAAACTCTCCTTACTCATTCTCTGAGCCACCTTGTTTTCTTCTTTATTGCAAGACCTGGCTCAATGCTTTTAAGGATTGACCTGCTCAGATTTTCCCTTTCAGCTCTATTCTTCATTAGATCCTGAGTGATTTTAGTGGTTTCGTCCAGTTTCTGCCAAAACAGATAAATAATTAGAAGTGGCAAAATGTTTCATGCTTTATCTTTTTATCTGACAGAAAGATACATAGTGAAGCTGTTGGAATTTAAACTGTATCTTTATGTTTAACCCGTTCCATGATGTTAAAGAAAGACAGCTTTAGCTTTTTTATAAGGTTAAGAGGATGGTCAGGAGAAGCCAGTATTTTATGCATTAAATTGTCTTGTCTCAATTAAATTGTATATTTCATACAATACATTGTCTTCTCATTAGGGTAATTCATTCTTCAGTGTTATTTAAAATCTTCTATAAGTTAGTGGAAAATGGCCTAATATGGGTTCATGTGGACTGCTGTGCCTTACTAGTTCTTTAGACCTACACAGCACTTTTTTTAGCACCTTGTGAAAATGGGGTAAACCAACCATATTTAGCTATTTTTTGGTTCCTGTTTTATCCATTGATAGGAAAGACAGTCCCTTTGGCTGCCTCTTGCTCTGGACTTCCTCTAGAAAATGTGTATATTCCTTACTGAAAGGGTTCAAGAGAACCTGAACCTTCAAGGAGTTAATTTACTTTTCTTTTAATACCAGCCAAGATTTCATTGTGAAGGACACCGTGCACAAATAAGAGCGGCTCAGTGCCTAGAGCAAGCATTCATGCACTGGTATGAATCAGATCAGCCTCAATCCACACCTCCATCACTTCTCAGTCTAGTACTGAGAAAGCTTTCCAGGGCTGATTAGTCATTTGTTTTAAGTGCAATAAATGTCAGAGAAACTAATTAAAAAAAGGACCTCAGTAAATGTGAGGCATAGCTGCTCTCTAGTGGACTCGTGAATAGTGTCAGCAATGCTAAGTACACTTAGCCCCAGAAAATAATCATGTAAAAAGGAATCATGTAGGTACTCTGCTGAGAGACAGAAGATGAAAACTTCCTGCACCTCTGAGTTAAGCTGCTTCCTTGTTTCCTTGCCATATCTCCCCTCCTTATGTATCTGACTTACACCAGAGTTACAGTGAAATAGCAGAATAGCAGCTTTAAAAATATCTCCAGTGCTGTGGTGAGCAATATTTCATTGTCTGTGTGTTCTAGTTTTGTTTGCAGATGACAGTGTTTCCATTTAGCATCGTGTGAGAGTGGCAAGTATCTCAGAGGTGAGGAAAACCATTTTATCAGAAAAGGGGAGGTGTTCAAAGTACAAGTGCTTACTTCCTTACGCGGTATGGAAAGCAGAGGGAAAAGTACCTACTGCACAGAGGACCTTCCCTTCTGGCAATGTGAGATCCTCTTGGGCTTTCTTAGGAAAAAACCTATGTAATCAAGGTCAAATCAAGCCAGCCTGCCCAGGCATAAGTGTGTGCCCACAGAGGACATTGGGCAGCCAGGTCCTGCCCAGCAGGGTGTGGGGCTGGATGTGGTGCTGAGCAACGCTCAGCCTACAAACACCCCCAGGGACCACACTTCTATTCCTGACCTTCCCAGCAGCTTCACTGGCTCAGTGTTTAGCTTACTGTGCACTTTATGTCAAGGAATTCTGCTATATCCACCAAAATGCCCACAGAAATAATCTTCTGCCTGTATTGATTTACTGACAGGTAATCTTTAAAAGAATTTCAGAGCAAGTCTATCTGTTACGTTCTTTTATTGCAGTAACTTCAAAAATCAGTGACTGGTTTCATGAGCAGCCCCTGAGATAACTTAGGGACCAAATAATATGACTCAAACCCACTAAAGTTTTACAGGACTGACTGAAAAAGTTAAATCTTTAATACTATGAACAAAATAGTGTGAGCAGCAGATCAGCCTTTTGAAGAAAGCCTTGATGCTGTGCAAGAACTATTCAGCCATAGACAAAGGACTGGTGTGTTTTCTGCACCTTTTAGTCACAAATCCAAATTACAGCATCATAGGCACTGCTGTGAACAAAGTGAACTCCATCCCAGCTGGAGCCAGTACACCCACAGTGATTAAACTGGTTTGATTGTGGATCCTCTGGTTTCAGTAAACCACATTAATTCTTTTCTGGCAGGGACAAAGTCTATGATTTCTGATTGCTAATCTGTTGCTCACTAATAATTATTTGCATCTCCTCTTGGGAAGGAGTTCACTGAGTTCTTGTCCTATGACGTACCTAGAAAGAGGTGGGTGTTTGGTTCTGTACCTGAAGTTCTAAGCTATGTGTCTGTAAGTGTTTCCACTTCTGCATCTGAGCAGAGGTATTAAACACCTTTCTTTTACTCAAACTGTGGAAAGACTTCCTTATTAGAAGTAAAAAATCTGGATTTTGTAGTCTATATCCCCAAGTAAATGGGTGTATTGTCCCTTGCCACTTCCATTGTGAATATGTTTGAACATGTGTGGCTGAGGTGCTGATCTTTGGCACTACACAAACACCTAACCTTTAATATTGCCGTGTAGATGATGCCAGAGAATGGAAAGTAAGTCTGACTTTTGCTACCCTTATTAACCAGTGGATCCATCCTTTAGTCCGGTGGGAGTGACTAAACAGTGGTTTAAATGAAAAAGACTCAGACTTAAAAATAGGAAATGCTTTTTGTTTCCATAGGGAACTTAACAGGCTCATCTGAAGGACAGCCTTGATCTGTGAAAATACTTCAGTCTGAACTGTGGAGAGGTGAAAATATATATATGAAAACTAATATTTTCTATTTCCTTTTTGTTCAGCTTCCTGTATGCTGAGCCCAGGTTGTTTATTCTTCTGAATGATGCAATGGGTTAACGGATTATATGTGGGTTATCAGTAAGGAAATCTGAAGGTACAAGGACCATAACAGTACCTTATGTTTCACTTTGATTAAACTGGTGGAATTCCGTGCAAATGGAAAATTGTGGAGGTGTACGGCCTTCATTTTATCAAGAGGATACAGTAGGAAGTCACGCAAAACATAAACTACCATATTATTTCTAAATCACGAAATACCTTGAAGGCTTTCAATTCAAAATCCATGCAGTCTTTTTACAAAAGATAAAATACGTGTGTAGTCCATTCTGCTGAGGTTTAGGGAGATGTGAGACTCAGGGGAAGGGTGTAGTGGATTTACCTGGCAGCCAAGAGAAGTCACCAGGAGGTTGCCATTCTCTAACTTAGCTTGAACTATAATGATAATGAGTGGGTTTCCTTTTGGAGACTGCTTTCCACGACAAACAGCCTTGTGCATGTAAAAACCCTTTATTTGCTTTAGAAATCTAAGTAAATTTAGAATAATTTAAATCAATTTTTAAAAATAAAATGTCTTTTTTGTTTCTTTGCTGCTTTAGAGAATATATGGCAATGCAGAGTAAGCTCAGTTGCCTTTTAGAAAAAAAAAAAGTTGGTGCACAGGGAAGCTGCCCTTAATCCCCCACACCTGGGAGCTTCAAGGTGCATGTAGTGTCACGCTCAGCATGGCAGAGCTTCCCTCATGGGAATCCACACCAGCCTGGCTGTCATCCAAACCCTCATGCAATGCAGTCTGCTCCCCTCCAGGTAAGCCATGAGAAATGCCTGAGTATCCATGCACAGGAAAGGCAGCAGCAGGACCATTTCAGTAGCTATGTTCCCCATCGTGCGTCTAAAATATGTATGGATGGCAGGAACAGCCCCTCTGTGCCTTAGGCAAAAGTATTTGATGCTCTATTTGGACAGCAACCAAGATTTTCTTTGGGGTGGATCTGATAGACATTGTTCTGTGCCTAACTGCTCTTTTTTAAATAAGGATCAGTAATAACATTTGGTTGAGAACCAGCAGGGAGGGAATGCCTTTGGCTTACCCCACCTTTGTGCTGTGTGTTTTGAAAGTGGGGTGGGGTGGGTTTTATTTTGATAGACCATTATCTAGGAGGGAAGCAAATAGCCTGAAACTTCAACCTGATTAGTGTCTCGTTCCTCACTAATGTTGTCATTTATATGCCACACAACTGCCTGTGAGGGCAGCCAGGAGCTAAGGACAGTCGTTTACGCTAGAGGCTTCAGATGTTCTTGCCCCCATCGCCCTGAATTTCCTCTGCTTTCACTTGTGTGAGGAGGACTCTTTTCCTTCTTACTTTTTGCTCTCTTTCTGTGACACTGGCAGCACTGGGGCACTCTGGCATCTTTCACCCGTGCACCAAGAAGGAAATGTCCTTTTCTGAGTTATGGGAGGAGGAGTTATGCTGGGGTGCCGTGTAGCTGAGATCATGTCTCTTATGTCTCACCAGTTGAGAGAAAACAACACTCAGTATTCTGAGGCTGATAAAGGACCTCTAATGCTCAGGTTACCTCAAACCACAGTTAAAAAGGGGTGCAGATGTGGTTATGGTGGGTGTCTTGGAGAAGAGAGGGTGATACTAGAGGGGTTGAGTCCAACATCCTTCATGCCTGGAGGAACACCACCACATCCCAAGAGCACATTTGTGGGAGACAGCTGCTCCTTCTGCAGGAGGCAACAACATCTGCAGCACCTTTGGGAACAGCTGCTGCAATAGAGATGCCAAGCCATCCTCTTCTCCTCCTTCAAATCCTTCCTGGCAAACAGTTTTCCTGGGATGACTTCACCAAGTACATCAGTTTACCCAAGGCTCTGAGAATTAAATGTGCGGGCAATATTTTTCTCCTAAATTTATAGGCAAGAGGTACATGAGTGACTGACTTCAGTGCCTACTATGTACCTCCTACTGCAAGATGCAGGACCTGCATGGGCTCAGCACTGGTAAGAATCTCTGTGACATTAGTCACAGCTAGTGGCTACCCACAGTCACTCTGGCTGTCTGAGCAAGAAAGCTTGTGGGTTTGTTTCAGCTTCCTTGCTAGAAGTCTCAAAGCCAGACATCCTCATTTTGGGCAAGAGATGCATTCCCAAACCTGACTTATCCTTCTTATTACTTGCTATTTTAGCCACTTGCTATTTTGGCAACTGTTTCATCTTTTACTTCTGCCCTGTGAGCGTGTCAGTGCCTGGTGCTCCCAGAGCATTCTGCGCTGCCTCGATGGTATCACTGCATCCTCATCCACTCAATGGTATCACTGCATCCTCATCCACTCGATGGTATCACTGCATCCTCATCCACTGCTTCCTCCCGCTGCTCCGGAGCATCTCTGACATCACCAACCTGCCAGTGCTGCTGCAAAACTGGCATGTCCTCATCACTCTGCTCCCATGAGGGCAAAGAAACAGCTCCCAGGGCCTCACTGGAAAGCCCATGACTCCCAGTATCTTCTTTTTCTCTCAATAGTGACCATTTCTCTCCCTGGCTTCAGAATCTTTGTTTCCGTTTTAAACAGATTAATTTTGTTTGCCTTGACAGAGGCTTTTTTTTTTTTTCTCTTAAGCTCTGCCTCGTTGCTTCTCCACTCCTTCCTAAATCTCAGACGGAAAATGCCTCTTCCTGTCCCCAGACTTGTTTTTCTCTTCTGCTGGGACTGATTTAATTGTTATTCTGCTCTTCCAATATTGCTCAAAAGGTGTAGCAGAAAACAAAGTTGTATTGTATTGAAACAGAAAACAATTTCAGAGTGGGATGAATCACCCTTTCTTCAACCCCCACCTAAAAACAATAAAAAAAAAAAGATGATTCACTGTAGAAAGTCTATGTGAGGTTTCTCAAATTCAGTTCTGGTTTATCATCTGTGAGGCAATGCTGTGCTTGTCATTCTGGCAATGTGGTATCACTTTACTTGAAAATGGCTTGGAGGTTTTACTGATTCATTCTGGGAGATTAGTTTGTTGGTAAATTAGAAGGTTAATTTTGATTCTTTCACGAAGCATTTGAAACATATTTCGGACTATAGAAAATTTCAGTAAATTGAAGTAAATATATAATAAAAGATAACAAGAAATGTGATAAAAATACAACACGCTTAAAACCAATGTAAGGCAGTGTGGGTTTTTTTATGAGACACGCCTCAGTATCATCAAGGGCAAGATCTTTGTGAGGTAATTCAGTACAATTAGGCTGACACTGATAACATCATCTCTAATTAAATTACAGAAAATGGATAAAAAGAAGACATCAAACCTGAGGGACAGTGATACTTGATGTACATTTCTCAGGGTGCAGGAGTAATGCCTGGTGCCACAGGCTGCCAGTGCTACCCCAGGTGGGTGCTGGGGATGGTTCTTAGTCCCCTCAGGCTGGATCCAGCCTTGCAGTTGCCTTGGCCTATCTGTGTTTCCATCTCCATATGGTGAGTGGAATGAGTGTTTTGTAATCTGGGTGAAAATGTACATTGTTCATCTGTCTACTTTTGTGTTATCACATGATCCCCAAAGAGGGAGACCACAGAACAGCTTTGGTGGAAGTTGAGCTGTGTGCATCAGCTGCAGGAGCACTCTGGAGACACTGAGGGGACTGGGCATGTCTTGGGGACTGGTCTGTGGGGATAAGGGAAGTTTCTCAAACTCGCAACAAATTGCAATGGATATAAATAAAAAATGTAGGTGCAGTACTGAATAAAGGGTACTGAAATACTCTTTATTTTCCATTTCCCTAACAGGCTTTTTTCAAAATTACTGCAAGAAGGACTTGAAGTAACCAAGCCTTGCCACCCAGGAGAGAGAAAAGGATCTGAGAAGTGGCACATGCCTCCTTCCCAAGCCCCCCCATGTCTTGGCTGCTAACCCTGGCTCCAACAGGTCAGTGCAGCACCGGGACATTTCGGGAGGAAGTGTGATTAAGAGGGTGACAAAAGTCAGTGGATCCTGCCAGGCAGCCCTATCACAGGAGGTGTGATGTTTATGGCAGTGCTGACGTGCTTGCTGTGAGTTAAAAAAAGGGCACATGAGGTCAAATGGCCCAGCTCTTTGGCTCCCTCGCTGAGGGCCATCTGGAGTAGAAATCAAACTGCTGCATGGTGAAAGCTTTTTCATGAATCACTTTTAATTAATACTCGTGGTGGTGGTGGGAAGGGGCAACATGCAGAGGGATTAGTGCTGAGTGTGGCCAGAAGCACTGCTGCTGACAGGGCACGCTTCCCGTGTTGGCACAGGCACAATGGAGCAGCGCTGTACCAAGATCTGCAACTGCACATAAACTGTATGTGTTGACAGTTTCCCCACATAGACTCTGTTAGGATTGCCAACCAAACTGCCTCTGGAGCGAGTCCAGAGCAGAGCCACTAAGTCGATCGCAGGGCTGGAGCACCTCTCCTATGAAAACAGGCTGAGAGAGTTGGGGCTGTTCAGCCTGGAGAAGAGAAGGCTCTGGGGAGACCTTAGAGCACCTTCCAGTACCTAAAAGGGCTCCAAGAGACTTTTAGGGTAGGGACTTTTCACAAGGCTTGGAGTGATAGAAGAAGGGGGAATGGCCTCAAGCTGCAGGATGGTAGGTTTAGATTGGATATCAGGAAGAAATTCTTTACTATGAGGGTGGTGAGGCACTGGCACGGGTTACCCAGAGAGGTTGTGGACTCTCCATCTGTAGAAGTGTTCCAAGACCAGGTTGGATGGGGCTCTGAGCAACCTGGTCTAGTGGAAGGTATCCCTGTCTGTGGCTGGGGGGTTGAAACTAGATGGTCTGTAAGGTCCCTTCCAACCCAAAGCATTCTGTGATTCCATGATTAACTAAATTTTCACAATCTACACGCTTTAGAGCTACTTTTGATGTACTTATCAACCACATTTACTAATAAGGCAGCAAAAGTGGTAGACATAATTTATTTATTATTTATTTAGAAATAATCTCGTATGATTTAACTAGTCTGCTTTGTTTGGGGGAATTTTCTGTTCTTCCTAGCATATAACAGATACTGTTCCTAGTGTACTGAGAGTATTCATATTCATGTGGAGGAAAATGAAAATCCCTCATCCATAACTGAATTTGAAGCTGAGTATATCACAGAGAGAAAATAATATATATGTGTTTCATACCTTTGGTGTATTCTAAGTCTATGAGATGTCACACCAGGTTTTTTATGAGACACAAAAGCTGTGGAAGCTTTTGCCTCAATATCATCAAGGGCAAGACCTTTGTGAGGTTCAGTACAATTAGGCTGACACTGATAACATCGTCTCTAGTTAAATTACAGAAAATGGATAAAAAGAAAACATCAAACCTAGGATGAAAACATCAAACCTCTTTCTAAAAAGAAGACTACTCCTAGGGCAGCAAGAGTTGTGTATAAGTTTTGTCACACACAAGAAAGGACTAGTGCACTTTGTTCTGGGGAGTTTGTTGTCATAATCAAGATGCAGAGAGTCCAGAATCTGCAAAAATGGCAATAATTCTTCAGCCTGAAAAGAAGTAGGGGAAGACTTGAGAGAGGCTTTCACCCAGCTTCAGTCAGGCTGGCAAGGTGCAGCTTCCCTTTACAAAACTGGATTCACTTACACCCGTATAGGTCATCACAGCTACAGTAACATGAGTACTGGAGTTTCTACCAGAGTGCCAGCAGTGCCCTTCACATGCCTCCTTTCCTCAGTGATAGGAAACCTGGGAATATCCAGAAACTCTCTGTCTACATGTGTCAAAACCTGCCCCTTCAGAAATCCCACTGGGGTCTGTGGTCACGGATGCTCACATGTGGGCACACGTGGGTGTCAGTCTGTTCCCTATCAGCAAACGTCAGTGTGAAAACTTCTGCTGCTTTGTGGCAAAAGGGAACATGAGGACATTCACACATCCTTTCTGTGGGTGCCCAGGTGGTGTCTTTAGCTTAGAAATGTACCCTTTTACATCAGATGATGAATAAGATATGATCAAACCTGGATGCTACATCTACCACCAAGAACATTAAGCACATGAACAGCAATAAGGCTGTGTTTTAAAAAGAACAGGGCAGCATAATAAAGGATTTAAAGATAACTTCTTTCAATGAAGTGAAGTATAAAAAATGTAGGCTGATCTGCTGTCACTTTACTGTTTTGCCTTACATTTTGCAATCCCATACGTGAATAGAAATAAATTTTAATTCTAACACAAATATGCTTGTAGATTTGAATTTCTGAGGATAAAATTTGCTCCTCAGTACATAGACAGATGTTCTATAGATCTGGCCCTAATTGCAGGCAAAGACAAACTTGTCTGCCAAAGCACTATTCAGCCACCTGAGAGTTTTACGGCAGCAGGTAATTCTCAGATACTGAAAAAGTTGTAAAACACCAAAGGTTCTTGTTCAAGATTACCTTTAAAATGCTATTTTGTGCACTGAAAATGTTTTCCCCCTGAAGCCTTTGTCAGTAGTATTTCCTTAGTATTTCCTGCAACTGAAAAAGGCATAAGAGGTGTTTTTACTTGGTTGCTGTCTTAGAAGGTCAAGTTTCATTAAGCAGACTAGGACTCAGATATTCCATGAAGTTCTGAATTGAATTTAAAAAAGTAACTTAACAGCAGTGATTGTGAAATTAATTTAATTTGACATTTAAATTGAAGGGCTAGATAACCTAAAATAAGAATTTTACATTTGTGAAGAAAAATAAATAGCAGCACTTGCTGTACGCTTAGTTTGGAAAGCTGTTCTGTAGCATAACCAAATGAATCCCTCTCCTGTGCACACATGGTCAGGGTTAGGGTAGAAACTTTGATTTCAGACTAATTATTTCCGCTAAGAACTTCAGAGTATTTCAATTCGTAACTTGATCTTTGTGGTCTGCAGTTTGTATTACGTGGACTTTACTTTAGTATTTGTTCTTATAGATCTGCCCATTGCTCCAAACCATGCCTAGGTCACAATGATGAAAATTTCTCCAATTCACTGTGGAACTCAGTGCTTAAGTCGTCGGACAAAGTATCAAAAAACATCTGAATATGTTTTATAGATACAGTAATAAAAATGAAAGGGATAGCAGAAGGTTTCTGCCAGAGCAATGCCAACTATGTGATACGCCCTAAGGAATGACTCAAATAATGGGATAGGTTCATGAATACAGAAAAGAACTGTTGAAGAAAAATGTCTTTATCCACATACTCATGGAGTAACATTACAACATGACCAATCTTACCAAGTTTCACAATGAATAGTAACTGGGAACTGAGAAAAGCAAACTGTTGCCCAAACATCATTACCGTAAATGTAAAGGAAAAGAAACACTGTAGGTGGGGATAGTAGTTCTGAGCCATTCCTTTGGTGTCTTATATGTAACTGTCCCAAAAAAACCCCAAGAGGACTTCACCACCAGAAATCTCCCATCCTGCAGACAGCGCTGTCTGTTCTTGCCCTCTTGGCCACAACCCCTGAGCACCTCTGACGGCAATTAAAAAACGAACTCCATCTGATGTGTTTCACGTTTCCACCCCTGGTCGGGGATCTTTTCCCTTCTGTCTGCGGTTGTTTAACCTTGATCCAGTCATTCAGGTGAGAACAGAGAAAAGTGGAAACAAGTCTATGTTATTTTGCCCTGTGTGTCGAGACGCAGTGTGGCCACCACCACCTCAGCACGGGCAGGGACGGGCTCAGCAGCCTTTGAGCTCAAGTGTTCTCTGAAAACAAAACAGTGTTTTGATTATGGCTCAATGACATTTTATTTGGTTCAAATAAAATGTAATTATTTTACCAACTGGCTGCTGAAAATAGCGACTTGCGGAATTTTCCCCTGGGTATGGCTGTTGAACCACAGGGGAGATTGTGGGGAAGCACCGTTCAGGTGCCAAGCTCCAGAGTCCAGGGCGCAGCCATCGAAAGCCCCCCATTTTGCAAAGTCATCCTTTGCACGTCATATGTGTTTATACTGTGTTATTTGCAAGCTGTTCAGCTGCAACAAAAATTTCTGTGGAGCGGGGAGCAGAGGAGCGTGCTTTGGGATAAGATCCAGGCTGATGTTTCCATCAGCCACGAGCTGTCTACGTTGCACTGGCAGCTACGAATTAGGTGACTCAGTCCTGTGTGGTCACAGCGAGGCAGAAAATAGCAGTGTTTGTGGCACGCAGGGTGGTGAGGCTGGTCCCATCCTGTTTAGTAAATCAGCTTTTGAAACGACCACTGCACTTTTCCTTTCTCTGGTGCAACACCCAGACCAGCCTGCTTAATTTTACAATATCCAAGTATATCCAAATATAAGCCAGTGCTTTCAAAAGCAAGTCTTGGAAACTGTGTGTGAAAATTGCCCCCCCTCCACTCAGACACCTAAATAAAGAGCCTGCCTTCAGAAACACACTTTGAAAAACCCCAGTCTTTATCATTAGTGACATTTTGTTGAGATCTGTTATCTGTGTGGTTCTACAAGTGACCTAGAATAAGAAGAGCAGAATTCTTGTTTTTAGAAATAGGAAAATTTGCCCTTTAGGGAGTAGTCCATGACGCAGAAATATTCAGGGTGGCTGTTGGCCTTTGCTGTGGCTGTCATTGCATGGGATGCTCTTTCTAAGCTGTGTGGAATTGCCCTGTGGCAATCAACGAGCAAAAGCAGCTGGAGATGATGCAGGGTGGTTTTGTTGGCAGGGTTTCTTTCCCGAGGCGGATAAATCCACCACATCAGCGGTGTGCCCAGGGCAGCAGAGCAGGGGGAATTCGTGGCACACCACAGCATTTGCAGGGACTGCTGCAGGCCACAGCCACAGTGTGGATTGAGGTCGCGCTCGGTTTTTTCACCGTTTTCTTTCACTGTATCTGCAGCCAAAAAATCATCTGTCTGGCTTTGTTTTAGCTTTGCTTCGGCAGAACCAAAGCAGATTTCCTCCTGTCTGTTGCAGCAGGGTGCAAAGGCTTGGGACAGGTCTATTCCTAATGTCAAGCAGTGGCATAAAGGTCCCAGGTGCTCAGCACAGTCAGGGGACTTGTGTGGGCAGAGAAGAGCGTGAGATGGGTTTTGGCTGTGTATTTCTCCCGTTTCATGTTGCACAGAGTCTGGCTGCGTATTTATATCAACCAGGAGTCAGGAAGCATGGAAAATACCATACAACATTTGATTTTATCATTGTTATTAGGAATACACCACCCCAAAGACCCTAATTCTGAGCGCTAGCTTACAGGAAAACTAGAGCCTGTCTGATCCCCATTAGGACTTCTCTTCGAGTTAGTGAGCTCCAACTAGGAATACTTATTTTTTCAGAGGTAATCCAAGAGCAGAGGGTATAGCTCTTACCAGAAGGCATCTTTGAAATTACTACATTTGGAGGCCTATTATAGGACTCAGTCTATATGTAGAAGTGTTGGACTCACTTGAGGAAGGGGTCCTTAATTTTGTTTTGTATCTCTAGGTGCAACCTTGAAGTTTCCCACACATCATCCTTTTCTGATTGAATAGCGAAGGGGAAAATGGTTTGCTGAAAGGGCACGTGAGGCAGAGCACTGTCTAATATTTAATCTGGATAAAGTTAGATTAGGACAAAAAAGACTTAGAGGAGACCATGAACTACTTTGCCTATCGGAAATATGCAAGAAGAATTGCCATGCTTGGCAAAGTCTGTCTATAAATCCTAGAAATTCAATATTTAGAAGAAGCAATCACGAGTGCAAGATCTTCTTTCTCCCTCTTGGTAACCAACACAAGAAAGAATAAAAATGGATGAACCAAATGGGGATCCATCAGTCCCATTAGAAAGATCTGCTTTTCAGCAGATCCAGATTCCACCCTTCGAAATGCAGAGCAGGAACATGAGCTTAAACAAGAGCTAAAGTCTTCCCAAAACTAAATAGACACTATTCTGTAGTCTTACCTTTTCAGTGTGCATTCTGCCTCCAAATGACTGATCCATAAAATGGCAAATGGCAGTATTGAAATGAGCGCTGTGCAAGATTAAAAAAATAATGAATAAACCATTTGCCTCTGTCAATGGTTTAAAGAGAAGAGGCTGTATCTGCAGTTCTGCGTTTCTTTGGTATAGGAAGCAAACAGGTCTGCGAAGAGGCTTCTTAAAATCAAAAAATTTCAACCTAACCGCTGGTTCCGCTGTGTATTAGTGCATCTGTTGGCTTGTGGGGGCTTCTCTTACTCAGAATTGAACTGAGACTTACAGGAACATTTGTTTACTATGTATTTGACCAACCAGGTATAACCTAGCAACTAAATTACAAAGAAAAGACCAATGCATTAGGATAGGAACATGATTTTTAAGGTCTATTTAAGGTGAAAAACATACACAGATCATAAGCACATGCTGCTGGGATGAAGCTTTGCAGGAACCAGGGGACATTTGCTTGTTCAAGGCAAAGGTTGCTAAGAGGAATGCATGATATGACACTGAATATATATATATATATATATATATAAAGAATTTCAGTACAACAAGATATAAACTCAGAAGTCTCCAGCTACAGGTCAGATACTTTACTGCTTAAATAGACTTTGCTTGATTCCTCTAGATTCAAGTTTGTGATGTTGGGCTTCAAAATTCCCCAGATTTGCATGAAATAGAAGATGTGCAGCTGAGGGCTTATGTCAAATGAAAGGAGTTAACCTGCTGAGAAAACCTCATCCTCAAGGAATATTTTTCCTAAAATCCTTATGCCTGCTTTGTAGTGAATTATTCTGAACAAAAAAAGTAAGGGGTTTGCTTTTGAGGGGTAGAAGAGGTTTTTGGGTGTGTTGCTCTGGTTGTGAATTGCAGCCAGCACTTTGTTTGCAGCTCACACTGGTGCATGTTTTTCTGTCAGGCAGCAGAGTGATTATCACTGTTATTAATCTTCACTTCCAATAATTAATCAATTTCTGAGAATAAGAGAAAAATATATTTCAATTGTTAAAGCACTTTCACTGAGAGTCTCTTAATAGTTCCCACCTCTGGAACAAAGTTGTCATGTTTCTCTGCAGAAGAGAGAAGGTGTCACCCACACCAGTGTCCCAAAAACACCTTCCTCAAACGCAGCCAGGTGACAAACCCTGAGCATCTTGCTGGTGCTGCTGCCAAAATACCTTTCTAGAGGCTGACAGTGGAATTGCTCAACGCACCTGAGGATGCTGTGGCTGTGAGAAAAGGGCCTTTGCAAGGCCCCAAAAGTCTGCAAATCATGAGTCAGACTCCCTGAAAAGAGCAGGAAGGAAGGGCATTTTTAATTTTTATTTTATCTATGTGTGAGCATAAGGCAGTACAGTGTTAATTTTTTGGCTTCACAGATAGGGGATATCTGTGGGTTTGATGGTATGAGGTTTTCAGATGCTTCCTCGGTTACCAAACCTGAAATAAACTGTGTCCTCCACCTACCCCTCATTACCCCAGCAGTTAATCCTGCCCCTGATTTGATCAAGCTCCACCAGTCTCCTCTAACAAGGAGATTTGGATCAGTACACCACACAAAAAAGTGTGGATTTTTTACAAGAACATATGCTGGATTTACCTGGTTTACAAAGTAGTGCAAACAATGAGAAAGATCAATAAATTGGGTGCTTTTCCTTTGAATAGCAAGAATCCTGTGGGGAAATCTGCAGAGTCATGTAATTAAAGGCTGATAATGGAAGTCAGCAACAGGCTGGATTAAGTTTGAACAAGTGCTTATTGCTGCTGCACTTCATAATTATGAAAGTTGGGCTTTGCAAGTGTGCTGCCTTTCCCTGACAATTTTATGTGCCTCCAGAGAGTTATGTTTGAAGACAGGATATTAATTAATCATGCCTCTTCTGGATTCAGAGAGAGATTTGCTAGAGACTACAATTTTGTTCCAAAAGTGAAATGGTATTCACTTACATAAACCTTATGGCATTAAATCATGGCATAATGAGATCTATCCAAGTGGGAGGTATATTATTGAAATCCTATGGTTTTTCACCCTTGCTCTTCTCAGGGTCAGTTCCAAAATCTCAAAAACTCCCAGCTCCCCCATTTTTAATTATATTTTTCACATTTTGCCATTCCTGTCCGAATCTTATGGATTTCATTTTTGGGTCCTTTGAACTGACTAAAGTAACACTTGAGACATTGTGCTGACCTTGGAGTTCTCCTAGGTCTGTGAGCTCTGAAACAAGAGTTGTCCTCTTTGAAGGTAGAAACAAAATTGTGCATTTCATGCATTGCAAAGACAAAACCTCCAGATACATCACCCAGCATTGCTACAGAAATGTCTCTGAAGAAGCAGACAGGTTTTGCTCACGTTGAAACTGTTTTGCTCTGTATCTGGATTTTCTCTCCAAAGCTGTCTAACCTCATTCACAGCAGAGCCACAGGCAGAGTTGTGTTGTACACCTGCATGGCCTGCTCTTCTTAAAAACTTATTTTCTGCATTACTCTCTCACTACTCACCTCTGTTTTCCTCCATCTTCCCGTGCTTTTGTACCAAGGAAAATCTCAGTATTCAGAGATAGGGACGGAGAGGAGGTGCTTGGAACTGTTTCACAGGGTTTCTATTTACAAAAGCATTTCTGAACCACTTAAAATCTTTTGGTTAAGGTAAGGGAGATCAGTATCTGCCAAAAGTAAGCCCTCAGAGGCATTTCCACAGCCACATAAAACAAGCAGCCACCTGTGACTAAGTTGTGCAAGTTGTGTAGTACCAACAGGATCCTGGTTTTCCTCATCTGTTTTGTTCTCTGTTATGCTCTGGAAGTTGCATTTGACAGCAAGTGCTATGATGTGATGTAAATAAATAGGTCATTCATA
The DNA here is from genome assembly GCF_001604755.1 of Lepidothrix coronata. Lineage (NCBI taxonomy): Eukaryota > Metazoa > Chordata > Aves > Passeriformes > Pipridae > Lepidothrix > Lepidothrix coronata. The sequence continues at coordinate 2,815,444 of NW_016690296.1, forward strand.
AACAGTTTTACAAGTCATTGTTTTATCAGCCATTAAATATCAGCAAATGTTCATTAAAAAAGCATTGAGAACAACTAGAAAAACTAGAAGGCCAAACAGTCATAAGAGGGTGTGATATGCCTTGTTTTAGCACCATGATTTTCATATTGTAGTGAAAATTCCACTACAAAGGGGGCTATGGAAGGCTGGAGAGGGACTTTTCACAAGGGCATGAAGTGATAGGACAAGGGGGAATGATCTTAAATTGAGGGAGGGCAGGTTTAGATTAGAAATTAGGAAGAAATCCTTTATTATAATGGTGGTGAGGGACTGCAATGGGTTACCCAGAGAAGCTGTGGACTCCCCATCCCTGGAGATGTTCAAGGCCAGGTTGGATGGGGCTCTGAGCAACCTGGTCTGGTGGAAGGTGTCCTGCCCATGTCAGGAGGGGTGGAACGAGATGGTCTGTAAAGTCCCTTCCAATCCAAACCATTCTGTGACTCTGTAATTAACACACCTTATCTAGTTTGCTGAAGAAGAAATTGTTAAGAGCTTCTATGTTTTGAACATTATTGTAAGAGATTGACTGAAATTGGATGGTTTATACCTTGTGCCAAGCTGCCTGTTGGCAGGGATTTGGATACAGAGCTTTTACTCTAAGCCTTGGAGGAACTTCCTCTGTTGCTTTCTGGTGTATACCTATTGTTTGTGACTTGAAATAGATCCCCTGTTGTGTTATCCTTCAGCTAAAGGTGGAAATTCATTCAAATCTCCTTTAGAATTCAGGTTTTAACCTTTAAAAGAAATCTGGAAAAACGTCAGTGGGAGTCAGGCTGAGGGTAAGCAGAACTTGCCATTCCTGCTCTCCACACTTCTCACCAGCTCCCTCCTGGAGACTGCTTGGACTTCCCAAGGCAGAGAAGGAGACTCATGCCCTTGGTGTCAGACTTAGAAAAGGATTTTACAGTTGTCACAAGTGTGGTGTGTTGTGTTAGTGGCAGCACTGTGGTTGCTGACAGCTCCCTACTGCTAAACGCAAAGGCCAATTTGCAGCATGGATTAGGCACCCACGGACAACTCAGAGCTGATTTTACTTGGTATTTATTGATGCCCAGTGTCTTGCTTCTCACTCAGACTTGCAACTTGGGCATCATCTTTGTTGAGGACTGTTCTGTTTCCAGATAATGCTTAAATTTGGATGCGCGCATTCAGTAACGTAAGGATTTTATTCACAATGTTAAACTTTCTTCTTGTCTCTGTTATTGCAGGATTCTTCTTGGCTTTCTCATAGTCCTTGCCTGCTACTGAAAAGCTAATTTGCCAAGACTACCTCTCTGCTTAAATAGTTTCTGTGATACCTTTGCTGTATTACATGCCTGTTCATCCAAGTCAAGCCTTGTGATCATCTCCCACTTGCTGTTGGCACATTCCCTTCCACCTCTCCTTAACCTATGCTCCAAGGCTTTGCCACCCTCTTGTTACCTATTTAAGAGTGCACTTTTTTTTTGGTATTTCCAAAGGCTCAGTCATCTTCAGATGGCTTTTCTAAGAAGTGACTGTCAGAAGGATGTTTACAGTCCTTGGATTTCTGGCCAACACCATCTTATTTATTATCTGTTTCGGCTGAGGTTGAAAGCTTTCTAGGGCATGGGGCTGTTACTGTTCTGCTTGGATAGTCCCTAAAACAACTTGTATGCAAATAATAATAGTGGTAATTGCTAGGAACTCAGTGAATGTTATCAAGTAAAATCTACTGAAGCTAATGTCATGTTTTTAAAAGAGATGGTGCCTTGAACAAGCCAATTTCTCAATGGAAACTGCTGAAATAAGTGTGAAATGATTTCATTTTTGTCAAAGACTTATGTCACCTTTTGAACTGCAAAAGTTTCAGGATGGCAACAATGCCACAAAAAATTACTGTCCTAGGCTCCGTTTTCCATTCAGTACCTAGATTCAGTTTGAATCAGTGCTTCACTCTTAAAACCAAATTATTTTATATGTCACCTGCCACCTTGAGATTTGCAGGTGGTGTTCAAAAACCGCCTTAAACTTTTGAACTCCTGGACAATGAACCAGCAGCTCACATGTGATTCCTTGGTATAAATTCATTCTAACCCCAACATGTAGAAGGAAATTCACTCTAAGAATGCAGCTGTAGATATTAAGAAATGTCTCATATGGCCATGATGTATCTGTAAACTGTCACTATGAAATAGTTTGTGTGATAAGGGACACGCTGAACCTGGTCAAAGGGGAACCTGTGGTGTAACCAGCTCTTCCCTGAGCCAGGCCGATGGTGGAGCCAACCCCTCTGACACCTCCTTGGTGTTGAACAGCAGTGTTAAACAGCAGTGTTAAACCATCCAGGTGGTGACCCAGTCATGGTAAAATATTTGTGGGGCCTTGTTTCTTCCTTTGGCAGAGATTACAAAGGCAGACTACAGTCTGCCCATCAGGCTAGGCCAAAAGCACTTGGTGTAGTGAATGAATCCATGCCAAGACAGAGTTAGGAAGGGCTGGTTTGTTTTTCCCTTGACATGTACCTGTTTTCTCCTCTCTGTGCTTTCCTATCTTGGTCAACATGAGCACGCAACAAATGTGATAGGAAATGGATGTCAGGAGAATTTTTCTCCCCTTTATTGTCTGAATGGTCTTGCTTCTTAAACTTCCTAGGAGAAGTTCAGGTGGCTAAACAGAGTGGAAGGACACTGCTGGAGGCACAGGGGCAGCAGGTTTGCTAAAGGGTAAAGCCTCCAAGGAAGCATGGCACTAAGGAAGAAGGATTGCATGAGGGTTGTGGGATTGGCTGGGACACCGATGACAAGTTCTGATCCAAGTTGCTTATACGCCGTTGGAGACTTGGGGTGGGAAGGTTTGTGCTGCATAGGACTGACTGAGGCTGTTTGGTTGCTTTCCTAAGACAACCTCTCCCAGTCCCACCTCAGCGTTTAGGGATCTCAGGTCTCTTCTTGTCAACTTTTACGGGAGCAGCTTCTCAAAAGCGCTTTTGTCTGGAGCAATTGCCCAGACAGCTGGGCAAACCCATGCCAGTCTGTCCCTGTGTTTCCTTTCCCAAGAGCAATACTCCACTTTAGACTGGAGAGCCAGGCACTGGCTGCCTGACCCAGGATGCTTGTGGTCTTCTCAGAATAACACCACCCTCGACATGAGCTTGGCAAGTGCCGCAGGGAACTCACGGAAGGAAACAATTTGGATCTGTGAGCAAAGACTTCAGTTGCTTTCCCAGCTCTATGCGTTGACAGCCATCGTCTGTCAAGCAGCTTTGGCGGTATTCAACTGGTACTGGCAAGTTCAGAGACTGAAGCTGCCTTGGCTGGTTGCACCCACCTCCGCAATCATGGAACACGGCTGGAAGTGAGCCCGGATGGGTGGGAGGTGAGAGCAGCACCTCCGGAGCCACCAGGGCTGTGCTGGCCCAGCAGCATGGCAAGAGTCGAGACTTGAGTAAGTCCCTTGTGCTTGAAGTCAAACATCCTTCTGGGCTGGGGAAGACCAGTGAGGGCGAGGTGTGACATCCCCAAAGAGCCAAAGAGCAGAGACAGAATGAGGTGGGATGGGAGAGGCCATTTCCTGGTGGCTCTGGCGGATCCCCATGTGGGGAGGTAGCGCCAGGCACACACCTTGGAGCATTGAGGCTGGCAAAGCAGCGGGGCTGTGGGCAGGCAGTGCTGGCTCTGGGCTCTGCTCACAGCTCCCTGTGCCCTGGGATGCTGTCAGCAAGGTCCTGGGACATGGCCCTGAGCCCACAGACATCGCCTGTGCCACAACCTCCCCTTTGTTTTTCGTGGCGACGCATCCAGAGGCTGTAGCTGCGTTTCCTACACCCACTGGGAGGATGTGGGATTTTCCTGGCTGCGAAATGCAGCAGCAAAGAAGCTCTGCAGGCTGGGCCAGTGACTCAGCTCCTGGTGATGTGCAGGGGACAGTACAGACAGGCTCTCCCCTCTCTCTGTGCCCAGCAGCCCAAGCCACGGTGCCCTTGAACACCTTAATCCTTTTGTTTTCCACCCCACTCTTAATTTTGCCACACAGGAGGTGAAGAAATTAATCCCGCCAGCAGGAGATACCCCAACTGGTTTGGAGAAACAAACACATGATTTTTATTTTAAAAATACTTCATTCCTTTCATCATAGTCATTTCTGCAGAAACACAGTCAGAAGTTGCTGTGTAGGAGTATGGATTTCTGGTAACAAGGCCACCTACACAGATCCACCGCAGGAAATAGGAAGCCCAAACCTAAAGCCTTCATTGTTTAAGGCCCAGTTTTTGCAGAAGTGCTAAGCTGAGGGCAATGGGAATAGATGATGCTGAGCCCTTAGCAGGAGGTGGTCAGGATTGCACCATTCTCAGCCTTGACTTGGTGAGTCAGAGCATTGCATGGCATTTGATAGGCAGGAGGATTCTGAATCTCTCCACAAAAATCCCCGCGTAATAAATAATATCCTGTTTAATACAACTGTTGCATCTTGTTTTGGAACTAGGAAGAATAAAAATACTTGTTTCTTCCCACTCCCCTTCTAAAAGAAGTTTCATTTTTGGGTAGAGCTCCTTTAATTGTGATACATAAGCATTTTCAAATCTTATTTTCTCTTGGATTTGTAATATTGCTATTTTAAAACCTGTAAGCAATAATACATTTGTTTTCTGCAGAAGAATGCTAAGCATTTACTTCACCCACATAGTGGCCCAGTTTATGAGGACTCAACAAAAAAATATTTACGTATTTTGCATCAGGAACAGAAATAATATTTAAACCTGTCAGCCATTTTGTTGAATACGTTATTGGTTCCTAATATTAAGGAGGAAGCTGAAAAAGAGCCATGTAAGGGACATGTTTACCAAACACTAATCTCGACTATAGTAATTTTCTGCTTAGAGAAAATAATTATAGTTTTAACACCTCTTTTGCCTGTTTTCTGCTCTGCATGGACTGTATCTTCACTGACATGGATTTTTTCATATAGGAAAAAAAAAACAAAACCTTTGTTAAATGTATGTCCTTTCCAAAAGGAGCTATTCTGCATCAATTATCTTCAACCTCACAATGACTACAGTGCATGGACTGATTTTAAACAAAACACTCAGAAAATGTGTGGAAACAGTGTTTCTGTGGGGTCCTTTGGTCAGTCATGGCATAAGCTCTTTAAAGAGGAAACGGGGAATACAGACTTAAAACTGAGATGATCTGATACCACTTTTTTAAAAGTTGGTAAAATGTTGTGTTTTTTTACTGAGATACCTTCTAGTGTTTCTAAATCAGATCTGCAGTGTATGCAGTCAGTTTTTCCTTGATGTTTAGAGCTGTCATGGTGCTTCTCCTTTGGAGGTCTGAAAAAATTTACAGGAAGGCATATATCTGTTTTCTCTATATTGAGGACATTGAGCAGAGGCAGGTGGAGAAGGAGCTACACTAGGAAGGAATTTCAGACAATTGTGTGGATGTGTAAATTATGCTGGGTTTGTTTGTTTGCACTAAGCTATATTTTTGGGTAGCAAGTGTTTCAAAATAATGCTGGAAATGGTTTAGGTTAAGCTGTTGCATTTGCTTCCTATGGAAACCTATTTTTATCGCTTCGTTTAATGTTGGGGGGATTCTTTTTATAGTGAAACTTCTGTCACTACTCAAACCAGTTAGAAGCTTTCAAAGGACATAAAGTGGCCTTGAGAGCAAAGGCAAACTCACTGAGACTGCACCAATTTGTTGCAGCCCCCGAACCAGGCACAAGTAGTTCCCATGCCACTTCCCACAGCCCTTGCTGGCCCAGTGGGATTTTCACTCCAAGGAAATAAGGATTAGATTTCTGCACCATGATAACCCTACAGTACACAAAGCCTATCCTATTTGTGACTAAAATGTTAGAGCAAATCCCCTCTCTTTCCAGGTGAAGCTTCCAAACTCAAATTTGTACTTTTTACATGTCAAAAGTATGTGAAACTCTTAAGAATGATAGGACTGCAAGATTTGCACAGGCATATACAGTATGTGTGTGTGTGCACATGCATACAACATGAGGGGAGTAATAAATGTATGTGAAAATGTTAAGGCTGTGGCCAGAATTTTTCACCTTTGCAGCTCAGGTTTGACAGCCTTGCTTTGTTCTTAATTGGTGTGTGACATCTAATTCAGACAAGCAAAAAAAAACCCAAAATTACTTGAGCTATTTCAAGTTTAGTAATTAGTGGCAGTAAGGACTCCAAAGAGGTCAAGAGCTATAGCTTTAGGTCCCCACAAGGCCACTGGAGTTATGCCACATCCCAGAGCAGTCTCCTAAAGGTCAGCACACTCACCTTGGGGACAAGGCTCTAATTCTCGAATCCTAGTTCCTCTTGACTTGAAGCAAGGCCATGATTCCAGCTCTCCCACATCCCACAAGCATCCTGCAGCGAGTCTGGCTCTGTCTCCCTGCTGGAAGTGGTTCCATTTGACAGCAGTATTCCCAAAGGGAGAAAATAACTCGACAGAGTGGTCAGAGCACTCGGGGGGACTGTGTGAAAAGCGAGTTGAGCTCTCTGCTCTCCTGGGAGTGTGCCTCTAATTATTAATACAGAGTGGGAGTTTCAGAAAGTGTGGTTTGGGGGTTTAGCTTTGAACAACCAACTAATAATTACAGCATTTTGCACATGGGTTGTGTGAGAAGCCTTGTTTTCTTTTTTTCTGAGAAAATAATTCTGTGTCCAACCACATATTTCAAGCCCTGCCTGGATAGTGTTTATGAGTGTGTTTTCTATCGTCACTGAAAGCCACAGAGGAGGGAAATAAGCATCAGAGCATCACTCACCTCACACTTTAGTAACTGGATGCCCTCTAGCGAGGCTGCCACTGCTCTCAGATCTGTCAGTCCTTATTTATATGGAGATATGTGACATTTCCATGTGTCAAGTGTGACAATGGTGAGTTCTGGCCCAGAGCACTTTCTGCTGCCCAAGTCTTTCTCAAAATCCACTTATGCTATGCAGGGGTGTTTAAAAGCAGTTGTAGTGTGGCAATATTTGATTTGTTTAACTCAGTGAGGAGGTTTCCATTTTAAATATGTGGTGTGACTTCACGAGGCAGTTTGCAGGATGTGAGTTATTCTTCAAAACTGTAAGTGACCAATTTAAATATTTTAATATTAAATGCCTCATCAGTTTATGGAACTATTTGGGCTCTGTTAGTAAGACTCTTGGCATGTGAAAGCACACAAATGTTTGTTCTATTGCTTTACCCCATCCTCTTTTAAATGCCAAGATTGGTGAAAAGAAGCTGTTATTCCTCTGCAATGTTAGAAGCTGATCCTGCTTATTGCTCTGAAAACAAACTCACACCTAATGAAGTGAGAGCACAGCACTCCTTGGCAGTTCCTTGGGTCTTTTTTTCCTAAGGCCAATTGAAGATTTGCCTTCGAGTGGGGCTGACAGGATTTGGGACTGTACTGTGGGCCTGAGAGATGATAAAGAACTTAGAAGTTGCATGGCGGCAATAAAATTGCCATGCAATTGGCATACTTTGGAATATAACTTGCAAACAATTTTTTCCTTCTTGAACTCTTTTGTATTTTATTAAAAGCCCAGTACCTTTTCATTTAAAAACATATTTCACTGGAAGTAATTTGCAGTATTATCTCCTAAGCAGCTCTTGCCCTTAACAATGCTTTGATATTTAGGTGCTTGCCAAACACAAACTGCAGTTCCACTTTCCTTTTTGGGCAGTCTCTGACTCGAATGAACACTCAGACTGAAAACCAGGCTTCGAAAACCAGGCTTTGCTGATGTTGCAGAGGGAGGATCTCAGCTGGATGCACACGTTGCAGCCATCCAAGGGGAATCTGCAAATGCCAGGTAAGAACCTGCTCTCCAGGTCAGCATGAAGGGAAAAAGGGATGCAAAGGATGAGGTTCACAGCCATCTGCCTCCCCTGGCCCTCACAGCTGCCCAGGCTGAAGAGGGGACAAGATATCCCTCACTATTGTGCAAACTAAAGCACCAGGAGACACTTGTTCTGTTAAACACTTGCAGGTTTTGTGCTAATTCAGCCACTGCTTGACATTCCAGACTTAAGAGATTAACGGGCAAACCAGAAATAACTTTTCCCCATTTGTAGTATATATGGCAGGTATGACTGTGTGGCGTTTTCCTACTTTCCGAGGTCAGGTAATGGGATAAGAACAGGAAGAGAGAAGTGACACGCATCATAGGTAAACCACAGTCATCAATCTCTTCCTGTGGCAGCATGAAAAAAAGTGCAGTCACTCTTAACAGGCTCTGGGATTCCCCACAATCAACTAGAACTTCAAATTACGTGGTTAGTACTAGAAACATTTAATCAGCAACGTGGAAGAGGAATTACGTGACAGACTATTGCACGTAAGAATTCCTCTCTTAAACAGAAAAAATAAAGGAAAGTAAGTGAAAATGCACTTAGTGAACCATTTAACACTTCAAAATAATTTTTGAGAAATTCAGAATTAGCACACAAAGTCCTTAACTTGCAAAACAGTTTTATTTCACACTTATACAAAGTTAAGACATTTTAAACCACTTACAATACTACAGATTACATCAACTGCCACCGACTATGCTAATAGGGAACTTCTCAGGTCTCTGGAATTTTACAGGCTTTGAAAGTTTTAAAACAGATCGTCTAATCAGGACCCAAGGATAAACCCTCCTGCAGAGCCACATAATTGGATGTCAGGTTGTGTCCCCTCTGTCCCCATAACACAGAAGGCAATGTGGCTCTCCAGTAAGTCCCAGATTGACAGTATGTGCAAGAAATACTCAAGAAAAGGAAGGTGCTCCTAAAAAAAACCAAACCCAAACCTGTGATGTGTGAAATGAATTTGGATTGCATGGATCTAAATACATTCAGTGTTCCACAGATATCCACGGTGAGCTGTTTTTTCACTTCAGCTGTGAGTCCTCCTTTCAACTTAACTGTTAACAGCCAAGGACAAAATGTACTCTAGTGCACCACAGAACTGAACTTTTTAGGTACCTAAAATTCTGAAGTAATGGCAGCTCTAATCTCTGGGGAGTAAGAACAATGGCACAACATGTTGCCTGGTTATACAATAAACTTTGGTGACCCAAGCACGTTACATTCAAGTTTTATTCAGGTTTTGGGTGATCAGATAAACAGAAGAACATCTATGGATGGCACACAGCTCCAAATGAAGAACCAAGGCTGGTTAGCTACATTTGCTTCCCATTAAGTCCAAAACTAACTTGCTATGAGAAAACAGTATTTCATACAGAAATACAGACAGATTTGCAATTCATTTTAAGAGTCTTTCACGGAAATAAACAAAAGGAGACAAATACCAAAAGATAACCTAAAAACCTCAAAAGGAATAAAAAAATACTGTGCTTGTCCCTTTAATCTGTAGCCTTAGGAAAGTCCAAGTGGTCTTTCCCAGCAGCAGTGGGAATCTTTGCATCTTAAGTGAGAAGTCTTTTAGTGAAATAGTAAAACACAGCGAATTTTGTCCAAAATGGCAACTGGGGAAGTTGTTGTGGGGGAGAGAAAGGGACCCTGCCTTGCAGGTTCAGTCCATCCTTCCTTTTCACTTCTGCAGTATCTCATTTTAACAATACTGAACACTGCAGCCCCCTCTTCCCCAATTAACTTTGTTGAAAAAATAATGAACCAAAAAAAAAAATAAAAAAATCTGTCCTTCCTGACTTTATATGACAGAAAATATGCAGGAGACACAAGCCCAGTTTTTAAGTCTTTTCCAGGTTATCTTTTGGAACAGCTGTGTAGCAAGGCAACAAATATTAATATAAGCTAGTTTTCTTCATGATTCTCAAGAACTCCTGCTCACTTACTTCTCCATCTCCATCTCGATCAGCTTCATCGATCATTTCCTACAAAACACATCGGACATTTGATCAAGCACTGGACTCAAAACACAAGATAATCCACTCATTAAAACAACAATCAATCAGAAGCACTTCATGTGAAAACATAACCGTGTTTGACTGGCCCTTCATATTTCTGACCTCTCAAACCTTTTTGTATAGGCATAAATTTTCACCCGGTCCTTAGGAGCTACAGGATAGGTCTGTGCCTGTTAGGCAGGCTCTGGTAAATCAGAATTTACCTGAAGTTCTTCATCTGTTAGATTTTCTCCCAGCTCCTTGGCAACCCTTTTCAAGTTTTTGAATGAAATTTTTCCTGTCCCATCATCATCAAATAATCTGAAGGCTTTCAAGATTTCTTCCTGTGAATCCTTTTCGCTCTAAAACAAGAGTAAAACACGTGTTAATTAGAAAACTCCTGACTTCAAGCTGCTTATGCTGTCACAAGAATTTCTACTAAGAATTCCTACCATTTTTTGTGTCATCATGGCCAAAAAGTCTTCAAAGTCGATGGTGCCACTTCCTTCCTTGTCAATGTCTGCTATCATTTTCTTAATCTCTTCCTTCTTTGGCTCAAAGCCCAAAGCCCTCATTGCAACCTGCACCAAGAACCAATTGTTAGAAGACCACCAAAATTAAGTTGTAAGCAGCTGAGCTAAAGCTTGTTTCATTTCCTTGTTCAAAAATGTAGTAACAATTCACTGCAATGAAAACACCTTGGTATCTCTTACCAGATTCTTTCATCTTTCCAAACAGAAATAGTGTAGGCTTGATATTCTGAAGATTATGTTCTTCCTACATGGTCTAGTGGAAATCCATAGTTAATTAACATTAGGCAGAAATTTTCCTGCTGAACACTTTTCTAATGGAAAGTGTCAATTCATCAGAAACATGTGTTTTCTGACCAGTTCTTTGCAATGGGACAACTTGAAAAAGTTCCTTTTTGTTTATTTTAGAGGGCAACACTTTCTATTGTAAAATATCTACTATTTTGAATTTATTTTGAAAAAGAAAACAGCATTAAGTGGTTGATGCTAAAACAAGTCAGTCTCTTTTAAGAACTGTACTTTAACATGTATCATCTGCATTCAGGAAACATGCTGTCCTTAACCAAGTACTTCCAAGTAAATCCTGAGCTAAGCCACAGGCTTAGGTAACTCGTGCAGAAATTGAGGCAGAGTCTGTGTATGTGAGAAATCAAGGTCAAGGAGATAATTAAAAGGTTCACACAGAAAAGGATAAGACACATAAAAACACAGGGAGAGAACTGAGAATAATCCTCCCCCTTGTACTACTGTGTGTATGCAAGTGCACACACACTACCTGAATTGCTACTGAAATGAAACTCAGATCCCTCTTTTGCTCTTTTTTATATTAAAAAGCAGGTAATTTTTTGATTACATATATGCAAATGTGGTTGTAACCTTCCTGAATGTGTGCAAAATGTGTGTTTAGTTCTGAGGTGAAGAAAATATACGATATTCTGGCATTCATCCCAGAACAACAAAAGTCCATTTCCCAGAAACAACCATCTCAGACATGAAAACTGAAATGTGTACTGCATGTACCTAAACACAGGAACTGTTTAGTTCCTCTAATGCTCAGATAATTCCAAGTTATCAGACCTAAATATTCACATATTAGAGAAGCCCGTCTGCTCTGAAGCATTACATGCAGGGTACACCACGTAATACACCCCAAATTCAGTCATGACAGCAAGCCATTACTCTTGTTCATACTCCCAAAGTATTTTAAAGTAGGGCTGGACAAACAGAAAAAGCGGCTACAGTTTTAAGATCAAAGATATTTTCATACAAGGGAAAAAAAAAAAGTTTGAAAACCTTCAGTTCTTTGATGTCGATGCTCCCAGATCCATCGGTGTCAAACAAATCAAAAGCTTCTCGGATCTCCTGCTTTTGCTCTTCTGTAAGTTCAGGCTTCAAGCCACTTTTCTTCCGCTGGGCTGTAGCTAAGCCAGGTTTTCTGTAGTTGGATGCCTTCAGAAAGTAAGGGAGACAGCAGATAAGAAATAGCCCATTCCAGGGAGAATTCAAAATACATTAAATTATAAATAACAAAAGTAAAACCGTAGCAGAAGTGAGAGACATTCCTTGCTGCAAGTGGTAGACACTGAGGTCTCTATGCTCATTTCTTTGGTTATTCTAAAAAGAATACAAGCAAAGACTTTGTTCCTGGAAAATGTGCATTTGAGCTTCATGTTTTCTGTTTTAAACAGAAGGAGTTTTGAAGATTGAAGGAGTAAAGCCAGAAGAACAGGCAGGCAGACTGAAAATGAACACCCCACTGAGGAGACTTCGGACCCTCTGTACCTCCTGCGGTGGCCTGGATGTGTCAGGAGTGGTTTCACCTGGAAAATGTGAGTCCATCATCCTCACAGCTAAAAAAGTTGGTTGCACAGGGTCTCCACTGTGAATGGCACACAAATTCAGCCACTCCTCCAAGCCAGCTCTGAGATGGGGATGTCCCAGAGCACCTGCTCTGAGGGAGCAAAGTGTAAAGGGAGCTGTGCAGCTCCAGGCTCCCTGTCCCCCGAGTAGGAGGGAGCTGTGCTGTGGAGCCAGGTAACAACGTGTTCTGGGAGCAGTGAGATCAACACGAAATCTGTCCCTTAAGGAGCACTAATCTGCTTGTGCTGAGCTGGTACATCATTATCCAGGATAATTCTGAGACCTTTCCTGCCTCTAAGTGTGAACTGTACAGTACAGGGTCTGCGGGTCCCTCCCATCTACTAGAGCTAGAAAGATGTTTTCCTCAAGTCTAGTTTCGTTTTTAAGTCACCAGCAGACAAATTTTAGTCCTTCAGTCTTGAATCTGCACAGACTGGTGGAAGGAAAGGCAGTCCCTCCCATCCCCAGCTTCAATTGGTTGGGCTTCATAAAAGCAAATAAACACCAAGCAAGGAATTTGTTACCTAGCTACTGCTAACCACTTTCTTATCTCAGCTGAATCGGTACCATTTTTCTGGCTGGGATCACTCTCTTAAATTCTCAATGTGTAACACAGAAATCCCATTTTCTTGTAGTTAACCGTGAAATTTCTTTTTTTTTTTTTAACACGATTTGTCCCTCCCAGGTTGGATTACAAAGCAGTTCGTCTGGCTTTTCCCTGCTATCGACACGAGCATCAGATTTTTACCCTTTATATGCCGCTCTGGCAAAATCCCACGAGAGATCTTTTTCCTGACTATAGAGCCTTATCGTTCTCTTTATTCCAAGTCTGAGCTGAACAAATCCCTTCCAGGTTCCCGCTCCTGGCCTGGCCGGTGCCATCCCAACCTGCCACCGCGACAGCACGAAGCGGAGGAGCTCAGCGAGCCGTGCCGAGACGAACCAGGCATGTTCCCCCCGGCTTGCTGAGCGCAGGTGCCGCATTTTGCGAATCCCGGTGTTTTTTTCGGGAGAGTTTTCCATGGTGACAGAGCTGGGGGGGGCGGAGGTAACCAGGCGGCGACGGCGGCCTGGGTGGGAGTGGAACCCTGAGAGGGGTTTGCAGGTTGGCGGGGAGGCGGAGGGACTCGGAGGGAGTCGGCGGTGGGAAGAGGAGCCTGCGGGGGAAGTAAAGGAAGGGAAGGAAGGAAAGGAAGGACGCGCTCACCATCCAGGCAGGAACCATCCGGGACGGGACCGGGCGGGACGCACCGCAACAGACACGCGCCGGCCGATCGGCCAATGGGCGAGCCGGACGTGCCGCGGGACCCGCCCCCCCGCCCAGCACGGACCAATGGCGCCGCGCCTTTCCCGTGATTGACAGCTGAGAGCGCCGCGGGGCCCGCCCGCGGAGCAGCGGCCGCCGTGTCCAGGCAACTGGCGTGTCCAGGGAGGCGCCGGGAAGCGCCGGGAAGCGCGCACACACCGGTGAGACACCCGCACCCGCACCCGCCGCCGAGCCACCGGGCCGGTCCTCCGGACCGCAGGAAGCGGCCGGGCCGCCGCCACGGCAGTTCCGGGGCGCCCGCTGCGTCCGCTCCAAGCTGCTTCCCCCCCTCCGGCGATCCGGGAAGCGCTTCCTCTCCCTGTGAAGATCAGGAGATAGTGTTCGGATGGACTTTCGCTGAGTGGGATGGAAACATGAGCTTTTTGGATTTTGGGCTAGCTGCGCCAAGGGGCCTTTGGGGAGATGGAATAAATGATATGATGAATAAATTCCAGTACCTGAAGGGGACTTATGGGAAAGATGGGACAAGACTGCTTACAAGACAGGACAAGGGGGAATGGATTCAAACTGAAAGAGAGTAGGCTTAGAATAGTTTAGATATTGGGAAAAAATTAAATATTAGGGAAAAATTTTTTACTTCGGGGGTGGTGAGGCCCTGGCACAGGTTGTCCGTAGAAGCTGTGGATGCCATATCCCTGGAAGCGTCCAAGGCCAGGGTGAGTGGAGCACTGAGCAACCTGGCCTAGTGGAAGGTGTCCCTTCCCATGGCAGGGGGGTTTGGAAGGGGATGATCTTCAAGGTTCCTTCCAACCTACACCATTCTGTGATTTGAAGCTGAGCATAAAAGGTATAGGGCTCAGGGTTCTCAATTCTTGGTGTGTATACTTTGTAATTCAAAAAGGAAGTTTTAGTTTAATCCAGGACTGTGGTATGGAAGAGATTTTGAGGAAAAGAAGATTTATTTTTGGTGTGTTTAAAACAAGTAACAGATCAAAATTTTAAAACCTTGGCAGTTTATGAGGTATTTAGAAGTGGCATTGCTTTTCATGCATGCATAAAGTATTGATGTCTGCTAAATAGACTACATAGAATTGGAAACAGATAAGTTTGGTTTTCCAGATTTTGAAGATTAAACCTTCAAAGGGTACAACTATTGGTACCAAGAAGAATCTGTACAGAGCACTTGTTATTTTATGTAATTTGCCCATTCTGCTCTAATGAACTTTTACTCTAAGTAAGGCAAATAACTGAAATTCCAGATAACAGGTCAGGAGGGGCATAGTAGTTCTATACAGTCTGCAATGCTTCAAGTTGAAGAAACTATGGGAAGAAGGCCAGAAACGATTCAATGGCATTTTAGCAACACACCATTTCAGCAATTGTATGCACTGACGTCTCATAATAAGTGCACGGGATAAAGAATTGTTTTATACGGAGCAGAGCTGTGTTCAGGGTTAGACTGCTAAATTACTTTTTTGGGGATCTGTGCTCTGGCTTGCTGTGAGGTTGGGTCAGTAAGTTTGTGTTCTGTCCACAGATGCTACCCACTGCCCATGGCTTTCAGGGATGTGAATGCAAGGAGACATATTGGACTCCAGCAACTCTCATCCTTGGCATCGACCGGAAGAGCATTTCTGGGGCCAATGAAATCTCATAAATTCATTGTGGATGAAACCACCAACCAAAGCACATTGATTTGTTCTGCTGTTAGACTGATTGAAAGTTTGGATTTGACTAGTGCTGCTGGACAGCTTCTTAATGAAACCATTCAGGCACAGAACAAGGAGTTTAAGACTGGGCTGAGTACCCTGTTGTTCCTCGTTGGTGCGTGGAGCAGTGCCGTGGTGGAGTGCCTCCAGCAGAATGTTCCTGTTTCAGCAATAGTGTCTGTGATGTCTGAGGGGTTGAACTCTTGCTGTGAGAGAGTCCAGTGTCTCCAAATATCAATACATGATGTAAGGAAAGAGCTGTGTTCTAGCAGAGTTAGGCCAAACGCTTTTGAATGCAAAGCTTGCCAAGTGGGATGTGACAGTCTTCTAAATCCTCAGGATTTGCTGTATTTTCATAAATGTATTTCTGAACCAGAAGTAATTTCAATAAGTTGTTGTTCCCATCAAGAAGATGATTGTCATTTTAAGAAGGGCCTGGTTTCACCCTTGGTTGGCTTTGTTTCATCAGCTTCTCTTGTCAAACCAGAGGGTGACAGAAGTTCATCTGTGATTCCTGGAAGTGGTGTTATTGCATCCAGCTGTATCAAACAGAAGTTAACCCACAGCAGACACTTCAGGACTTTAGGAAAAAGCCATTTTTCAGGTCAACAAGGTAATTTTCAGGAATACCTTTTGAAACCATCAGCAGATCCATGTGAATGCTCTGATTTAGGACACCTGGCAATGGCTCTGAGTCATGGAAATCAGACTGACGTGAAACTGCTCCAGAGCATTGTTGAGTATCAGCAAGAGAGAGCAGAGTGCAGGGGCTCTGCCCAGCTTAATATCACAGAGATTGTGACATGCTCTTTGCTGGGCCTGCCTGAAAGCTATTCCTGTGTCTCCCAGGGCTTTGTCACATTAGTGTCACCAGAACAAGCCAAAGTCATCAAACACTTTAAAGACAAATCCCTCCAGATCCTGCTGGTGGATGGTGACCTAACAGAGCAGTATCGTCACTTAGGTTTTAACAGACCACATAACGTAAGGACCGTATTGGAGCATCCTAACCTAGAGGGAGGCAGAGCAGGAGACACGTGGCTAAGCAGAATGTTAGATATTCTAGTGACCTTTGAAGTAAACCTAGTTTTGGTCAAAGGAAGCGTGTGCAAAAACTTACTGGACAGATGCACCGCAAGCAGGATACTGGTAATCAGTCCTGTGCCTCGGGATGTGTTGTGTGCCTTTGGGGAGGTCACTGGTGCCCAGCCAGTGACATACCTGAGCCAGCTGAACCCTTCCTGTGCTGGGAACGGGGCCCAGGTGGAGCTGTGGGAGGCCAGCGATGGGCGTGTGATGGATCTGGGTGAGCTTGTGCCGGTCCGGATCAACGTGCGAGGCATCCCCCTGCTCACTGCCGTGCTCACCACTGCTGTGGCTTCCAAGGTGCAGCTCCTTGAGGACCAGTTCTGGACTTCAGTGTATCGACTCCACCATGCTTTAAAAGATGGGAAGGTTTTTCCTGGGGGTGGTGCAGTGGAGCTCTTGTGCCTCAGCCACATCCAGGTGCTCACAGAGCAGCCTGTGCGACCAGCAAAGGCTGGGAAAGAGTTTCCCAGTCCTTGGCTGGACACACCTGTGGCAGAGTATAAATCCCTTGTGCTCCAAGCACTAGCAAGTGGCTGGAAGAGGTACCTTTCCGTGGTCATGTGTAACATAGCAAAGGCTCCATCGGAGTTGGAAGCACGTGCATTAGTGGATCATCACCTCAAGAAAGCAGTGGATTGTGGCTCTCCCTCAGCATATATATTGGAATTGTTCAGAAGAGGTGATGTGCTTGGGGGTGGCTCTAGTCCCTTTGCTGACCATGGCGAGGGTTTAAAGGTTTACGATAACGTTGCAGCCAAGACAGAGGCGTGGAGGAGAGCCCTGGACTTGGTGCTGCTGGTGCTTCAGACTGATGCCGAAATTATCACAGGCCCCAAAAGGAATGAGCTGTTGAACTCGCCTGTGTCAAGTGAATTTCTGTTCTTATAGGACTTTGCAGTCCCTGAGTCAGCGGGAGAAGTCCAGGTTCAACTTACATGTCCTCGTAATTTATAAAGCAAACACTGAGATGTGATTATGACTTTAGAGCGTAACAGCAGAAATCAGAATGAGAGACAGTCACAAGGTAATTTTTTATTTCTAGAAATGGGAATTAAATAACAAAAATCAGTTATGAGCTTACCTCTCACTCTAGCCTACTAATATTGTCTGTACAGATGTCTCCTAGTGTCCTCTAAAGAAAGGTAGGGACTTCTTACATGACATTGGTGTGCTTGTGTTAAATTAAAGAATATATATAATGTAATTAATTATGAATTAATACCTTGTTCTTAATTTTCATACATTGTAAGCATAAGAGTTAAACTTGAGTGTTACATTTTACACTAAGAGATCATATTAATAGATTCTATTTTTGTATATTTATGTGGTCCATATATCTCCTATTTTCCGATACATACCCTTTGGAATTTCTCTGGATTTGACAAATTCATGCTGAATCCTTCCTTTTGGTATTATAGACTGGGTGTATCTCCACAAAATTTTCAATTTTACATCACGAACTGGATTTCTAGGTTGTTTCAGTTATCTTTGTAGAGAGGAAAATGATCTATGTTTTAGGTGTTGGCTAAAAACCGTAAACAGGTCTATCATGATTGAGGCAAGGCATTTTTACTGTGTTACAGCACTTATAATTTGGAAGCAGAGCCCTGAAGAACTGGCACTTCATTGAAAGAAAGAGGTGTGTAACTATGGAGATTTTTTTTTTTCTGAACTTGGCATTCTGAATCATACTTAAAGTGAAATGTCTCAGTTCTGGTGAAAACAGAACAGAAAACAAATGGAAATGGTGATGTTAAAGTGTATTCTTGCTTTCAGGAACTTTCTCGTTAAACTGCTGATGGCTGGCATACAGATGATGAAATTCACCCTCAAATAAGGTTTAAATATATAGAGAGATGAGTATGTATATTAAAGTAGTGTTATATCTTTGACCTGAAACAGCAAATCTTTTGGTTTTCTATCAAACTCCAGAATTCAGTGGATTTTGGGAAAATCTCATCAGTACTGTAGGGGTTTATAATTTTAATTTGGAACAGTATTTCCTAGCAGCATAGGGGTCTAGTTATATGGAAGTTTTGATCAGCCTGCAATTACATTTTCATTATTAATCAGTTGGCACATTGATGTTTAACTGCTTGGTGTACTGAGACACGAGAGAGAAAGAGTCTGGTAGATCAAAAGAGGCAAAAGGAGCTGGTGGCTGTTAAGTGAGAATGAAGTGGAAACACAGCATATAAATAAATATGAACAGACTCTGTGCTCTGCAAGGGTTTGCAGCTCATGTTTGGCTTTATACCGGGTTTTTTTTGAACCTCCCGTACTGAGAATTGCATAACCCCAGTTCCCAAGAAAAGATCCACTTGCACTTTATTTGAATAATAGAGTTAAGTGTGTTGTGGAAAAACTGCAGACATGAATTGTATTGAGGTGGTCCAAACATCTATTTATGGGGCTCTTAGACACTGAGAGCTGACGCACCAAGTGTTGAGAAAGTCCAACATGATGTAATTTTTCCAATCAGGCTTGTAAAAAGCACATAATGATATATTTAAATGCCGTGATGCCGAAACCAGGACAAGGGGTTTTCTAAAAAGCTGTCAGACATGATATTTTGATTAATTAACACTTGCTTATCTACAGGCCCATGAAATGGAAAATTTTATAAACTGGCTAGATATTGTAGCCCGGGTTACTTAAAATTATTTCTCCTCAAGGCATCCTCTTCTGCAATTTGGAGTACAATATACTAGTACAGTATAGTTCCCCAGCCTCAAATCTCTTAAACCTCTTTGTAACATGGAAGGAGATCCTGTGCGTGTCTGCCGTGGCGCTCGGCGCCGGGAATGATTTCAACATCTGCCACGGGCGATTTCGGCTTCTGCCAGGCAGAGGCTCCTCCTCTGTGCACAAAGGCTGTTTGTGTAGAGCGTGATGTGATGGCAGGGCTAAACTTTTACATGTGATGTGCTTGGGAAATTGGGAAATGGCAGAGATTTCAGGGAAAGGATCGTCCCAAGGCATTGGCAGCCTCTCACCCCCTGCTGAAACCAAGTCCTAGTCAGGTGCCTTGTTTCTCCCTTGCATCCCAGTGTCATCATTTCCAGCTCACTCCTCCTGTTTATGGCTGATGACATTTTCTCTTTATAAGGCCAATTTTTTAGGTCTCTGCTCCTTGAGGATTTCCTGAAATGTGGTGGAGGGCTTAATCATGGCAATAAGACCCTTGTCCCAAGCTGGGCCAGCCTAGGGGGCACAGCCTACCTTCATATCCTGGCTTTATAAGGACTGATAGCCTGGTGATCAGTGGTTGTGAAGAGGCACCTGATAGTTTGCCTACTTCAAGTATACTGAAAATTGTGAGCTAGGAAATGTAGGAGACAGTGGTCCCCAGGTAGACAAAGGAATGACTGAGGGAGACTGGGGGCTGGGAAGGTTAACGTAGTTATGGAGCAGGGAGGGCTGGAGGAGAAAACTTCAGCTCACAAGAAAGTTGGGAGAGTCAAGACAGTTTATTTGTACTGACCTCCTGCTGATATCCCAGGCCAGAGCTGCTGGAGAGGCTGGGAGAACATTTTCCTTTTTCTTAGTGGGAAGAGGGGTGGAGAGGGGAATCTAATCTAGGAGAAAAGTTACGGAGTGACAAGAGATTTTCAGCTCTGCTCTGAAGGACAACTGGCAGACCTGAGTCATCCCATCAGTTACATCATCAGCAAAAGATCATTCTTACAGCACCAAGACCTTCTTCCATGAAAAGCAGGTTGGCTTCCCATAACCAACTCAGGCAGGACATCTAGAGGAGTTGAACTAACTCTACCAGGTATCAAGTGAATTAAATGTATTTTTATGTGGGTTTTTTTTTAATCTGTTTTGTGTTTAAACTCTAGAATGCCCTGCTACGTGACAGTGCCATACTCAAATGTCACTGAGCTGCTCCTTCAAGGAGGGGCTCGCTGTTTCTGGAACCTGGACTGCTGTGCACTACAGGCATTTCTGGGAGTAACAGAGACTCACTACAAGCCTTACAATTTGTATAAGGCAAACTGACAGGAAGTCTTAAATTGTTGTTTTTCTACAGCTGCTGTAAAACAGGGATCTAGTACTGACCAGCTGTAAGTGTGGTTTGTTTTTTTAATCAGAACCACAGGCTTCATGGGGTATTCTTTACTTTTGGAAGGACCAGGTTGTGGCTGTGTTCAGAAGTGTGGCACGGTGATACGTTTGCTTTGTCCCTTGTGCGACTTCTTTGTGTTAATTCTTTCCCTGGGGAGTTAAGCTGGATTTTTAGCTTTTGGTAGCTTCCAGAAAGGCCTTTTCCAACCTTAAGGATTCCACGATTCTATGGTTCTGTGAATGTGACCATCCATGCTGCTGTTTCTACAGCTCTTTTTTCACAGCCACTTGTAGAAGTGTCACTTACTCATAGCACTTTAAGACAGAGGGAATATATTCCAGTTTTATTCCTCTCTCTCCATAGATCAGCAATCCTTGGAGACTATTCCACACCAGCACAGTTAAAGCATGGTTTGTATGACCTAATTTGGAAAAGTCAAAAAATTGGACTAAATTCTGCCACTTTCCACCAGCATTGCTGCATTAATTAACCATTTATTGCAAAGGTGCAGGACCAAGATCTTTTTCTTTCAAGGTGGTGTGTTAACCACGAATAGATCTGCAGTCTTAAAGGGCTTTTTCTTTGTAGATAATGCTACTCCAAGAACTAATGTCCACAGGGATGCTTTCAGCACAGTTGAAGGGAGAGAACAGCTCAGGTACGTGCACAAACTATAGACTGGGTTTGATACTGAATGGTGGAAGGAAGAAAAGAACACATTTCTCTACTTTGACTTCCTACCCGTTGATTCTGCTGGTAATGTCCATTTCTTTAGGTATTTGAAAAACACCCCTGGTGGTGTCTTGAGCTGCATTTCAGTGATGGTTTGCTGTGAGTGCTGGGATTCAGTTCGTTGCATTATGTTCCTGAAAACTTTGTAGGGACAAGGATGGTTTGGGACAGAAATGCTTCCCTGAGTGGAGGGAAATAATAATTCCCCAACTTCTCCTCCCACATCAAGCCCCTGATGATCCTTGGGGAGTGGCTTTTTGTCACATTTAATCCAAGCCTGGGCTCCCCAGCACCATCCCCAGCAGCCATGTGTTCCCATGGTGAGCCATGTTTGGGAGGAATCCTTGAGTGCTTTTCAGAGGGGTGGAAAGAAGGGCTGGGCCAGGATCATGCACAGATGGTGAAAGAGCTCCTGGAAAGGGGGGGGAAACCAAGGCCTGTATTTTGTTTCCCTGCCTAGCAGAGATTCAAAACAAAGAACTGTTTAGATGAAAAGGAATTCTTTCCTTGGGGACCAAGTGCTACTCCAAACAATAGGATTATTTTTTCATTAATGCAAGAGTAGTAAAGATAGCATGCAGTTTTTATTTAGAAGTAATGGGAAGACCGGGCCCTGACTGTCTTTTATTCCAGCTCAAGTCAGTAGGATGGGGGTTAGTGTTGTTCACAACTTTTGTCTGCTGTGTTGTGAGACCAAATATTTAACCATCATTGCAGATTTGGAGAGGTGACTAAAAATAACACGGTTGGTGAACTTATTTGTTCCCGAGGTGTGATCTGAGTCACTGCTTTTACTGACTAAACTTAAAACAAAAACAAACAACAGAACCCCTCTGTTTGTTCATACTGGAGAACCAGAAGAACTCCAGAGGAATACCTGTCTATTATTAGTAAATCCTAATTTTTTTTTGAAGAACAGCAATCCCTCCAGTAAACTGAAAGGAATTTTGCCTTGTTTTGGGTATTAATTCCTGTATTCCACTTGCTGCTCCCTGCATTTGCAGTTCTGCCTGTGGGCTCCAGCTCAAAGATCCGCCTATACCATGCACATACTGTTTTAGGGGAAGTGAACACAATTCCATGTGCAAAATTCCATATCAGTATAATGTCTTTGATTCCCTACAGTGATGAAAATTAGACTAGTACCCCTGCAGCAATACTAATATATTGATTAGATCAGTTTAATTAACTGGCAAAGTCCTCCTATGTGACATTATTCCAGTTCCCTGAGTATGCCTTGCTCAAGGTAAAGGGACAGTTAGTGTTCAGAACTTCACTTCTCACTCTCTTCATCTCTCAGTTTATGTAAACACTGTTTAAATAACCATCCCAATTGTGTCATCCAAACCCTGGTTCAGGGGTACTTGCTTTCTGGAACTGTTTAGCTGAGTGCTGCCAGAGGCCAGGAAACTCTGATATAATTGGCAATAAGAGGACTTTCCAGTAAAGGAAGCCCAAATGTATCTTTGTTTATCTGAAGTACTGGGCAGTTAACTTGAAAAATGGTTTTGTGTGTGACCCTGCCTATGCAGTTATTCTGTTTGACATCCCAAATACAAGAGCAGTGCTGTAGACAGGCTCTACAGGATTGCCAGATGTCCGGTCAGTAATTGCTATACATGGGGTGGGTTACTGTGGGTAGTATGGGAATGACTCTCAAATCTCAGCTCCAGTGGTGGATGGTCAGGACTGTTTTCCAACAGAACTTGAGGAAGAATCCTCCAGCCTCCCAGATTCCGCTCACGACCATTCATAACACCGGTGAAACTGTGGAAGAAGAGAGGCTTTTCAAGGCCAGAAGAAGCTGGAGGAAATCCAGTGTCTCTTGTTTGTTTGAGTCTCATTATTAAAAAGACTTATTAAACTGCTGAAGAAAGGTCTTCAAAAAATACAGGAGCTAGTTTAAAAGTATGTGACTTGTCTGGGCCAAGGGGTGCTGTTTGAATTATCTGTGTTTGCTCACCTGTAAAACAGGACTGCAGACTGCCCTACAACATGACACTTGGCATTCACCGCTCGGCCACGATGAGGGGAGCCACTGTACAAATAGGATGTTCCATTCCCTGCCCTCCCTCAAACACTCGTGTCCATCTCAGATAACAAGCTGAAATAGGGCTTGTTATGAATTGGATTTTCTTTTAAAAGGCCAGTCAAGCTGTTTTTGTTCTGGTTTATGTGTTGCTATGAGCCACTACCACACATTCAGTTCTTCAGTGAGAATTCACAGATGCTTTTGCTGCTGCGCATGTGTGGCAAGATGTTATTTTGCTGATATGTTGTTCTCAGGAGACCGAAGGGGAAATCATACTTTGGTTATGAATTAATACAGGAACCAATCCCTTTTTTCATTAAAAACATCAGTGGAGTTTCTGTGGCTTTGGGGAGTTGGTCCCTAAGAAACAGATTATTGCAAAACCATGATCATCCTTCCACCCTCTTCTGAATCCTGCTAAAGGGTGAATTTCTGATCATTTCGTAGTGGCAAGGAATGTAAAATTGAGGACTGCTGCCACTCTTTCTCAGATGAACCTCTAATAAGCTCAAATAGCAGTAACAACTGGTTAATGATAAGATGGAAAACACTTCCTTCAGAGATGCAGTAGGTTGAGCTGTGCTTTACACTGAAGAATTCGATGAGGATTAAGAGCCCATCATCTCTAGGTTAGAGGATGTCTCCTGCAGGAAATGGCACTTAGTGAGAATGATCAGCTTTGAAAACAGTCGTATCCAGCCTGTTTCTAATTTTTAAAACTGCAAACTCTTCAGAGAAGAAACTCTTCACTCCGTTCATATAGTATGTGACAAAATGAGGCCTTGGATAACAATCAGGGGTCAGAATTATTATAGCAATGAATGAGTGAACGTTTGATGTCACTTAAGATTTGGCTTCTTCACCTTGAAAGACATTTCTTTGATTTGCAAACCTGACAAAGCTGTTGGAATTTGTCAAAAATCCTTCTGCATTGCTTGGTACAGAATTCCCACAAGCCTGGACTCCATAAGGATAATATCTAGAACAGGGTAGTTCTTGGAGAGTAATAGTAAACTTTGACAGTGAACACAGTAGTTCTTTTTTGGAATATAGGGTGAAGATTAAACCACAGTAGTTATAATGTGCCAGGCAGAGCTATGAGTAGTCATAGAACATACAGTGCAAACTCAGTAGAGCAGAACACTTCCTCCACATAGAAGCTGGCAGGATGGAATGAATGTCATCCTTTTAAATACCTTGGAAATGAAACAAGACCTCAGTATATGTGTGGGGGTTTTGAGTTTCACTAATTCTTTTTAACATCTCTCTGAAAGAATTCCCCATAATCTGTAATCGTTTACTTTACATGTGATCTCTTTATTTGTGGCTTTAATATTAATCTCCAGTGTTGGATCTCTGTCTATTTGCCTTGGTCTGACAAAGGCATTAGAAGTTGCCCCTTGTCGTGTTTCCTGTATCACTGATGTGATGCAGAGCTGGCTCAGGCATATTTGACAGCAGTGGTTTTAATATTGCAAGCAAAAAATGAACAGACTTTGCTGCTACAGGTTTGAGGAAAATCCTTAGTTGTTCAGTTTGGTTTTGTTGGGGTTGTTTTGGTTGTGGGTTTTTGTTTTTTTTTTTTAAGTGGAAACTTAAATTGCTTTTTTCGAATTGTGCTTTCATCTGTGTCTGGCTCTTCCTCTGCTCTGTTTGCTCTTGAGTCCCCAAAATTAGCAAGAGTAATGTTCTAGTTTGCAGTGCAGTAGGAAAGAATAACTTGACTTTCTAAAATGTAATAAACAGTGCAAGACCTGGAACAAGTACAAAACCTTCAGACAAGGTGAAAGCCCCCAGAAGAATACCTCTATTCAAAATGTCTGTGGATGTCTGCAAATACTGCCAGGAGCTTAAGTCTTGTCCTTTTCCTTTCCAAACATGTGTATTAGGTTTTTCTTTAAAAATACATACTGTATCCTTGAACTCTTCCACGCTCCTAGTCAAAGACGGTAGTATTTCCTTTAGACTAGTTGATTCATAAATAAAATAAAATCTGTGAGACATTATTTTGGTCTTGCTTATTTCCCTTTTGTGATATTGGATGGAAAACGGTCTTTTTGAAATATCCAAGCTTTAAAACCAGCATTAAAACCAGCTATTGAGGGTTACCTGGCTCGACATCTCAGGGATTCCACTGGGTCTAAATCTTTTTCTAACCGAACTGATCCAGCCTTGTTTAAAATGTCCCTTATCCTCTGGGACATGTATGTGCTGTACAGCACATCTTCTCCTGGTAGTCAGTGTCATGCTGAGTTTCTCCCATGGGTGGGTTGTGGTCCCCAGGATGGTTGTCAGCCCACTGGGATGGCTCCATCCCCCAGAGCAGCCTTGCAGGATCTGGCCCAGTAAGGGACCTCACATTGCATTACAATGCCCTTAGGTTAATGAGGATAAAACCCTTATATCACACAATCTGTTCTGTACCTATGTCTCTAAATGTACATGGGATGACTTAGACTAATATGCCTAGCAGATGACAGTATTTTCATCCTTAAACCTGAGCTCTGTCATTACTTTGGGGTCAAATATGATGGAGTGAGAGACTGTCTGTTGTTTGGTGTGTCATTTGTTCCACCTGGGTGCCTCCCATCTGTTTGACTGTCCCAAGCAGAGGCTAATTTTGTAGCTGTACTGTAGCCAGCAGCCTAAGAAAGATTCTTTGTGGAATTTATTTACTCCTTTCTATCTGCCTTAAAATCACTGCTGATCAAAGCCTGAGTGTCTCTTTGTGGTCTGTTGAGAACAATGGCAAAAATTCCAGTGAAATTTAACTTGCTGGGAAGGAGTCATAAGTGGTCCAGGATTTATTCTTGGTTTGCTTTACTGTGTCACCATCTTTTATTAGCTGATAATTTCCTGTTCATTACTAACGAGACAGTCAAACAGCATCTCCTTTGCTGCAGAGATTGTCTCTACATGAGTAGCATGAGTAGCTTTTTGTATTAAAAGTCTAGGCAGGAGAGAATTCTTCCTAGACCTGCAAAATGTGTGTGGAAGGAAGGGATTAATATTGAGATGATGGCCTTGTCATCTGATTTGGCCTCTTAAACCCTTTTGGATGTGCCAGGTGCAGAAATTCTTCCAGCCTATTTTCTTCCAATCCCCTCTGTATTCTGCTTCTAACAAGGTCCTATGAGAACGAGTGCAACAGATGAGAAAATTAACTCAGATTTGAATCACATTTGACATTGGCAGGAAAGTGAGGGACTTAAAGCCAAGCTCCACAACATCCTCAAATACAAAATATTTGGGATCAAGAGCCCAATGTTTGCTTCTGAGAAGAACTAGGGCTACTTGTGATATTCTGCAATCAATCAGGACGTGCCAGTCCTGTAAAAGAAATGTCACTGAAAATGAAAACATCATTTGAAGGCATTAATTGCATATTCCTGATACTTCAAACCATAATTAGAGATCGATATCATTGTGGATGCCGCAGACTTTGCAGTAATCCGAAGCAATTTAGTTCCACAAGAAATTTTGGAGACAAGTAACCACTTGAAGCCTAAAACTGTTCCACTGTCATTATTGCTTTTTGTTTTCATTTTTAAATCTTGCAATTAGCGTTTTTTAAAAAATAATAAATAAAGCAAAAGGCAAATACAGACCAGCTGTGAAACACACAGGAATTGTTAAAAGCTGCATCCACGAGGATCTCTGGGAAGAGAGCCATAACACAACTAAGCATTCAGCCAGCATGATATAATTACAAATTAAACATCTCTAAAACAAATTCAGGATGAAAATAAAAATCCATCAGACCTCTGCTTGTTTCTTTGTTCTAGAAACCGGTATATTCGGTTCACATTAATTTAAATAAAGGCTCATTGACAATGATATGGTGAGACATAATCTTTTTACACTTAGAACACAGTCTCTAATACTTTCTCATTTCTTACTTTTATCTAAAGGAGCATTTTGCTTTTAATGATAGACAGAACCCTTAAGCCAGACTGGATCTGATGGCTCTTGGGACATGCTTGAGGTAAAAATGCTTTCAGCACAGTCATTAAGTATTTGTAAGAAAAACTTATGTTAACGTTTACTGCTGTATTTCCAAGAGGAGAAAGAGTAACAAATGGAAACTTTAGATACTTAAAAAGCCAGAGAAAGAACCCTGTAAATAAACGAAATGGACAGTGACACAATGTTTAAGGTTATTGCTGAACAATTTTTTCATGTAAACTAGATTAATTTTTTCTACACATACCCTTTCACAGAAAAATGTTACCCTCAGTTTTAGTGGTTAGATCCATATGTGAAATTGGTATTTCTCCATCAAAACCAGAAGTATTCCTAAGAATTGAAGATGACTGTGATACAACAGAAGTCTTTAGAAGAAAATTTCTTCATGAAGATCAGATTAATCATGAGACTGAATAAATTAGTTCCTCGTGGAGGTTCAAAGTAGCTGCAAGAAAATGGTTTGACCATTTAGGTACAAAATAGTGCACCAAACATAACACAATTTTTGGAACCTTCATGATTTAAAACAAAAGAAAAATCCTCTCCCTTATATATATAATTTTAAATAAATAATCAGTTACTAAGACATTTCGAATAGGGAAAACTGAATTTTGTGCTTTGAGGATGAGCATAAACCAGTGGCTTTTAAGGGAAGGCTCATCAGGTGAGTTTTCTATGGACAGTTAAAGCCAATAAAGATGTCCATGGTAAACACAAGTACTGCAACAAGCGTAAGAATTCAAGCTTTTGTGCTTGCTGAGCCCCTGTTTTGTTTTTCCCTTATGGCATCGTTACAGAAATAGGTCTAATTCACAATGTCATTGTGAATTCCTGTACTTGGTTTTGGAACTTTAACCCTGAATTGTTTTTCAGATTTTTTCAATACCTGCGAAGGGACATGATTTGATTTCAGAATTCTGTCTGATGTGCATTGTAAGCTTTACTTTTGTTATAACAGCTCTCACTTCTCATTGTAAGCCAGTTAACTGAAATTTCGTTTGCTATTAACAGAAAATCTGCTTTCTTCCCCGTTTTAGAAAATAACAGCTTATTACTGCTCACTCTCCAAGAAAGAACAGGAAATTAGAGCTCTGAAATGGAAGTGATTTAAAAATAATAGTAGAAATGTAATGTAGTGTGGCAACAAAGGTCATATTTCACGATTT
The DNA here is from genome assembly GCF_001604755.1 of Lepidothrix coronata. Lineage (NCBI taxonomy): Eukaryota > Metazoa > Chordata > Aves > Passeriformes > Pipridae > Lepidothrix > Lepidothrix coronata. The sequence goes on from NW_016690296.1 coordinate 2,843,726, forward strand.
TCCTGCTGTGTAACTCCGAAGCAGTGCACAGGTGAGATTCTTGGTCCTGTTTCAAGGCGGTGGAAGGATACCACCGGTGTATTCCTTCACTAGAGAGGCTGGCTGGGGATATAATTGCTGCTATTGATATCCAGTCTGTTCACCTCCGTACTTCCCTCCCACTTCTCAGCTCTTCCTTTGTGTCCTAGGTGTGTTAAATCAGCAAGTCTTAGCACTGCTCTCAGCCGGGCTGTATTTTCTGGCTCTCTACCATCTGAAAAACTATCCTCTGGAATAGGAGTTCTGTGAGCCTCGGGGGATAACAGGAACAGCCGCAGCCCAGAGCTGTTGTGCTTAGTCAACTTAAAATGACAGCTGCTGTAAATAACAATTAGAACTTGTTAACACCAATTCCATTGGTGGCTGTTAGGAAATAAATACCTGCTTGTTCACTGGTTATTTAATTGAAGTAACATACAGACTATGGAGCAGCCAACAACAGCAGTGACTGGAGAGAGGCTATGAATCCGACTGACTTCCCCCAATTCCAATTCCTCAGAGACTGTTAACAAAATTATTGAGATTTTTTCACTCTCCAGTGAATAAGAAATGCTGAGTAAAAGGATATTACATAAATTGGCTGACATTTGCAGTGGACTAGCTAATTCCTGTGGCCTCGTGTGTGTGGTGGCTCTGTGTGTGTGTGTGTGTGTGTGCACATGTGCCTGGTGTTGTCAGTGAGCTCCCGCCCCTCTCCCCTTTGCTCCCAGCTGGTGGGAGACTGGATTTTGGGGGTTACGTAAGAGGCAGTCTAGGAAAACATGCCGAGCTGTTTGGAATTTACCCTCGGCACTAACCTCCTTCCTCCATTGTGTCATGCACTCGAAAAAAAAATTATTTTTTGTTTTGTGGAGTGACGGGGTTGTGTCTCATCTGAAAAAATGATGTCTGTCTGTCCTGGGGAGGGAATTGGGTGTACCAGGAGACTTTCGCTTGCTTCTGCTTTCCATGGGCTGTGCCTGCAGTCCCAGGAGTAAAAAAATCTCTTCCTTTTCTAACAACTGGGAATTGAAGATTAACAAGGGCAATAGTGGAGAAAAGAGAGATAAAAATGAGCTGTTAGGGCTGTATCTTTACACTGACCTATAGAGTGGGTCTAGTGACAAGCAAATGGGCAGCTGCATCCTGGGAAAGGGCTGGCAATAGGTACTGTGTCTACAGGTGGTTATTCTTTCTCCTTTCTGACGAATTATTTCCCTTAAAAAGCAATGTTGTGAGATTATACTTTATGGCCAGTGAAGATGGGGTCATTTCTAGTGTGAACAGATTGATGTGAAAGCCATAAAACATGTCCCTGAGAAAGAAAGCCCATCTCATGCACTTCAACAGGAACATCATTTGTTTGCTGTGTGGAACCCTCCCCTGAGCTGGGCTGATTCTGAATGCTGCTGCAGATTCCTACACATTTGTAGGGATTTTTATCCAGCAAATTTTGGTTGGCCTGTCTTAAAACACCGGAAGCACGCTCTAGTAAATTTTTCTTAGGCTAGTTTGGAAAAGTGCAGTGTTATTTTAGTACATGTGATTTTTCTCTTGTGGCCTAGAACCTTAATCCCGATTCCACTCAAGTTTCATAGCAAAGACCTTAGTGATATTTGGTTTTTCTTTCAAAAGTGCTTGGAATCAGACCTCTATGCCCTGCCTCTGCTTTGTAATGTATTGAAGATACTGGTTTTAAAAGTGGGGAATTTCTTAAATGTTCTGCTTTCAATCTTTTGCAGGTTGAAGTAAGTGACAGTTCGGCTAAAAACAACAGAGCAGCTAAATTACTCCCAGTACCACTGCCTTTTTTATGCTAAAATCAGTAGATCAAATTCAGACACAAGGTAAGCAAATGCAACTCCTTCCTTTACGCTCCTTTGTACCACATCTGAATTCTGGCCAGTTCCAGCTGGTCTCCGAAGATAATTGCATACAGTTTGTTCCAGTTTTTTTCATCCCATTCCTTATAGTGTGGTTTGCCTTTCTTGCATGTAACCATCCTGGAAAAAAGACTCATGTCCGAGAGGTAATGGAATTGTGTTTTCTATTATCCCCATGTGGTAGTGATCCAAGCATTTCTTCAAAGACAGTACACAAAGCTGACATAAAGAAACTGAAATAAAAATAGTGAGAGACTATTCAGTGCTGATCTATTTTGTATGTGAATGGAAGAACAAAGGTAGCTTTACTGCTTCTAACAACCAAAACTATTCACCTCTGTTGCCTCCTAACACACGAGATAGTAACACACACGTGCTGCAGCTTTTTTCCTGGACCACTAGGAATTTGGTGGTGTGTCCTGGGCATGTGGCAGCCAAAACCCATGTGTTTACCCCTTCATAAAATTTCGAGGGCCTCTTTTTCTTCCTCTTTTCAGAAAAATTACTTCCATCTGCTAAGTATTTCCAGTTGCATAAAAAAAAAAAAACAAACCTGGGTAAAGCTACAAATTATGCCTTTTTTTTTTTTTTTACACAAATCACTTCATTATTCACTGTCACATCTTTACTCAGTTGTCCTTACTGCATGTCCTAGACCCAGGCAGTTTCACATATGTGATACATGGAGCCAGGATTTCTAGTGAGAGCTGGCTGGGAACTCAAATGTCTTAAATTAAAACAATGGCCACCATCATCTGTTAAAATTGTCCAATGGATTTTTAAGGGATTTGGATCGAGGCCTGAATCGACTCCAGTTTTAGAGTGCTGAGATGTTTTATTGGTGCTTAACTTGGAGAGCATGGGAGATGTCTGGGAATCAACTGTTTAAAACGGTAGGCAAAATAGAGATAACCCTAAAATATTAATTTCTCTAGAAGGTTATGTTCAGGGTGTTGAAGGTAAGAGTATAAGAATGACAGAAAAGGTTTGTCATCGAGCCAACAACTTCAGCAACATAGATTTAATTGTAAACATCCCCTAAGCCTGAAAAAAGTTTTAAATAGAGCTCCAAAATAGGTTAATTTCTGAAACACTCACTAATTATGTATGTCTGCCAGTTGTGTGGCAATTAAACATGGAATCAAGTTGGTTCAAAATAATAGTTAAACTACTTGTTTAATAAAATCACAGATTTTATTAGATGATTAACCTAATTTTATGTTTCTTACAGGCTCTGGAGAAAACATTTATTGGCAGTAACTCATTCCTTACATTTTATTTTCCACTTCTTCTCATATATACTTCTTCTTGCTCTCCTGCCCTGAGCTCCTGAGAGCTTTGCTATGATACTTTAAACTGTCTCATCTATTTGCCTTTATGGAGCCTGGAGACTTCTAGAAACCAGACCAGAGCACACAATTTAGATGCAGCAAAGGGTTGGCTCAAGTGCTTAAAGAAAAACTACAAGGAAAGGCTCTTTGGTTTGTACTCAGCAGCTTCACCTTCCCCTCTAGATGGCTGTTGGGATGAGAAGACAGACTGCATTCTCCTCCCTCAGAATTCCTGGTTCTTTTGTTTGCTGAAGATCACAGTTCTCTGCTGCTCCATTCTGCTCTCCAATCCACAGCCACAGCTGGAAAAGGTATTTATTCTCAGCTGTGTCTCTGTGGTGAAACTGGCCACTAGGAAAAACCCCAGTGTTCCATAAAAATAACTGTGCTCAATAATAAATTTGCGCATGAGATCATGTTCTTACTCTGAAAATAAATAGCTAAATAGTTTTAAAAAAAAAAAAAGTCCAAAAAAGCAGCAAGCAGTTTATAAGGAAGAAAGGAGAACCATAGTTCAGCAACTAATAATGACTTCTGGGTTCCTTGGTACTGCTGTGAAAAGGAGGTTGGAATAATTAATTGTCCTTGAAAGTCATCTCTGCAAAAAAAAATATCCTTAATAAAAATGAAGTAGTTGGCATGGCATTGGTGTCATCTCACAGTGTCTGTGATGGTAGGGATTGTGATCAGAGATGTGCTAGTGGAAATTAGAGGAACTCTGTCCAGCATGAGATGAAGTAATTTGATACAGGGCTGTAAAGACCCTTATATGCTTTTCTTGGGAAACACCCAAGTGCTGCAGGTAAAAATATTTTGGTACCTTCATCTGATTGTCATCTGTATTGCACTAAAAATAACATCTAGAGATGACTGCCAAGGAAGTCAGCGGAGAGGTGCTATTTGAAGGGTGTGAGTAAAAAGTATTGTTGTTAAAAATTCCAGCCAAATAGGTGAGGTAGCCTGGGGATATATCCTGTGCACATCCTGTTCTTCCTTGCACGGAGACTTCTATACCTGCTAACTGTGCATCCAGCCTTTTCCTTGGCATGGTGTCTCCTGCCAATAAACAATGTCATGGCTTCAGAGAGGGCAGGGAAGACAACAGGTTTACTCCCTGTGGGAAGTAAAACCCCGAAAAGAATGTTTCATGACTTTCTTGTATTCACATTATCCCAGAGCAATTTTTTTTTTTTTTTTTACATCCGTAAAAACGAGCAAGGATCTTGGCTCTGGACTGTTCCGTCAGCTCCACACGCATTGTTGCCGCTGTGTGTGAGCTCCCCAGCTGACAGATGACATCTTCCCTTCTCCAGGCCCACACAGATGGTGTGAGTGACTAACCCCTGCCTGCCCTGTGCACAGCCTACACACTGATGTCATGAGAGGAGGCCAATACCTCCGAGGTGAGCCTCCCTGTTTGTTTGTATTTCGGCGACAACGGTGGCAAGTGCAACAATGGGGAAGGAATTAAGACAAGGAAAACTTCACAGGAGGAGCAACTGACGTAAAATGTGGTGTGTAACCCACTGGAAGGAACCATCGATGTTAGCTCGGTCGTCTTAAAATAAGTGAATCACTAGATGACAAAGCCCATAAATTGATTCATAAACTGCTGTCATTTTAATATGAAAGCTAATCTGTCTGGAAAACTGCCATTCAATTATGAATGGAAATAACAGCTAAAATCCAGCATTCATTGTGGACACGATGCCCAGGGAATATTACAAAACAGACTTTTGAGGGCTCAGTTATATCCATCCCTGCATGTATAATATGTGCACACAAACATATGCATTAAAATTCAGTTAATTCGTTAATATCGTTAATTGCAATGAATTTGACTTGCTGACCATTGAGGGAAAGGCTTTTTATCGTTATTTGCTTGCTGAGTTTTCTGTTGTTTTCCCAAGGTACTTGTTGACTTTGGTGAAATGGTTCAAGGTGTGCAATTAGTCAGGATGAGAGCCCTTAACACTTATGGCAATAAAGTTTGCCACCTGTATTTTTGGGTTTTTTCCCTTCAGTGAAGCACTCCTAGACAATGTATGAGTTTGGGATTGGTTGCAGTTGCTGAGGAACATAGGCAGGTGATGGCCAGTCCGATGGGATTGGAGACTGTTGCCCTGCCAGCAAATGAAGTGGGGAGCTGGGAACTACCGTAGGGAGGGAAGGTGCTGGGGGAAAGGAAAATGGAAGAGTCCATGGAAAACCAGAGCTATAAGGTTACGAGGGTTGGCTGGGAAATGAGAACATGGCCTTGAACTTCAAGAAAGGAGGCAGGGATTAAGCAGCAGTGGGAAAAGCAAACCCAGCTATGGAGCACATGGCTAGGAGGCATAGGGAGATACAAAAGGAAAGGAGTCCAGAGGACAGAGCTTGGCATGAGGAGCTAGAGAAAGATTTAGAAAGAGGCTAGAAACCTGTGCCTGACAGCAGGGGAAGGGAAGGGAACAGGGTGGGGACAAAGGATGAGGAGACGAGACAGGCTGAGGGTGGAGGGTGGGGTAGCCAAGAGAAAGGAAGATGAGTCTGTGCCTATTTCAGTGTCCTGGTTTTCATTCCTGGGTCTGGGATTACACAGCCTTTCCCTTCATCTGCTGTCAGAGGACACTGAAATCCATTGATAACATGCATACATTGATCCCTACTACTGCCTGTCACAGGGGACAACCTTTTGCTGTTTAAGGCACAGAGTCCTTGTGGCCTGTGGCAAAGCCAGGGGGTCCAGCTTTATCTCCAGTATCAGCTTCCCAGTGGGGTATGGATAGGAAATTTGTGAGTTTTAGATTGGGGCAGATTAATAACATGAACAGCCCACTAAGGCTTCAGGGCAGAACATCCAGACTGGTAATGGCACCTGTAGCTCTTGCTTCTTTTCACCCTTAATTTCCTGTCACTGGAATAAGGATGATATGGAGCAAATCCTTTGTGCTCTCCAGGTTGCTTTCAAAGATGGGCATATTCTCACAAAATTTCCGTGGAGTGCTTAGTGGAAGGCTGCACATGATGAAGGTAATGAGGGTGTAACAATGTGGTTTGTGCAGGCTGTTCATTCTCTAATTTTTCCTGAGGAGGAAAAGAATGTAAACTAAATAGTGACTCTTATGTAATGAGCATTGCTTTTGCATAAAAAAGAGACAAACCACTGAGCAATTTAACCTCCCAGATGCTTGGAAGTTAATTTTTGCAGGTCAGCTTTGAGATAATAGCCTGGGCAGTGTTGGGAAAGTCATTTTTTGGCAGATAACAAATTCCATTTTGGCACGGGGACAAAGGATTACAGTTTTTTAAAGTACCACGAAGAACTGCACTAAGAGTCTGTCCAAGAAACAAACAGGATTTCACAAGAGCCAGTTGGCTTAAGTTGCACTTACAGTACTTGTAACTTCATGGATTGTAGGAGATGCAGTAATGGGGAACTTACAGGCATATAGGGATGGTTTCATAGCTGAGAAAGGGGGGAGTTGCACAAAGTGTTTCTCCTAAGTTCGTTGCTGCATGGATGGATGCATTGGGGTGTGGTGGAGCAGTAACTACATCCACCCCAGCACTGAACACTGCCTCAGTCTCATTTGGGATAGTTCTCCCTCCCTAGAACTAAAGGCTAATTCAGCACAAGGGACCACATAATTTATTTGTGCTTCCAAAGGCGTTCCAGGGCCTGTCTCTCCTGTCTCAAATCCTGGTGTGCCGATACCCTGACCAGCAAACTGTCTTTGCAACAGGTTTAATGTGTCGACTGTGCTAGTGGAATTCTGTTTGTGTTCTGCACGTTATGATTGGTCTGTGACCTGCTGCTACAGGGTGTTATGCTCTGGGGAGCCCTTCAGTGGGGCCTAGGTTTGGGGATCCATGGAAACCGCCCTGAAACAGAGAGAAAACAAATAGGAGAGTTGTTGTGACATTCCTTCTGGAATACTATCAGTACAGATTGTTACCAAGAGTGAAGGGGTTTGGATTTGTTTCTTTATTCTACCTACCAGCTAATGCATTCTACAGAAATAATGCAGAGCAAGATTTCTGTTGAGCAACTGGTGGAAACCAAATCCGTGATGTAGTAAAATAACCTTTTTTTTCCCCTTTTGTAACGTCTCACTGATCTCATCTCTCCTTGCCCTTCAATGTGAAATGATGAAAGCTGCATGATGTGGTAACTCCTGTTCCTTGGGAATAGTCTGTCTTTGCTATATTCCTCCATGAAGTTGGTTTGGCCTTGTACTACAGCACACCAGTGAGCGGAAAGAGCATTTTGCTCACTTCCACCTATATTTTAATTTCTCGCTGCAGTCCTGTGAATAATTTAACCAGAATTAACCCATATGAAAGTTATGAATCATGTGACCTGTATAAGACAAGAACCTAATTTCAAAGAAGATAAAGAAGAATCTATAACAAAATTTTTGCTATTTCATGGTCACTTACTAAATGAGAGACAGTGAGAGAGACATTTCTGACTAGAGTGGTTTGTAGTTGATGTGGGAATGTTTGGAGTTAAAATTGTTGCAAGCGGCCCTGGTTGAGCAGTGGGGGTGGACTAGATGTAGAGAGGTGCTTTCTAGCCTCAACTATTCTGTGTTTATGTGAAGATGGCTTCTTAAGTGTTTGTGTGTGCTCTGAGCAAATGGGTTAATGGGTTTCCTGAATGACCAACCACACAGTCAGGCGTTGGCTGCATTTCTTTATCTGCCTCATGAGAGCTGGTTCTCCCCCCACTATGGGGAAAAATATCTCCCTGTAATCTCCTGATGTGTGTCCAAGCCCTTCCAGTAACTGCTTTACCCCTAGGACAGAGTGAAACGTGTCTTGAGTCCTGAGCAGGGGCCAAGTTACTTTGGGACACTTTTTGCCACCCTTCCAGTGACATGGGATCAGGAGGGACAAATACCTAAATCATGATCTCGTGGTTATAATGCAATGCTGTGGGAAAGGGATGTGGTTTTATGGTTGTTCCTGCTAAGGAAATCTCTTACCCTCATAAATGTGGATTTCTTTGAAATCCAATATTAACTCAAATTCTTCGAGTTCATGATGTATGATGAGTTCATGATGTATAATTGCAGAGTATTTTTTTAAATAACCTTTTTTTTTTAAATGTACATTATCAAGTTTATATTGACATTGTTTATTTTCTTAGCCTGGAGTAATTTTGCTTATTGAGATGTATTACTCTATATAATGTGCACTACAGAGAGAAAGGGTGTGTATATGTCTTTGCATGTACATTAGAGGGAGGGAGAGGGGTGACTTTGCTAATTCTGAACTCTAACCTCCATAAATATTTGTCCTTAGAACATTATTTCTTGTTTCTCCTAAGCTTAGGTCACTGGTGCATCTCTTACATCTGCAACAGCCGTCAGTGCTTCTAGACAGTTCAGTTCTTTTTCCAAGTGCAATCATTTTGGACCATAACAAATTTGATTTACTGCCAACATAGGCCTCACTGGATCGTTGGTTCTCTTATCTCCAGCCATGCTGGGCTGTCATGTTTCCAACATCAACCATTTGTAAAGACAGCCCAAAACAAAGTTTTGGCCATCTGTGGCCACAGTCAGATTAAGCATATATTGTGAAAAATTGATTTTAGAAAGACATAAACAAGTGTCCACTGGTGCTTTAGAGGAATGAAGTACTTTTCTGAAGTGGAATGGAGACTGTAAGAGGTTTGTAATAGAGAGGAGATTTTTTTTTCTATTGTTGGTGTGATTTCTTTCTACTATTTGCACCAAAAAAAAATATGAAGAGGGAAGAAATAAGCTTTTGTTTAAAAAAATATTGATAAAGTCATAAAATCACCAGCAAGATAAATGAAATGAAAAGCTGAATCTCTGTTGCAGGATTTTTAAAGGAGTGACTGACCATGCAAGAAGACTTTCTCAGGCACTTGATAATATACATATATACTTAAAAGAGAGAAACTTTGCCTCATAAACTGCACTTGCAAAAGTAGGTAGGTGAAATATGAGACTACTTTCTCCAGTAACTAATATTTAAAAGAAAAATTCAATCAGTCATAGACACATTTGTGGCTGTTTGCTTCCATCACACAAAGCAGCTGCAGCATGTGTTTAAATTCCTGAGCAAACACAGGAATATTGATCCAGAATGTAAATATCAGCTGTTGATGGTGGAAGAACTAAGAATTCTGAGGAATAAATTGCTACTGAATTCTTAAGCTCATGCTCAGACTTTGAAGGAATGAAATATACTTAAAGTTAAGCACTTAAGCAGTTTTCTGACCTTGTCTTTGACAAGTGAATGTATGAGAATTCTGTGCTGCTGAAGGGAGATGGATGATTTTTTTCCACTGCTAGTTAAGCACGAGACAAGACAGGAAAAACTTCAGAAGGCACACAGTTTATCCATCTTGTTTTGGCTAATTGTTATTTGGATATGCACCAAAGAGAGGGATCGGGAAGCCAAGAAACCCTGGGAGTCAAGAAGTGCTGTGATGGATGGGAAGCCTGGGGCTGATGTTACGTTTCCAACAGCTGGAAGCATTCCCTGCCACCGTAGTGATACAAACCACCTGCTGGTGTGTCTCAGTGGTGGGAAGATGGATGAACCGAAGTGTTCTTGGATGTCTTTGCTTTCCTGGAGTTTTAATTGCTTTTCAAAAGTGAGGGATTTTTTGTTTGTTTGTTTTATTTTCATTTTATAGTAAATCGGGTCTCCTGCAGATTAATTTAGGATGCTTTTCAAGCACCACTTTCATGATTCCTGTGTGAGCAAACACTCTGGAGACATTGTACTGGCAAACTATCAAGGACATGTGGCTGAAGCCCCTCTAAAAGCAGCTTCCATGGAAGGGGATTGACATTTCCTGGGGTTATCATATGGCAGGATTTGTCATAGTAACTGCTGGAAAGTCCAGGAAAGTTGTAGGCTGGATTCTTGCACCTTGGATTAAAAGTAAAGACTGATAGAGCTGATTGAGCTTCTTACTCTTAATTTGAAATACCTCAAAAATTACTCTTGCCTTTTTCAGGGTTTTTCCGTAACCAGACTAACAATATAATTTATGTTTGATTGCATTTGTTTCGTGGGTTTTTTTCCAGATGTTCTTACTGAGACTCTCTATAAATTCAAGCATTGTAAATTGAGTAGATACAATGACCGCACATGCAGATGTTCCACAGTTCTCTGCCATCAGAACAGGGTGTCTATCTTGTTTATGAAGTGCCTTGTGTTCAGTGTGACCCCTGTGTATGAGAGGTAAACTATTCCTGTGAGAAGCAGGGAGTTGGACTCAGATGATCCCTATGGGGCCCTCCCAACTTGAGATGCTCTATGATTCTGTTACAAAATCCAGCTGGTTACAGAACAGTGCAAGACAAACACAAAATGGCAGTAGCTTAGTTGAATGGAACAGGTGAGAGAACAGGTCTCTAAGATGTATTTTTGAAGTAGAAGGGCTTAAGGTATTTTAACATGGAGTATGTCTTACAAGAGAAGGCTTGTGAAGGGGGCTGGAAGCACAGATAATTGATGGTTTGGGTGGAGGAGAAGTAGCTGTATGGGTGTAATTGTGTGGAAGATCTGAGTTGAGGAGGGGTGGTGGTGGGGATAAGGTGGTGGAGGCCTAAAGGAAGGAAAATGCTACTGCCAGAATTGCTTTTGTCAATGTTAAGAGCAATATTAATGACCATGTTAAGAGGTTGGAGTGCAGAAGAAAGTAGAGTGGTGAAAATAAAAACTGGCATGTTTTCCATTTGAAGAAGAGAAAGGAAAATATATTAAAAAAAAATAAAGAAAATTGGCAGATCTTTAGGTGAGTGCAGATGGCTTGGGGAATAGGACTTTCCATTTTAGCTCTCTTGTCTTTTAGTTCTAGGCCCCAAAGATACAGTTCCCAGTGACGAGCTTCTAAAGAGCTCTCAAACCTCACAATTCTACTGGTAAAAAGGATTTTACTGGTTTTTATACGGCGAGTTTGATAAGGAATTTGAGCTGGCTGCCTTACCCACCCTGCCAGCACTGGGTTGGGGCCATCATGGAGGGTGGAGCTCAGAAATATCAGGATCTTGTCCTATAAAACACGGTGTTGATGCTGCAGCTTGGTTACAGGTTGTCCAGCTGGCCAAGGCTGTGCTCATATGGGGTGCACTGGGGTACAGGGACTTGCTCCTGCCCCATTGACTGTGTCCCCCTTCCCAGAAGAGGGAATGTTGACCCGTGAGAGGCTGAAACGTGGTTTCCCAGGGCAGCATTCAGGGTCTGATGTGTGCAAGCTGTGGAAGGGCTGCTGTGTGTGCAGGGAATGCAGAATTACAGAAGCATCTGAGTGAAACTATGGGTGTTTGGCCTTCAGAGAAGTTTTTTTTGGGTTTTCAGCATTTTGAGGTTGTCTTTTTGATTTGTTTGGTTTTTTGTTTGTTTGTTTTGGGGGTTTGTTTTTTTTTTTTTCCTTTTGGGCTTGTGTTTTTTGTTTTGTTTTGTTTTAAAAAAGAACTAATTAGAGGGGTTTTTTACATTTTTACCCCTTCTCTTCATGTACCTGAATCTACCTTAATTTTCCCTTCATCTGTCTTCCAGGAAAGAGGCAAGGATTTGGAACACTATAGTGCAAGGACACAGACTGCCCTGACACACAGCTTCTGTTGCAGAGGAAGAACAAGAGGAAACGAGGAGGATTTTTGCTGGTGGCTGTGACTGTCCAGAACTCTCAGGTACAGTGAAAACAGTGGGATTTCCAGGAGAAGTAGCAGAAAATGTTGGAAGCGGATGGGCGATGGGGAAACTGAGGAAGGGGGAGATGCTCACGGAGCAGCGCGGTTGAAATCCCCGTGGCGTGGAGAAGGGCAGCAGGCGAGTGACACTGGGCTGTGCCCTCGGCGCTGCGAGGGGAGGGTTGGCTGACACGGGGGTGAACCTGCGCTGAGCCGGGCTCTGCCTGCTCCGTTCATCATGATTAAGCCTCTGGAGTGAGGGTGTGGGAAGCGCTGTAATTGTCGCCCACTCTGGTAAAGAATTACAATTTATGGCTCTCGAGCGGTCAGGGCTGGGAAGGGAAGGGAAGTGAACCGGCAACAAAATTCCTTTACGTACATGTTAGCAAAGAGAGTGTTACAAACTGCGTAAGCTGGACGGAGCGTCTGCCCTGGCGTTGGGCTGTTCCCAAGGGTTGCTGTGTATTGGCCTTCTGAAGTGAAAAGACCAGTGATAGCAGTCCCAGTTGCGATCGCCCAGGGATGCTCAGGCTGCCTTTGAAGTCAGAGAGCTTCCCAAGGTCCACCTGCTGCTAGACCGGAGATTCAGGGCACAAAGCACAGATTTGGAAACATATCTCTTCATCCCGTTTTGTTGCCAGCCCCAAGCACAAAGTGCATTCGATGGGTTACTACACTTTATAAATGGTGTGCACATTTGTTTTATCACCGGTGTTGTCGGAAGGCCAGTGCCGGAATTTTCACGTGTTGCCCTTTGCTGACTATCAGTTTGCCGCTTTTGGATGCGAGAACTAGTTTCTGGTAAATACAGTGAAGTGACACGGTTGCCACGTGTATTTATTTTGACAGGTCAACCCCTGTTTCGCTATATCGTGATTTAAACAATTTAGTATGATGCAGAGGCCACAAAACTTCTGGTCTAAAGTAACTGTCGGGTTACTTTATTTGTAACGCCGGAGGAGAAGATGTCCGACCTCGCCCGCGGCACGTTCGCTGCATCCCGGGAGCGATGCTCGGGGCAGCGCCGAGCGGAGCCCCGCCGGGGGTCCTGGCCCCAAGACGTGCCCTGGCCCCTCGGCGCTCCCCCGGGGCCGTGGGCCCGGCCGTGCCCGGCTCAGGGAGCGGCCCCGGCGCGGCGCGGGGGCGGTCGGGGGCGGGGCGGCGGCGGGGGCAGCCCCGGTGCCGCCGGGGAGCCCGTCCCGGCGTGCGCGGCTCCGCTGCCCGTCCTGCCTCCCGCTCTGCTGCCCGGCGGCGCCTCGCGCGGCTCCCGCGGAACGGAGCGGGCGGGACCAGGCGGGACGGGACCCCCGGCGGGGCTCGGTGCGAGGCTGGACGGCCGGGGCAGGGGCCGGGGCCGGCCGGCGCTGGCGGCGGGGGGCGGCGGGGGCCCGGCGCGGCGCGGGGCCGGCGGGGCGCGGCGCATGGCCGGGGCGGCGGCGGGGGGCATCGCCACCCTGCCCGACGACGGCGGCGGCGGCGCCTTCCCCCCCGGGCACTTCAAGGACCCCAAGCGCCTCTACTGCAAGAACGGCGGCTTCTTCCTGCGCATCAACCCCGACGGGAAGGTGGACGGCGTCCGCGAGAAGAGCGACCCGCACAGTGAGTGTGTCCCGGCACCGCCGCGCTCGGGGCTGGGGCGGGCGGGCGGCTCCGAGCCCGGGCAGCGGGGCTGCGAGAGGGGCCGCGCCTCGGCCGCCGGCCCGCCCTGCCGGAGCCTCGGCAGCGAGCCTTGCTGGGGAAGCGCCCGTAAAAATGTCTCGTGTATGAATAAACGCGTGTGCGCGCCGATGTACAGAGCGAACTCACACGCACGTACCGCGCCGGCTGGGATGTCCCGGCGAGAAGGCTCGCTGGCCGCTCCGCCTTCAACCTGCCGGGTACGGAGCTCGTCCGGCGCACAGAGGTTCGCTTCTGTGCTCGAAGGTGTCTGAGTTTGTTTGCGTGGCCCTTAAAGGGGTGTAATGGCACTTGACCGCTTCACACGGCGGCGGTGAATGCGTGAGATGCGTCAAGGTAGAAAGGAGGTGGTTCTTTCTTCCAGCGCGGGGAAGTGCTCGTGAATAGGAGTACTTTTACAAGCGTACAAGTACTCTTACGAACAGAGGTGTAAATCTGTCCAGGGAAGCAGGGTTTATAACAAAGTGCTGTCAGAACACCTTTTTTTGTCTTAAAATGTTGCATGTTGTGATTTTTTTTTAAACTTAATTAAGGATGTTTTAAATACAGATAAAACTTAGGCATTCCAGCAACAGCAGTTTTTCCCTCCATACCTGATCTCTGGGGGGGAGGAAGAGGCTCTTGAGCTGGAAACATAGGTTGAGTGGTTGGTGTGGTCTGAGGGTCTGTGCCCCGTGCCTGCTCTCTGACAGCCGGGCTTGCAGGGAGCGTGTGGCAGGTCGCTGTCACAAACACAGGCTGCTCTTCGTCCCAAGAACAAAATGCCTTTTGTAGACCTCAGTTTTGAAAGTATTCAGTATGGAGGGTTTGTGGATGTAACAGTGAGTTTTTGATGTGCCCATGAGGCATTTCCTCCAAAGCAGGTACAGGGAGCTGCTGCATAGCCTGTCTGTCAGATTGTCCCAATGCAATTCCTGGTTTGAGAGAATTTATTACTGTTCAAAGTGTGCAGGGCATGCCTGCAGGCACTTGGCATGAAGAGCAGGTGAAATGCCTTACTGTGATCCTTCATCTGCTTTGCACCTGTGCTCTGAGTGATGGATGCAGGGACCAGGCAAAAGTCAGAGGACAAAGATGAGAAGGAAGTGAGGAGACAGACCAAAGATTCTTAATATTAGTTTTCACTCTGGACATTCACCATTTGCAAAACAATTGGTTTTTCCCAATAATTCCAAAGAAATCCTGTAACAGAGCATTCACAAATAACAATATTGCCAAGCTGGGCTTCAGTCTGAGGCTGTTCTATTTTGTGACTGTGACTCTTTGATAGAAATACTGTACATATGATGGGCTGAAAATACATGTGGAACTGTATATTTCGGGAAAGTTTAGCATCCTTTATTAGGCCAACAAGTATTCTTAGGAAAAGCTATAGGAAGCTTTCAGACTTGGTTCTACGCGTTTGCATTTCACCCTTTCTCACGTACTGGCTTAAAGGGAAGCTTAGTCAAGGTTGTGTCAGTAGTAACAAAGGAAGTTTGTTGCCAATATAATACAGTTAGTGACTGAGTGTGGATTGTGAGGTGCTGATGCCTAAAGCAAAGCGTTGATTCACCAACGCTTGTGAGTGGCTTGTGTTTTACGCAGACCCCTCGGTTACTGCGCCGGATCGAGTCTGTGCTGGAAAGGGTGCAGGGATATATTCATATTGCTTCAGCCTTCTGTATTTGGGAGATGTGGGAATGAATCCTTACAGGAAAAAAGTCTCATTAGTTCATCAGACATGTCACCTCACCCCCAGAAGTAGCTGTGAAAATATGCTGGAAATGTGCAGGGAGATGGTGTTGAGTTGAGGACGTTCAAGGCTGAAGGTGGGTCCCAGACATTGCCATGGATGTTGGGTTCTTGCCTCATTCCCTAATTTTGCTTTTTGTGGTGGAAAATGCCAGATAGTGGTGCATGTTGTTCTGTGCTCACTTGGCTGGGCCAGGCTGCCTTGAGTGGAGGTGATGTTTATTGCTGCCATTTTTTTCATCACAGAGCTCCCCCATAATCATCTTGTCCCCCCTGCCTTTTCTTATTATTCTGTCAGGAAAACTAACACTAGTTTTACATTCTTGAGTCTGTCTAATGTTGTGTTTTCTCTTATCAATGCTAAAATTTTTAACTGACTTCTCATGCTACTTTTCTAGTAGTGAATTCTGTATGAAAATCTTTCTAGTTTTGGTGGTACTGCCTTATTCTTTCACATTTCTGTTTTGCTCTATAGCTTTATTTTTGCTGTCATTTCTTTCGAGCTCTCCCTTTTGTCTCTGTACTTTTCCTTCCCTGTCTCTTCAGTACTATCTGATCACTAGTATTCTTTCCCCTTTCCTTTGGCACTTGTGTCTCTGAGGCTGCTCTCTCTTTTGACCTTTTTCCCTCTTGAATGAATGGTGCCAACAGGTTAAGGAAAACCTGAGTTGTAAATGGGTGATGTGGCCTCTGCCCTGTGCTGCAGCAACTCAGACGCCCCAGAGCTCCTTGGGTACCCTCAGCTTGGCACTCTCTGCCAGCTGCAGAAAACCCCTTTATTTAAAAAGAGCAGTTTGTAAATGTAGAAGGCCGGTGGGATTTGCTTCCAACAAACCCACCTGGGCACAGGAGCGCTGCCGTGCCTGAGCTACTGCCATGCTCTCCTTTTCTCATTATCAGACAGCTCTTGGCTTGTTACTTTCTCTTTTTTCCTTTTTTTTCCCACTTTTTTTTTTTTCCCCCTTTTTCCTGGAAAACCTCTAGTTCTGAGAATCAGAAAATAATCAGTGCTCGAAGCGTCAGCGAGGCGCATTGCTGCGGCACTGCGTGGTTCACATCCTCAGCATCCTTGCTGTAAATACGTCACTCTGCTGCACTCTGACCCACTGAGTGCTGCTCTGGGGAAGTCCCCGTGAAATCTCCTGGTATGCCTGGCTGGCATGGCAGATGGCAATAAATCCTGGACAACGTGGGGAGACTTTTAAATAAGGAAATTAGCAATGAAAATATTCACCTCGACTAACTCGTGGTCGTTTTTTTAGTTAAGCTAAAGGGTTTTGTAAGATGGTTTTGAGGAAAGAAATGCAATGGCTGCAGAGAATTTGGTTTAGAAATAATTAAAAGACAGTTGGGAGAGATGCTTGTGGTAGCTGCTATTTTTATGAATTAATTATACAAAATGGCATTTCACTAGCACGTAATCCATTTTACTTTTAAAAGAAGTTCTTATTTTAGAAGGCAAATTACTACCTCCTTATGTTTCAGACCAAAGTTTAATACTATAAACAAATTTCCATGATCCACGTCCTTTTTTGGTGGCCCCTTTCTGCCTCTTGCACTCAGGGACGGCTTGTTTGTAATACACGTCTGGTTCATGTCCTGGCACTGAGAGTTTCGACTGTTTCACACTCACCCCATTCACTTTCGTTTATTCCTAATTGCATCGTTAATGAAATTAGGAATGGAAGTTTACGTCCACTGGAATTGGAATCGTGTGATTCACGCGGGACAATATGTCCTACATGGTCGATGTTGCCACATCAGATGTGCATGGTGCAGTGACTTCAGTGAAGTGCCCCTTTGGACACGCTCTGGGGACTCCGTTCCCAGTTTTTTTCCCTTGAAGAGGTAGTTTGAGACAAACAAGAAACAGAAGGCGCTTTCTGAGAGTTTTGTTGTTTAAAGCAAAACAAAAAACAGGGCTGTTTTGTTGTTGTTGATCAACAACTTCTGCTTTATGCAGAAAACTTACAAAGAACATAGTGTTTTTGGAAAGGCTTTTAGAAACTCTCCAGAGGTGTTTGCCTCAAAGAGGCTATAGTGCCAGTGAAGGGGAAAAGCAAGGGGAATGGAAAGGGAACACTTATCCATACATTTAGAAAATGTCTAATAGCACAGCTGGTTCCCTTCACAGTTTCCCTCACTGAGGAATGGTTGGCATTTATATATTTCCATAATTTCTCAAGCAGCTTTGCTTCATGATGAGCATAAACCAAGACTGTGTCCAAGGAATCCTGAGCCATTCTCATCCACTCCTTAATGAGGTGACAAGGTTCCAGCCTCTCGCTCAGATTCAGCAGTGTGAGCTGAATCAACCCTGCATATGTCTGAAATACCTTCTTTCTGCTCAGTACCTGGCTCCTCTTTCTGTAGAAAAGGTAAAATAGGGTAATACTGATCCAGGAAAATTTCTTCTTAAGGAAGTTCCTTTCATAAGTCGTTGTTAATGTTAAGGTTTTGACTTGTCTCTTAGACAACATTTAAATGGCTACTCTCTAAATATTTTGAAAAGACTCTATTGAAAGTATAGGCTGACTTTCAGAGAGCTCAGTCAAGACAGTAGAAATCTGACTGTTGCTCATGCGGTGGAAGAAAACTAAGGGGGGTCCTCAGAAAGAAAAGGTTGAGCAAATGTCAGGAAGTGTTTTAGTATGTTCGGTGCCTGGTGTTCAGGTTTTTATAGGTGCATAAGTTGTTTGGGAGTTGGAAGACTACGAACATTTGGTGTCCCACAGATGTGGCCGGAGGTGTTGACAGGGTACCCACCCTGTTCCAAATCTTAGCACTAGGTGAGAGGGGACTTTTCTTTAAAAAAACCCTGCCCCTAAATGTTCAAATCTTCTGCCCAAGTCCTTCTGAAAATAGACTCTTTTTGCATTACTTTTGATCTGTTGCACAGACCTTCACTGCTTTGCCAAGTACTAACTCTTTGTGGCACAGTCAGCACAGAAATTCCTCCCGGCTCTGGGGTGTAGCTGGTTTTAGGGAATGAGGTAGCAGAGACCCCCTGTGCAAAAAAGTTGAGGATAGGCTTCCTTTGCTTACTTTGTCATAGAAACCACCATGTCTTCTTGTCTGTCATCGTGCCTGCTAATCCTCTGTCCCAGATCTTACTGAGTCTTGCCACCCCGAAGGTGTGTGACCAAGTAGCAGGTACAGTCTGAAGATGGATCAGGACAATCTGAGATGTCTCTGGTGGGCCATGAACTGTCCCAGCTGTTTTCCTCCCAGTTTGGACAGGGCTGTTGGGAGAGGGGAAGGTTCCCAGGGCACCACCACCGACAGGTACACTAGAGGGCAGGATTTAGCCCGTAAATTGTCTCAGGCTTTAGAAATCAGGAGCGCTTTTAAGTACTTCCATGGCTTTGTTTGCAGAAAATGATAGTCCAACACCTCTTAGCCATTGCCGAGTAAGACAAATATAGATAACAAAATACAGCTAACATGCAGTGAGGTTAGGTGGCTGCTGTTGGTTTTTATTTGGTTCATAAATGCTTGAAATTCGTGCAGCTGATTCTAAGAAAAGGTTTATCCTGTGGTGGAGTCATACTGAAAAGCATTTTACAGAAAATGAACTATTTTAGTAATTTTTTTTAAGATATGATTTCTTTTGACCTACTAGAGGATGAGACTAAATTGCAGTTAGTCAAAACCTGTGGGTTTGGGGTTTTCTTTCTTTCTTTTTTTTTTTTTTTTAAAGTGTGTTTTGGTGATATTACTGTGGAGTTTTCAGAGTTATTCAGATTCATCTGGTGGTAGAAAAGCAGCTTCAGGTTCTGTGTTCTGTAATGGAAGCAAGAGAGGTATCAAGTGCACAGACAGGTGAAAAGGCAAGAAGAGGTGTAGCACTGATTTCAGCAGTAGAATTAACAGTTAGAGGGTTTGAAAGATGCTTGGAGAGAAACCCCAGAAAAATGCCCCCTTCTTGTGTTCAGTTTCCACAGAATACATATACCTATCGTATTTTCTAAAAGAAAGGGTTCCTGTTCCAAGGCAGTTCTTTGGGCAGAATTCTGTTTAATTGCCCTTTAATTAATAAATGTCTCAACCTGAATTTTAAATCATAATCTTCTCAGTAACACTTTGCTTAGGTAAAATTTTTCCAACTCCTTGGATTGCATTTATGGCAAGCAGTTTTAAAAAATAAGTGTTTGGTTACTATGGTTTTTAGCACCTTTGGGAGTGTTGCCTTGGGATCACTGGCCGTCTTTTTCAGGATACTGGAGAGGTTGTGCTGAACTGGTTAATAACCCTAGAATTAATTAATGGTGCTTTTTGACTGTCAGTGGCAGCGTGTTTAGTGCAATTATGCAATAAACCCAAAACAGACTATGTAACCCTGATGCAAGCCAGGGAATGCTCAAGTTACTGCTACTGAAGAACTTATATGTATAAAATCTGTAAATTGATTACTCATCTATACTAAGCAGTACTTGAAATGTTTATGGCATGATTTTTGAAGCCTAAAAGCTGGTAATGGGATAGTGTTTCATTCCTGATGGAGAATTAATTGCCTTTGCTTTTGTTAGTACCTGTTTTAGACTGTGCGTTTCAAAATAAAGCAACTCTCTCATCTTCTGTCATTTTCAGTAGTGTGTTTTGTGACAATATGTGCATGAACTTGTTTTCCTGTCTGCGTCTTCTGCTGCCTCCAGACTTGTCAATTAAAATGCTAGGAGGGTGGCTCTCTGGAGTGCTGGTGGCATTTCAGTGTTACTGTCTTACGTAGTTTTTTGTTTCTTCAGGGTAGGGCCAGATTTTGACTGGAGCCTGATATGATGGGCTGAGAATATAAATGAGATGATGTCTGCAAAGCTGGGCGGAGGTTGTCTTGCACAAACTGTCATGGTGCACTGCTGGTGCTGTGTGAACCCGTCACTCGTGTTTGATTTCCAGAGGTTGAAACCGCACGGCTCGAGGGATTCAATGGAGAAGGATACTGAGGGTACCGGGAAACGGCAAAGTAGCACCAGACTCTATGGTCATTTGCAGTGTGGTGAAATTATGCTCTTGTATTGCAGAGCTTGTTGGCTTCTCTCTTACCTTCTGATCAGATTTCACCAGATCTCATAAACCCGCAATCACCAGGATTCCAGCTGGAATGCGCAAGTCACAAAATCCCGACAGCCGCGGCTGTGGGATACTGCATGGTGGTGTGTGTTGTAAGAGCAAG
The DNA here is from genome assembly GCF_001604755.1 of Lepidothrix coronata. NCBI lineage: Eukaryota > Metazoa > Chordata > Aves > Passeriformes > Pipridae > Lepidothrix > Lepidothrix coronata. The sequence goes on from NW_016690296.1 coordinate 2,864,208, forward strand.
GATAGATGTCAGTTGTGATACAGCCTGAAAGTATTTGCAGTCTTTTTCCTGGCTCTTGCCTTTCTGCTCTCAGGCTGACCCCTGATGCCTGAGGTCCATCTGCAAACTTTCACCGTGCCAGTGTGTTTTGTCAGACATTCTGTGGAATGGAGGGACACGGACTGTCACCTGCGTTACATTTCAGGTTGGAATAGTCATTTTGGGACCATATTACAAAGAATGTTGATACAGGCCCACAGCTCTGGGAAGACCAGTAGTGAGACTGACATTTCTGGATCTAGAGAACCACACCTGTAGAGCAGCTCTGTGCAGTTGCTCCACTAGGACCTGTTGGCAACAGAGATGAATACAAAAATGGGAGCATGTTTTAGTGTGGAGAAGCAGCCACTGAGGACCATGTAGAGGCTCTCATCTCTGTTTAGAAGTCACCTAGGGAATCCTGCTGTACAGACTCGTTAGGCTGAACTGTTTTTGGGAAATAGTACATGGATTCAGTTCACTGGGTTTCTCCACCTGTGACGGAGCAGTTGGGATGAACAGCTGAACGTGCTCCTGGCCATGCCTCCGAGTGTGTAAATAGGAAGGATTCATTTAGTGTTTTTACAGATGTTTACAGACCTCACTATGGATGTTTTACTGACAGTAATGTAGTTCATCCAGGAAAACTGAAGAAAAAGATGTACAGTTCTCCTGTCCTTAGAAATGCAGGAATTCCTCAAAGCTGAAGAGGGCTGCAGTGATCAAGCTCTCATAACGTGGATCAAGATTGTCTGTGGGATTCTATATTAGGAGAAAACACTGCTAGGAGTAAGAGATGGCTGCATGCTGATTTGATGTGGTGTAAGTCAGGGCAGTGTGATTGCCAGTGCTTGTAGCTGTCATACTTCAGGAGCATGTTCTTCCAGTGATCTCTGGAGCAGTGTGGATATTGAAACCATCACACAGATTCAAACCAGCATAGTGAGCACATAGTGACCACTGCTTCTGGCCGAAGCAGCAGGGACTGAAGTAGCCTCTTCCAAGCTACAGATTCCGAGGTCTCTCTCTTGTTGTCAGGAAAGTGTTCATGTCCATTCTTAGCATGGTTTGAAAGCATTCAAAATAAGCAGGGAGAGCTGGAAGCTGGGGAAGTGACTGCAGCCTGATCCCTCTCTCTGTGGTTCTGCAGACCAAGGTTTTGGCTCCCCAGTACAGGCTGGGTCCCACAGTGTATTCTGCCTCCTCACAGTGACCATAGGGGGTTGTAAAATTAAGGATTGTTACCCAGTTAGTACTATGCATTTTGTTTTCAGTTAAGGAATTTGGTTTCTTTCAAAGAACAGCTCTTCACTCACTCAAGGCTGCATTCAAAAGCAAATTAGAGCCTTTTTGTGAAGACTGATTCATTACTATGCTGGGTCAGCAGCGATTGACAGCTCTTGTCCTTCATTGCAGGTCATGCTGTTTCCCTGTGGATGCATTATTTAAAGGTCAGCAAAGGGTGGTTACACAGCTTGATGGAAGGGGATGAAATAGATGGAGGATGAAGTAAGTCTCTGGGCTTAATGTTGCATTTGCATTGCTCTTGCAGTAAAGGAGATGGGCAGGCACCAGTGGAATACTGTGTGCATTTTGATTGGGGTTTTTTGTTGTCTTTTTGCAAAAGTATTTATTAAAGACTAAGTGATTAATTCAGTTTCACTGGTATTAGAGATGGGGGAAATGCAGACCCAGCATGTCTCAACCTTTTGGCCAGATTAAGAGCAATCAGCTCTAAAGGGCAACTTAATTAACAGGAGCTCCTCCTTATCAGGTTGTTCCTGCTGCTGTCTGCTGTGCCATCTCCCTGGCACCCCGTGTGCCTGACACAGTTCCTCTTTCTCCACTGTGCTTCAGACTCTCTTGAAATCCAATTTGCTGATGATTCTTGGCATTCCTAAAATCCAGCTTTTCCTTTCCAACTGTGACACTAAGGCTTATTGAGCCCATGGGTTGGCAGTTTCTCCCCACTGCTCTGGCAGCCTTTTCCTTTCATCTCGTCTGTTACTCTTATGATCATTCATGGCCCTAAAATACGATGTACTACTGAGCAATTGTGTGAATCACCTGAAGGAAGATCACTACAAATACCTTTTAGAAGTGATACATTTTACCTTTGCTTTCTTCTGAAGTGATGTTCCTGGGTTTGTCTTGGGTCGTCCCCTGGTTTTATGTGTTTGTTTTGCTGCAAGTGAAACCCAGGTCATAGTTACAAGGAGATTGTGTATTCACACTAAATATAAAGCTGAATTTCTGCACGTTCTGTGTGCCTTCTGATATTAGTGACATGGCTGTGTTGGCTGAACAGTTGCACCACCTTTGTTCTAAAGGTGAACACTCAAAAGTGGTTATTTTGTTATTTATGTGAGTGAATACTAAAGGAAGCAAAAGCAGTTGAAAGAAACATGATGGATTACTTTACCCTTGCTAAGAAAACCCCTTGGGAAAAGCCCTAAGAAACATGTGTGACCATGCATTTGTTATTTTTGTAAATTGAGACTTGGGGTTGAAAGTATCAGTAATTTGGAGAGTAGGCTTTATTACCTGTAATATGAATGAAGCACCTGAGGATGCTGTGTATTTGGTAATCCGTGCTTCCTGGGGAGGATTCCCAGTGTCTCAGGTGCATGTTCAGTAGAGCTGGATTTTTGTAAGAACTGAGGTCACGATATAAATGAGAATAGGTGAATAGAGAAATAAATTACATTGTGTTCAGTATCTGTGCTACTTATAAAGGTGAAACTTCCTAAAATCTGTGGAAGTCCCTGTTAATGTGGTTGATTAGGTTAGTGGGTTGATACTTGAACAGTCACACAAGTTACTGTTCTGTTTAAAGCCTTGGGTTTACTCCTAAGTGTAACCGGAACTTCCTGAAGTGTTTGTGTTTCAGAAGTGTGTATTTTTGTTGTAGATGTTTACATTTTAGAGACCTCAGGTCTGTCTGCGAGTGGTTTTTTTGCCTCTGGCTGGCAAAAAGGAAAAAGATACACTTAGAATGTTGTCATGCAAAAGCAAAGAAATGTGCCTTTGTATGGGAGCGTGACTCACAGTTTCTCACTGTGACACTCCATCGGCTTGATTGTTTTTGTTGCAGTTCTGATGGTTTGGTTTATTAACAGACCACCTCTCCTGCTAAGGTTTGTGAGCAGAGTTGTTCTGTTTGCAATCTGAAGACTGGGGATGCCTCACAGGTCAACACAAAACTTATCAGTTAGTGGAAGATGTTAATATGTCTTCGAGAAAGAGATATCAAACTGTTGGAGACTAATGTGGGACAGAGAGACACAAGATACCTGTAATTCCTAAAGACAAGTTACAGTAGGCACATCCAGCTCATGGGCTGGGGTTTGGATCTGATCCAGCTGGGCAGCTTTGGCTCTGGAAATGCCAAAATGGGGGTATTGAGATGTGTGTGTGTAAATACATGTGTATCCTTGAACCGGCCCTTGGGCTTGAGAGGGTTTGTCGTGTTAGGTGTGGAGCAAACACGTCTGACTCCGTGTGTTTTGCTTGGACACCTGGCTGGAAATAGACATTGCCCCTAAGCATGAAGGAATCTGCCAACTTCAGCCACGGAGTATGGTGGAGTGGGGATTTGGCTGTGGGGGGTTTATTCTTATTTTCCCCCTCTTTTTTTTGTGAATTTCCTTGCATTTCTGACACTTACTCCCTCCGGAGCTGCCCCACCTCTGTAGCAGTGAGACTGCTTTATGCTTTCCCGTGGGCATGGAGGTGCAGGAGGAGGACGGGTGATGGGAGCTGGCGCAGCAGCTTCACCACAGTGTCATTCGGGGGCCTCATGGAAGGGTTTTCCTTACGGGGCCTCTGCAAATATGTTGGAGATGGGCCCTGAGCCTTTGGCTGGGGTTGAGCTTTTCCACAGCAAACTGTAGTAATGCGAGTCATTGATCCAGAGACATGCAGCCTGGGAGTTTTCGGGGGTACATAAACTCTCCCTTGCCGTAAACAGAGTGAGAGGTGTTTTGCTAATGACCTTCTCAGTTCAAATAAAGCATCTGTATGTCAGTGAAAATGGGTTGAAATAGTATCCGATTTGTCCTCTCTTCCCAAGGTCCATGAGCTGCTCTGTTAGCTGCAGTGTGGCCGCAGGGTTTTCACTCTGAAGCGATGGAGAGTCTTGAGCAGGAGGCTGGACTGGATCCTTCTGACCTGAAGTGTGCGGGATTTTGAGACTGTGGCTGGTACTCTTAGTTTTAGTCTGCATTGAAGTCTTATTTATAGGGATCTTTGCTAGGTGGATTATAGTGAAAATACAGCTGAGGCTGTAATTCTGCCTTTATTTGCTGTGTAAGTGTCTCCAAAGCCAGAAGCTCATGGTTGGCTTTTTCTTTAAGGCTCCCTGATGTAGTGGTTAAGAGTTCCCATTTCCTTGTAGAGGAGTAGGAAAATGCGGATTTTATTAATCCATTTGGCTAATACATCCTCACATTCCACCTACTTAAGATGTGTGTTTGCCTGATGCTCTGGTGCAGCACCCTCCTGTCCTGCACACTTACCCTGCTCCGTGTTCACTGGTCTTTTCTCTTTTTGTCCTTTTTTTTATTCCTAATGTGTTTCTGTCCCTTTCTCTTCCCACTCAGACCTTTCCCTTTTTCTTACTGATACTGTGGCATACTCCTGCCCCAGAACATTTTAGCCTGTGCAGCTGCTCTGACTGAAATACCAGCAGTAGCTTCTTGCACATGGATTGCCGAAGGCAAAGTGCTTGGGATGCCCCAGGCTCCTCTACGGCTGCCAACAGATTCCAGCCAGGAATGTGAGAAAGGTAGTACCAGCTCAGCAGCGAGCAACTTAAAAAATGTGCAGCTCCCTTTTTCTAAAGCATTAAGTTGGTAGATTTTGCCAAGATCTTCAAAATGAACTGGTTTTGAAGGAGATTTTTGGCCGAACTCTTTCTGCTGCAGAGCAAAGAAACCATTTGGGACCATTTAAGTTAGTGCAGTGTTATTGGGTTTGGGCCATTCTAAAGCTTTGCTGGTTTATGAGAACTGTGAAAGGGCTTTGGAGTTTGCATCGTACGTGTGATTTTTCAGTTCTAGTGCTCAGGGTAGTAAAAGAACTTTCGGAAAATGTACATGTTTTCTGTATTCCCCACATTTGCTAACGGCTTTTCTGTCCATGTTGTGCTACTTGTCCTTAAAATTATTTCCTCCACTGGACTGTGCAAAACTGCCCTGGAAATAGGGGTTTTTTTTGAGCTCTTTAAGAAAAGCAAGGAAGATCCAGTTTTTAACTGAGATTTGAAACCTTGCCAACCACAAAGCTATTAAATACCACTTTTCAACTTCCATATTCTTAGAAAAGTCTCTCCAAGTTGTGAAATAAATGCCCATTTGTAACTCTCTCTTAAATATGCTGGCTAGTTTAACCTGCAGCTTGTACATCTGTCCTGACCATGTACCCTGGGAAAGAGAGCATTTCAGTGCCTGTTGCTGTGTGGTTCATTTAGTGCTACAAATTGTACTGGTTTCAGTGGAAATTCAGGTTTGGCTGTGTAGCTCGTGTTATTCTTCAGCCAAAACATCAGTGAGTACATATTCCTAACCAGAACCTCTGTGTATTGTTAGGAATAAATGTCCCCTCTCTACCCGAAGGCATAGTAGGTTCACTCAAGCTACATCCAAAGTGATGAGTTTTCCCACTTAATGATCATCTCCTTAGATAAATCTGCCATATAGAGATGCAGATGGTATTACAGGCAAGAAGACACATGGGTGTAAAAGAAAATCTGGAAATTCTGAGTGTAGATTACCCTTACAGGTTTAGAAGGCTGTGTGTGTATCTACATCTAATAGTCTTTAATGAGAGCTCTTAACAGCGTTAGGTAACACTGGTTTTAAATCCACCTCCTGAATTATACTTCAGTGCCTTAACTTTATTTCATTCGTGTCTTCCAAGCCATTTTTTTGTCTTCCCAAAGATACAACTTTATCCTTCTTCCCCAGAGTTTCTCTGCTGGCATGAAATTGCCATTTCTTGCAATTCATTTCTTCTTACTCGGCAATAAAAAAGGAGATGGTCACAGGTCAGCTTATTAGGAGACAAAAAGCAAGTCTTTAACGGGAGCAGTAAATTTCCCGAGTCCCTTCAGTTGTCCGTGCGTAAAGGTCACCTCGGTTATATTTGGGATGGGACGTTGTTTTATTTCATAACTTGGTGATGACTGAGCCTCAGTGCTCGGGATGTTTGCTCAGCAGGCCGAGTTCTGTGTTGTCACAACACCAGCAGGAATCGACCAGAGCCTTGTGCTTGGAGTTCCTTGCAAATTAAAGGGCACGGATGTGAACAGTGAAATAACTCACTGCCGTGCTGGAGGGGCCCTCCCGAAGGACTGCCAGAAACTGCGAAAAAGGGCCTTTTTAGGCCTTGGTTAACGAGCTCTTTCACAATAATCTGTGCTACCTTTTTGGGCTACAAATATCTGAATTATTTTGCTTGCATTGATCTGGGTTTGAGTTATTATGCGTAGAGTAATATGCGTAGAGTAATACTACTCAAGTATGAGTAGATCTGAAATGATGGACAGTGTCTGAACTGTTGCTGTTGGTGACCTAAGGACTGCAAAAGATACAGTTCATTGGTATCAAGTGATAAATTTCTCTTATAACCAATTAACCAAGTTGCAATGAGTTAAACTGAAAACTGTTGCTTCTGGTGTCGATCATGTGGTTAAAATGTGTGTTGATTGGTAAGGCTGTATCTTGGCACCTCCAGATCAGCAAAACACTGTGGCAAATACTCACATTGCTTTCATAAAGCCATAAAATAATGCTGAAAGCTGAAAACCTCACAGCACTGTTCTGGCTCTGTTTGTTCATGTGCCTTTGGAGAGGAAAATCCAGTGAAGCTGATTTTGCTTTTGGGACTTTCAGTATTGCAGCGCTTTTCAAACTCTGCAGGAAAATCTTTTTTTTTCCCTTGTAAAGAGTAACACTTCACCAGCTTCTCCAAACTATACAAATCTTTACAGGCTTTCAAAACCTTTCCTAAAAGTTTATTTTTACAGGATCTGAACTTCTGGCCCAGTGTGATGCTGAAGGATTTCGTGTGCTTTTCTGTCCAGAGAAAGTCACGAAGCATAATAAGTCGGTACTGCAGTAATTAATATTAATTTTCAGCTATTCCACACAGCTGTTCCTTGTTAAGTGTGTGGTGAAAGCTGTGCTTGGGCACATCTCAAAAGTCCATTTCCCGCAGTCCCTGCCCAGAGCACTTTTCCACGTTCTTGCTTCCCCAGAGGGCAAGGAGTTACACCGAAGGGTTTGGAGCTGTTCACGGGTCTGATGTTGGCCTCATGACTTGAGAGGGCTGTATTTTGGATATTTGATTCCGAGATGAAATTAAACCTTGTGCCCGACTTTTTACTTTTACCCTCGAAAAGGGTTTGCAGCAATTACCCGAATAATTTCGTGTTCCCGGTACTCCTGTTGTTGGGAGTTTCGGTTGGTTTCTTCGGTACCGTCTCTTTTCCCCTTCAACAAAAAGCCAAATAAGCAGCAGCCTCTCTTTGAATCTTGAGAGCTGCTCCTTCTCCAAAATTTACAGTCACTTCAGGCATTTATTGTGATGGCTTTAAAGCTCAAGCTGTTTAAAACTGCGTCATTAGATAGAACAAAGAATCTAGTGCACCAGAGCAAGTGGGTGAATGAAGCTGGTGCCTGAGATGATGGATACTAAGCAGGCAGAGGTGAAAGCTTTCCTATGTTCATCAGAACTGCTGGGTTTGATTCATGTCTAGAAAAATCAGTTTGCGTTTTGTGTCAGTAATTCACGGGCAGTAGCTAAATGCTATGTGATACAACCTTACAGGTTTTCGTTTCTTTAAAATCTTCAGTTTCTTCAAAATAATTGTTTCAAATCATGTTCCTGATTTGTATAACGCTGTTTCTTGGGCCTTTGCTGTCCTCATGTAGTGCTGCAGTTCTGTCTGTCTGTTCTAACCACTTGTTGGATGTGTGAGGTAAACTAATACTTTTCTGTTGGGAACTGCCAGAACATTCAGGGAGCGATATGGTCCTGACTGGTCTCAGTCGTGGCTCTGCCCGTACAGGGCTGTTGCGTATTCAGTGTCCGGCGCCGTTCCGTGAACAGTAAGAAAATCGCCATGAACATTTTCCACTTACTGCGAGCAGCCGACTGTGCCTTAAGTAGCCTTTCAGGGAATTTAATGGGTATTTAAGTTGCCTCTATATGAAATGAAGATGGAATAACTCGCTCTCCTCGTTTCCAATTTGACGGTAGCTGCTTACTTTGTAATAAGCGTTTTCTTTGATAAAAACGGCATCAAAAAGCTAGAGGTTCAAAGTTTTACTATTTTCTCTGCAAGCTGAAACTCAGGCTTTCTCTGGTTTTAGGTTTGAAGCAGAAGACAAGTCACTCTCAAGTGCTGAAATACCACGATGGCTGGATGGCTGTGAAAACTTCCTTTTGTCTTTTTTTTTGTTCGCAGTCAAACTGCAGCTTCAAGCAGAAGAAAGAGGAGTGGTGTCGATCAAAGGTGTGATTGCAAATCGCTTCCTGGCCATGAAGGAGGATGGCAGATTGCTGGCCTTGGTAAGCACTGCTGTGTTCATGTTTCTATCTGTATTTGTAGATCCTGTCCTCGCTCTGTATGGAGCAACCTCCTCTCCTGCAGGATTTACTCAGTCTCTCTGCGTGTGATTTATTGGCAAGAAATGAGCTCTGCACAACTTCAATTAGTTAAATTACAAACTAAGAAGAGTTGGGTATGTCTGTCCTACCTAGAAGCTGCAAAATTTAATGGGAATGGCTTGTCTGAGAGAGAAAAAAAATCATAGTGATCATGTAGAGAAGGAAGTTATAAAAACAGATGAAGAATGAAATGTTTGCCTTCTTACCCCCAGGAGTAATTTTATCGTCTTTCACTTCCTTACACGTGTGATTTTAAAGACCTTTTGAAATAGAAAATAGAGCCAATTTTTATTTATTTTGTTTTACTTTCATGCTACTAATCTGTATAAATTGTTTTCTCATTTTCCTCTTTGTAGAGAATCAAGTTTTTTGGGCATGTTTACTTCCTAACTAGAAAACTGGCAAGCAAATACATTTTTGAAAATGTGATGATAAAATTTTAAAAAGTAATATAAACATAGATAAATTAAACTACTCTCTAATGAGACTAGTTTTAGTTTAAACTCTTGTGCATTTTATTGGTATCAGCTGAATTTTTAACTGTGTTTTAAAGCCAGTATGTGTAGCTGACTCTGAAAGGTAATAAGGACTCCTGGAGCTGGAATATAAATTTTGCTTTAAGAGCTGCAGTTACATTAATTTTGCTTAAATCTCTCATCCATAACCTTCAGTGCTGGCAAACCTCCAACACTGGTGAAGCACCAGTGCAGGGCATTCATCCCTTCAGAATTTCAGTTTGCAATAATCCCTGATACTTTGGTGTCTTGAACATTCAGCCTCTGTGCAAGTCGCCACCAGTGACTGGGATTAGTAATGTGCATTCCTAACCCTGGCTGAACAGCAGCTGATGAAAGACCCATGCCAAGGGCTGCAGAAATTCCTTCTGATTTCCCTCCTGCCTCAGTGAAATGAGGCTGAAAGGAGTTTCACAGGAGCAGGGCTCCCCGGGGTGCTCTGCAGCACCACAGATGTGCAGCACCACATCTCTTGCTCCGGGAAGCCCGTTTTGTTCATGCCTGTGAGTACAGTTACAGGACCTGCTTCAAGTTACTTGGGTATTGTGTGACAGCTCAGCTGAAGAAAATATGAGGAGTTGTCCACTGTGCTATTCTTGAGTTAAGGGTAATGGGGAATTTCCTGTGGTGCTGGTGTGGTGGCATTCGCCTTCCCATTCAGATCATCCTCTTTAACCCAAGTGACAGTGAATGGTCAAAATAGGGTGTTTAGTGCCATTTGTAAAATTCTAAACACAGGGGGATCGTTGTATTTGGGATTTCTGCTGTTGCAATGGTGGGTTGGGTTGTAGAACATGCCTTCCTTGCAGCAATTTTAGCTGCTTAGTTCCTCTAAGGCAAAGTGCTTGGAAACTGTCAGTTGTTCACTCGGAATTACACTCTCAAAATGCATAAAGCTGAGTCACTTCGTGCTTCTCACTTAAGCTTATAAAACATTTGTGTTAGTTTCTGGAAGTGGGCATTACTTGCATTGTGTTTGCTGCGCACAATACTTCCTACGGCTCTTTTAATTTTATTTTGTTATTCATAGGTGAAAATTCTCTACTCTTTTAAGATCTTGTTCTTCACCCAGCCTAACGAATGCTGCTGCAATTTCATGGCTGTTTTCTGTAGCACCGGCAAATGTTTTTTCCATGAGGATTTCTGTATTGTGACTTCCAACAGTCTGTGGCCGTTTGTGCCTCTACTGTTTCTGCCTCTAAACACATTCAGCAAACTGTTTCTAATTGCCAGTGTTTCTCGTTCAGTTTGAGCAGGGCTGTGTTTCAGCGAGAGCTCTGCAAAGAGCATACGCTGGAAACCTTTGTGGTGCAGTGATCTCGTCAGTGCACATGATGAAACACTGCTGAAACCTTTGGCTGTTTCTTCTAAAATGTCATGGAACTTTAGTTTCTCAACACTTCACGGAGTTCTCTAATCCACTAGTCACTCAAGTACTATTCTGTCTTTTTTAATGTCTGCTTGCTTTACTTACTTGTCAATGTCCAGCATCCATTCGTTTAGTGTCCTTGTTTTATAAATATATCAACGTCTTCAAAAATACTTTTGCAAATTACTACTCGGGCCTGCTTTTCATCTTGCCAAATGTTTTTGTAATTATTTTGTGCAGACATGTCTTCAGAGTTTGTTCTGAGCTGGGTTTTGCAGAATGATTTATTGCACGGCCGGTGCATCGCTGCTCATCCTGGTGATCTGTGTGAGGGTGCAGTGGATCGTGTTCTTGTCTGGAAAGCTGCATGATGCTGGTTTTAATGGCGCAGTTTCATGCTCTTTACTAACAGACTCAGTTGTGGGGGAGAACTAATCTTTACCAGTTGTGTCATGGGAGGAAATGGCTGGTTATTAATGCAGATAGTCAAAACCTCCCCTTGGAAAATGCTGTTTTAACTGAAAATATTTGCGCGGAAAAGTATCTATTCCATCAGATTTTTAATGGAAACACTGAAACGTTTCACTTCTGATACGGCTTATTTTCACTTTCCGGTTTCATTTAATTATAATAATAAAATATTTTCACTTTATGGAAAGAAATGTGATTATTTTGCTTAATGAAGGAATTTACCAAACTTCCTATGAAAGGAAGAATTGAACTTTTGACTAACTTATATTTCACGATAACTTGTTATTAAAGGGCATGACCTGTTCATTCTGTCTGTTGTGCTTACATGGTTTCACTTCAAAAACTCGACTTGAAGGGAAATTCTTGTCTTTTGATGTTATGGATTAAAGTTGTGCTACAGGAATATTTGTGAGAAAAACCTGCATTTCTGGGCCCTTTTGTAGTTAGAAAAGGCTGAATATGATCATCACCTCTCTCAGGCCGTACTGGATCCACTGTGGTAGTTACAGGTTAATAAACCCTCTGGCTTCAGTTTTGAGAATTAATAAACTTGAGGAATTTTAATTCCTAATCCAAGTCCAAAATGTCAGAGGTAGTTGTTGGCATGGTGTGACTCTAGGGCAGATGAGGTTTGCACTGAAAAATCAATCAGTGGGTGATGTCTGTGCAAATATGGGAAGAACCACCTTGTTGCAGGAAGCTGCTGCCCCTCTTTCAGGCAATTAATTTGCCCTAGGTGAATCGACTTGAGGATTTCAGGATTGCTAAAGTTGAAAATTCCTGCACTCAGGATTTTATTTAATCAGGGGGGAGGGCTTGCTTGGCAGCCGACAAAATACTGACTGGCAGCAGGGCAGGCACAGGGGGAACTCGCTTCCCGCCACTGCCCCAGGTGTTTTCCCTTCCTTTATCCTTCTCCTGGAGGGCTGCAGAGTTCAGGTGTTTCATGCTGTGCTGGGGAAGCTTTCCCTGCTGGATCAGCGCTCTGAGTGCAGCCTAGACTTAAGCGTATTTGAAAAAACCACTGATATCCACGGTTTTTCCAGAGGCTGAGGTTCTCAGTGTGGTGGCTGGCATCCTGCTCCTGCTGGACAGCAGTCCGGCTTCCGAAATGTCTCCTTTGGCAGACGTTAGGGAATACATAGTTTATGAAGCCTGAATTAGCATTTGTCATCTAAATGTTGGCTTTTATGTCAAAATGTTTACATTGGCAACACACAGTAGGAACCCACTGGTGTCACATATGCTTTGTGCAGAAAAAGACTTTTCTTTTTTCACACTTTTTTGATGGTGTCTCTGCCTGAATTTCCAGCTTGAGCAATTGTACTGAACTTGCCTATACTCCACTTAAAGGTTTTGTTTTTAAATGCTTCTTTATACAGTTTCTGTGCCCTCCTCCCTTTCACGCTTGGATCTATGGCTTGAGGTGATTAATGCATTTGTTCTCACATTGCTGGAACACAAAGCATTGAAGTACAACTTATCTTGAGAGAGATTATTTAAAATAAAAATAACATGAAAATTGTGAATGGGATTTCTGTTATTTGAAATGTACAAGTAGCAGTGAGTTATAGAAATGAGAAACTGCAGATGGATTTTCTCTTACAAGTTCTTTTTCTTAGAAGAAAAAATGCGTATCTGAAAGTGATGGGAGAAAATACCCTTCTATTTGAAGATGTGTTTGGAGACAGATCACTTTATTCTAGATTGCACTTGAAGGATTTAACTGTTTGTAGCTACAGAATCTTGGCATATATGAGGAGTTACCCTTCTCTTGTATGTTTTTGTGCCTTCTATGTGAAGTCTAATTGTTCCAAGCTCACTTTATATATTAATGAATATTAACAGAAGATGATAACAAAGGGTAGCCTGCTAATTTCAGGGATTGCCTCACATTCTCTGTCTGCTCCCCAGTATTTTACACGCTTGCTTTTTAATGACGAGCTTTTCTGCTCCTCTGGCATTCCCAAAAATTTTCAGGGGAAATGAGTCTGACTGAACTGATGGACTGAGAGGTGGTGTTTATGAAAAGAAGATGCACCCTCCAAGTTCCTGGGGTGTTGAACTTCTGCCTTTTTCATATTTGAGAAAATAATTTCTCTTGCCTGAAGTGCCAGTTCTGCAGGTGGATTTACCACTGTGACAGCTGAGAGCCGTGTTAATTCCATGTAGGTAGAGCTGGCTTTGAAGACTTCCTTCCAGAAGTAAAGTAATTCCATAGATGTACTTCTGAATACTATGGCATGCCTGGTCTCCGTGTGGAATATACCTCCTTAATTTTTAACGTTATTTTTCAAGTTTTGAACTCTAAAAAAATCTTGAAAAGACTGTTTCGGAATGCTATAAACACAGACTTGAATTAGCTTTAGGAAAAGTTAAACCTCGAAATTGGAAAAGAAGAGGCAAAGGCTGGAACTCTGCCATGCTATTTATCTAATGGATAAAATGCTGGGTTGAGGAAGGCAAGGGAAATGGTGCCTTTTCTCTTACACCCTGCTTTTCTTTTTGGCTGTAACCTAGGATGAGATGGCAAAGCTGCTGAGCTTGGAAGTCACTGAGTGCCAAGGGACAGGGTCCTTCATTTAAATGTTTGAATTTCTGATCAGAACAAAGAATTACACAGAGAAAACAAACTAGAACCTGCTTGGTCTGTGTTAGACACCACAAATGAACCACAGTTAAACCCTCTTCTTCTTGCAGGTGTTTTTAACAATATTTTCAAAATAACTATCATTCTTCTGTCATGAAATGTTTCATATCCATTTCTTAAAGCCAGAGGTACTGCTAACTCACAATTTTGCTAAGTTAGTCCCATGAGTCTGAAGAATTGTTTTTGGATGTTATACGAATAATCTTTTTTTTTTTCCCCTTTTTAGAAATATGCAACAGAAGAATGTTTCTTCTTTGAGCGTTTGGAATCTAATAACTATAACACTTACCGATCACGGAAATACTCCGACTGGTACGTGGCACTGAAAAGAACTGGACAGTACAAACCTGGACCAAAAACTGGACCTGGACAGAAAGCTATCCTTTTTCTTCCCATGTCTGCCAAAAGCTGATTCCCATGGTGGATTCCGAGCACATTTGCCACACTACACTAAAGACGTCGACTTTCCTACTCCTCCCTGAAGTAGCAAAATATAAGCAATTATTTGCTGATATTAACTACTTTTCCAGATACCAGTTTAAAACATGAATGTTTCATACTGTCTTTATATTGCTCTTTAAACCTATTGTGCCAGTGTGTGTGGAGGTAAAATTTCTTGGAAAATATATTTTCAAGATCAATAACACATCTGTTTTCTTCTAGGTATCTATGCAGAGCTGTTTTATTTACGTTACGCTTTCTTTATGGAGTAAAGGAAAACAAATCTGATGCACACTTGCAGCAATATTTACCTTTAAAAATAATTTATCTCTTAGCTTATTAGAGAATAATTACTTACTAATAATTACCTAAAAAGAAGTCCATGAATAAATTTAATGTGCAACACTGCAGTAATAATTCTAAATTATTAATCTAACGAAATGTGAAATGTATTGCTCTCATGTAATGTTTCTGTAGGACTCGGGCAGCTCCCTGTGGTACAGTTTGTAGAACAGGCCTGTGTAAACAGCTGGGAACTCCCTCATGGTTATGTCGATCTTATCAAACCCTTCCCTGTACCCATACAGTAGGAGTTTGGCTACGTTGCTGGTGATGGGAGTAGAGTTTTTTGTCCTGACAAGCTCCTCGAGGTCCATCCACTCACACCTCAGGCACTCCTGCTGGCAGAAGCTGATGCTGAAGGAGGAGGGCTGCAGGCGACAGATGATGTACATGTCCGACTGCCCAAAGGCTCCGGGGTGTTGGTGCTGCTGCCTGATGCTTAGGATGGACTTGAACTCTGACTTGATGCCAGTCTCTTCAAAAACCTCTCGAACTGCTGTGTCTCCTGGGTGGAAAGAGCAACGCTTAGCGTTCTTTAAACACTGGGGAAAGGCGGAAACCCTCTAACTCAAAGCGTTCTCTGTTCTGCTTCGTCAAGTTTTCAGGATGTAAGTCTGTTTTTCCAGCACAAGGATAAGCTAATTCTTTGGTCCCTGAACAAAACTAATTGCTAAGTGCCTTTCCTGTGTATATCCTGCAGAATTACCCCTTTTGATAATACTGTGCAGGAGGTGGTTTGACATGGACACTCTGATGGCTGCTGACTCTGCTGATCTCTTAATCCAAGGCAGCATTCCACCCTCCTTGCAGTCCTTTGTATCCCCATCCCTCTCCTTGCTTCTATCCGAGCTGTTATGTTACCTGCTTCTTATAGTTCACTTTCAATAAGAAATGAGTGTGCTGGCTTGCTTCCAAAAGCAAAATACATCTTAGAAGACCTGTAGAGATTTGCCATCCTATGGAAGCTTTCATCTTGGCATGTTAGAGGGGAATAGAACAGGCATTTGAGGGGTAGTTTCAAATATTAAAAATAATCAGGACATACAGTGGCTAACAACAGATAACCAAAATTATTAATCCAGCATTGGCCAAATTACTGTACGTTAATGCACATATTTCTGCCTCAGCTCAGCTTCTGTCTTGTTCTGGAATGACCTGTGTGAAGTTTCCCAGATGGGGAAGGACACTCATGTACCATTACTGACCCTTGCAGAGATTGCATTTTATGTTGCCCGGAGAGGCCTCTGTGGTCCCCTGGTTTAAAACAGTGGTTGCAAAGCAAAACTCCCTGTGTTTTGTTATTGGGCAGGGGGCTGTATTACACAGAAGTGAAGAACTGAGATAATGAGAAAGGTTGAAGCAGGCTACAGTTAAGGAAATTGTGATAATTAGGGATTTCATTTGAGCATTGAGCTCTGCTTTTAGATAAAGTGCCTTTTTCTGTTTCCCTTTTATTTAAATGTGTATATATATATATATATAAATATCTACTGACAGTTAAACCAGAAGAAACACTAGGGCTTGAATACTCAAATACAAAAATGTGTGCACTTTGCTTAATTCATTATGAAACTATTGGTATTACTTGCACGAGTCAGTTTGTACTCATTTAAGTAGACAGCCATGTATTTTGTCACTTCATATAATCACGGGATCTTCAAGCCTTGTAATTGCAATTTTTAATTGTAATTTAAAATGTAGTCCCTTGAATGAGTTTATAAGGTATGAGTATGTAAGGATTAAAAAAAAGGAAAATTAAGCTCTATTATATTTTATGCTTCACTAATTTATATCTTCTTGTAATATAAGATGTGATGCAGAGAATCATAACTTTTATTATTATGTAGTTTAGAAGTGGCAGGAGGGGAGCTGTGGGAGACTTGTTTTCTCCTGGGTGTTTTCCAGTACTTACATCCAGGCTCCAGCCATAATCTCACCTGTTTTTTGAGGGGTGGCCTCTGGCTTACTCAGTAGCACTATCCCTCTGGGGAATCCCACTGGAATGCCAGTGCTGGCACAAAAATCCTGCTGGTATCTCCTGGCCTAGAGCCTCTGGCACTAGAAGTCGGAAGAAGCCTGGCTAGACAACAACCACAGCATTTGGGATTCTTCTGAAAACATGGATCCATTTCACTGTTACGTGTATTTGCATTGTCCAGCAAATGGTTTTGATTTCCATCACTGGGTTTGACAAAAAGACTGAAAATGAGACTCGGGAGTTGTGAAACTAAATTCAGTCATATCCCAATAACTAGAAACTTTCTCCATGTGTTGAAATAATGAACTGGAATACAAGCCCTGCAAGTGTTGTAGGGAGACTGCTAAAATAGTAGGTATTTCTAAGGTATGGAACAGTCAGGAAGCCTGGGCTCAATGCCCAGTTTAAAAAACAACCAGTCTATGGATCATGATTTTAAGGGGTGAGATACAAAGGGGAAAAAAAGCCAAATTTTCTCTCTCTTCATAAACAGCCTTGTTCATTCACCACTGAACAGAACTGCACCAGTGCTTGTCATCACCTGTGCTACGCTGGGCAGAAATGAGAGGTTTCCTCAAATCAGCATTATTTCTTAATACAGAAGAGCTTTATGTCCCTGGTTGAGTAGGTGCCCACAGGACCGAGCTGCTGCACTTAATGCTGCCCTGTGCCAAGAGCTCTTAGTCCAAACAAATCAAATGAATGAGGGTGGGAGGAAGCAAAAGTTGTATTTAATTCTGGTTTGCATGTACAAATGGAGAGCTGGAAATTTTTGCTCAGTGCATCACTGAGGTCACTGCCCTGGATTTCAGTGTGAGCCGAGAGCTCCCTGTTTCAGTTTTATTTAGTTTATATACTGATTACCTTAATCCTCTGCACTTCTGGCTCATATTACAGCATATCCAACAAGCCCACAAAAAGTCAGCTGACTTCAAGCACTCACTTAAGAGAAATTGTGGAAAAGAGTAAATGTTATAAATACAAAACTTCTTTGCCCCAAATGTTACCCAATGTTACCAATATAATGTTACCCAATTACCATTAAGGTCACAGGATCATGTCACTTCATCTGCTCACCATTAATTCAAAGAAACAAATTCAAAGGAGTGGTGTGGGTCATGCTGTATTTCAGCAGTGTTAATGTCTTTGTAACTCTGTTGACGTCTGACCTGTCTTCCTAGGACTTACCAATGTCTTCTCCTGGATTAGACAGACCTCCTGGAAATTTCCATGCATTTATAGTCTGTATTGGAGGAGAAAACATTAATGAAGGATACAGCCTGTGTTGTACTCTCAAATATGAAGGAGATAATTAATATGTGACTTGTTTTCTTGAAGTTGCAGTAGTATTGTTATGACTCCTACAAACAGCAGGAAGTAGGAACTTATTCATTCCTGCTAAGGTGATGATCAGAGAAAGCTACAGTCTGTATGAACTATTGGAACAAAACACCTACTGACTGAAAATACAAACTGTCTAACAGTCATTAGACAACGTTGCTGCTAGATAGAGTAGTTGAGTATTAAAGAAAAGCTGCTATAGACAATATAATCTTATATTTAATCACTAATGTATTCCCCTTCCATGGTTTTGGCTTTTAAAAAATGTATATATATTTAATCTTACCAACAGGTATTATGATTGTAGTACTGTTCTATATTGCACTGGCTTTAAGATGACTCTGTGTGTCTGTAATAATCATTTAGTGTAACTTGTCATTTTCATGGAATACAAAAACGGAGGGCTTTTGTGTGATTTATATATAGAAACATTTATTGAATTGCAATAAAGTTCAGTATTAGAACGTGGAGACTTGGTGTTGTTACTTATACTGCTAAAGGAGTCCCAGTCCCTGCACCTCTTGCAAATGCATAAAGATTTGTAGGCTTTAGTTCTCTGCATTTTTTATTTCTTTCCTTATTAAAAGTTTATGTAGGAAGAAGTTACCCTTCACCTAGAAAATTAACGCAGTAAAAAAGCACACTGGCCAAAAAAAAAAAGCTTTTTTGTCCATGCAGCATAGAGGGGGAAGCTCTCTGCTTTCCAGTGATTTGAAACCCCAACAACTACACTGGAAAATGTTTTTTTTTTTTTCCTGGGCATTCTTAAAGGGCTTGGATAGGACTTTGAAGTAATAGATTAAAAATAGTGCAGATGGAAAATACGTATATTTGTCTGCTGGCTTCCAGATTTGCTTTTGGTTCCTGGAAATCTTTGTGTGCTGTGGAATTGTCCTTTCACGACTAAACCTAAACAGCTCTTAAAATTCTGCCAGCTGCTTAATTATTTTTTTTAAGCTTTCAGAACATCCTTTATTTTAAAAGACACCATTTCGGGGAAACTGTTCATTTTATGGGAAAAGAGAAGGGAAAGAAGTGGTGGAACCGACAGTGGGAAACAACTGTCTGAGCTATTTGCTTGCACTGAGATATTTGCTCACTGCACAAGGAATGTATGGATGTTCATACACTTCAGCATTTAGACTTAATTTTACCCAGTCAATAAAGAGCTGGAAAGAGGAGAGTCAGAAACAATCACTTTTTTCCTTTCACCTTCCTCACCTGCTGCACTGTCAGCTTTGTTCTGGAAAGGTGAGCTGAAATAGTTGACCTGGCATATCCCACTTTTCAGAATGAGCTGAGGGAACGGGGAAGAGCAGTGCCAGACTGGTCCTCTTGTGTTTTGGGGCCAGAGGTGAAAGAGATAATGCCTGGTGAGTATGGAATTGAACCCAGTACCCAAATTAGAGCATCTGATGTCACTGTAGAATAGGTAGAGACACCTGCACTGAAAATGCCTGTGGGGGAGCTTTAACAAAACCACACAGGTCGAAGTTAAGCCTCACACCTTCTGGGCTTAGGAAACTACTATTTCCTTCTAAATATGCAGATATTTTTTAAGACCTGTTTAAGATCCTTACTAAACGGTAAGCATACAGTTTTATATTTTTGTGTGTAAGAAGGATAAATAAAGGTCATGTTTCTAAAGTTTACAATGTGCTGTCCTGTTCCTAGACACTCTCTAGAACTGGAACCACTTCTGGAGCCTACAGCATGTGGGGTAGGTTCATGCTTTAACTGGTAGTTTCTCAATGTAAGCCTGAAGGTCTTGCTATAGAAAAGTCCTTGGTGTTTTTATTTATTATAAGTAAAAATAAAAAAATAAAAATCTTTAATTGCAGGAAAGGAGTTCAGAGGAAGAGAAACACCTTTGTCTTTTGTGTTAGAAATTCAACATGTTGTATAACTGAACCTGCCTATGAAAGCACTTTCATTGAAGTTCATTAACTGTGTTGTAGTTACTAATGAACTGATGTTTTGGTCCTGGGAAGAAATGTCCTAGTAGCTATTTGAGGAAAGACAGAAAAATGCAGCCAGTGAGATTCTGACATAGTTTTAACTATATAAAATGGAAGTGATGCATCCAAGTGTATTTCAGTCCACCTAGGTTTGATCGTTCCATGTTAAAACTGCAGTTAATCTCACTGTACTGGAGACACTTTGCAAATGAAACCATAATGGAAGCTAAATGCCTTTTCTGTGGAATAGCGCAGCACAGGCAACTGCCATTGAGCCAGTGAGCTTTCTGCAGCTGCTGGATTAACAGCCTAGGTTAGCCTGATGGGGGCTGGAAGACATTCCCAGTGATGGATGTTTGGTGACCTCAAGCCACATCACACGACCCACCATCCCCACACTAATGCTCTGGTTTGGCATTCCCTGTTTGTGAGGAATTAGGGATCTTTACACTTGCCATACTAAGGTGCTCTCCAGGTCATGGCCAACCATGGCATGGCTTATTTAAAGCCACAGACATGCCTGGAATTTTTGAAACCAAACAAAATCAGCAACCTCCTCACAAAAATCTGTTTTGAGCTGTGGGGTTTTTCCAGAGGTCTGCATGGTTCCAAACACATGATTAGGGACTCTTGGGTCAGTTACAGAAGAAAAATTCAAAGCAAGAAGGACACTTAGCAGTGCTGAGTCAATCATCTGTTATAATTAACAATAAAGGCCTTGATTTTCAAAGCACTTTTTTATTCCCTTAAAATGGAATACAGCAATCTGTTGATAGATGTGTTGCAAGACACTCGTGAAAGGAAGTAACTTTAAACTATCACAATTCTGGACTGGTATTAAAATAAACATATATTTTGTTTTATACTACAGAGCAAGATTATCTAAACGAACTTCTCTATTTTATAATCCTGTAACAAACTTACCTTATTTCTGTCTTGTACAACCAGGACCTTTCCAGTGCTTTCATCTAGAACAGCACCTAGTAGAGAAAGAAGATTGAAAAAATGCAGTGCTGGACAACTATGTCCAATCTTAACAACTAAAATCTAACACATTTTGATAAAGCATAGCAAACCCCTAATGATACCATTTACAGTTGGCAAGGTTTGTTTAGATGAATCACAAAGTGGTTTGTTGGTGGAAAACTGATACACAATAAAGTATCACAAAAAGGTTAAGTACCCTGTATAAAAATTCAGAGTTAGCACAGTACCAAGACAAATAATTGCAACATTTAAGTTCCAGATTAGACAAGAAATGAAAAGAAAAACTTGCTTGTGTTAATATCAGAACTAAAGAATGCAAGATCAAGAGGTCACCCAAACAATCTAGCAAAGCTGCAGCAGAGACGTGCCTGTAATCTTGCTCAAGGAACAGAAAATTTTCCAGTGACTCTGGCCGAGAAGCCACCCTTAAGGGGTAAGAATTTTTCTCCAGTGAAATTCATGACAGAACTCCCACCTGCTGTAGCGAAGATCTGAGTGTTTTCTGGTTAATGACACACAAGGTTTACTACTCAGGGGGCTCACGGTGCTGATAATGTTCAGCTGGGTGACTATCTGTGAACTAATGACAGGAACTCGCCATAATTTGAGTCAACTTGTTAACCAAAAAGTGTTGCTTCCAAGTGGAAAAGTGACACTTCCACTTGTTAAAAAAAACCCCTCAGGATGTCTGACTTTTCCTTATGTCCTCATGCTCAGCCCATGACTTTCTCCTGCAGATTACAAGTTTTCCTACTTTCTAAAACCCAAGTGCTTTCATGTTTAATCATCATGTCACCCTCACTGGTCCTATTTAAAAACGTCCTTCCTTTAAAACAGGCATTTTTCTCAGATTTTTCAAGAGTCCTGTGGTGAGCAGAACGAGTACTGTGGTGCAGCTCACCAGGCTCTTTTCCACATCAGTCATGCATGGGTTTCAAATTAGTAGTTAACTATAAAAAAATGCTTCTGTCATTTTACAGCAGGAGGAAGAGTATACAGGCAGATTTGTGATATATGCATTTAAAATGCTTTGGGGAAATATTTCCACAGAAGGGAATTATTAAAGAATGAGTGTCCAGCTCACAACACCCTCTGTTTTTTTAATAATACATGGCAGACTTCTGTGTAGGAGGAACATTTAAAGGATGAAATACCAGTCTTCCTTCAAGATATGCCAAAGGACGTGTTTTGGGAGGGTAGTCACATATCTGCCTCCCCCTGGCTTGTGACAGTATGATTTCATTCCTCCTGTAAATATTTAGCAGTGTCCAGGTTCAAGTACTCTGCTGATTAAAGAGGGAACAAAAGGAAAACAGGAGTAACTTCGATGAAAGCTGTGATTACTGGGATTGTTTTCTAGTAAAGCCATTGTTCAGCCAAATGGTTTGCTGAGACCAGGGAGAACTGCTGCAGGCAGGAAACTGCAAAGTATCAAACAGAAAGTATGTGTTCTCTTCTCTGTTTCTATTCCCCTGAAATGTCATTTTTTGGCAGTGAAATGGTCACTAAGATGATCAGAATCTCTGCTAGAGGATACCTAAAACCAAAGCAAAACGAAAGGAAGAACACTAACAGGATTTGCTGTCTGGTCTCGTGTTCCCAAGAGTAGCTCAAAAGGCCCTGAGCTGCACCTGGTTGGTATCAGGGAGATCAGAGCTTGACTGCAGGCCCTGAACTGCAGGTTTAAAAACTCTCCCCCTTGCTACAAATGTGGTACCTGGAGCTTTAAAGCATCCAACACCAGGACTTTCTGGAAAGGTTTATACTCATAACCCAGCCAAGTACTCAGTATTACAACACTGCTTTGTTTTGAATGTTCTCTTTTGGGAAACAGGTAAGCATTAGAAAAATAAAATCCCTTAGACAACTCCAGGTAATGAGTAATGGAGGGGAAAAATATCTTCATCCTACCTGTTTTATTTATGACTGATGTAAACATGTATGCAAAGATGTTCCGTGTTGAAAAGCACTTGTCGACCACATGAGTGCATGCACAACTGCTGGCATTGTAAATAGCAGCAGACAAGAGTAGGGATTTGTAAAACAACTCGGGAACTACTTTTAAATCACTTTTGATTCCTTGGGCCATCATAACCTTCCTGTGCAGTTTCACATTAATGCAGCTGCTCATTTTACCCATTTCCTTAAGTAACAGGACTGGCTAAGGCTGATAATCCTCAGCGTGTGTAGACTCCAAGGACTTTGATTCAATAAGTAGATTAAGGTAGGTAGCAATGAAAATAACAGCTGTGTTGTAAGGCTTACACTACATGTGAGGGAGAAGAGAATAAATGACTTTAACTTTTCTTCCTCTCCTTTCACTTTCCTTCCTCAACTTGTCTGCCTGTGCCATTGTTGCGTGGCATGTTTACAAACACGTCCCTTTCTGGGTGGCAGACCAATTCCTCCCAGGAGGTGCAGAACGTTGGAAATGCTTCTGCAAAACATGTTAATCACTTCATACACCAGAGACTTTCCTGTATCTTTACACATGTGGAAAATCCTGCCGCCTACAAACGGATGCAGCGAGTGAGCTGGGAGACACATCACATGTTCCACTATTTCTAAACAATAATGGCCAAGCCCAATGAGTAACATTTGCTACTCTCTGCTTGGCGACTCTCATCCAGTCTGGTCAAGTATGACCTGACCTCGCTTATTCACACCTTTGTCATCACTTGGCTGGACCATCCCGAGGCACAAGCCCTGGCTGCGCAGCGTTCCCTGCGTGGGAAACTCCAGACAGCAGGGAAACCAGCTGCTGGTCTACTTGGCAATGAGACCTGCTACCTGTTGCCTGCTCCCTGTGCTGGTTTCCCTCTGGCCAGCCAACCACTCTCCATGTCTCTGCTTTTCATTTCCAGGATGCTCAAGGGACTGAGTCCTGTATTTCACTGACTGGCCACAGCTTTGAGATGGAGATTCTCATCAGAAAATTGCTTTCCTTTACTGCAGATACTTTTTAAAATACTTTTTTTTTTTTGTTCAGGAAATAAAAATGCCTGGAGTTTGCCACCCACAAAATATAAAAGAGCGTATTTATATAATTTAATATTTGAATAAAATTAATTAAAAATAGAATGAAGCCCTTCCACTACCCAAGCTCTCCGTCCTAAAGTAGAAAGCTAATGGAATAAACATATTCCAGGTGGTAGCCACACTGCTCAGTGTATTTTTGGGATGTGTTCCATCTCCACTGACAGTGAGTGGAATAGAGGGGAAAAAACCACATAGCAATCATTATTTCACAGAGAAATCTGCTTGTCTACATGCCCCAAATGCCTTCCTTAACTCCTTACCTCTTTTAAAAAAACTCCCAATAATGAGTAAAAATGCACAGGTTTGAAAAGTGATAGCAAAGAATACAGACATTTTATGTTCTGCAGTTTTTAAATCTGTGCAATAAGTTATGAAATCCATCTACCTGCACTTGTGAAATTTTTCCTTTCCTCAAACCTTTTCCTACTTGCAGAGTGCCAAGTGTTTCAAAGTGGAACTGCAAATTATGCTCTGAAAGTGCATTTTCTGTATTTTCAAATGTTTATTTGAGAGTCTCTCAAGAGTTATGATTTCTCTTACACGAAGTCCTTCCTGACAACCACTGGGGTCACAACACATCTTTTACATGATTTTCTTCCAAAGGACATTTTCAGCTGGGCAGGTCTTACTTCAGAAAAAAACCCCTCTCAATTAATCCCGTTTCCTCAAGCACTCGAGTTACAACCACAAGGAGTAACGCGGAGCTTCTGCTGAGGGAATGCGCTATCCTGCTCCAGTTTAATGCCACATATTTTAATGGTGAGGTTTCCATACCTCAGGAAAACATGCTCCAACATGTCCATTGACAAAATCCAAGGCCGCCTTCGGCTTCCACCCTGCCCTCTGCTGGCCGTGGGACGGAAGGCTCCCGCTGCCGATGGCAGTAGAACTGTTTTGTAATTCAAGGCGTTTTCCCCGAAACTTATTTTCACCTGACCTGCTGCTACACCGAACAATCCATCTTTTGTGAGTTCTTCCTAACTAGGTTTGTCAAATTGCTATTTATGGGTCTTAACACTACTTGGTGAAGAAATAACGTCCCACACAGTCCCTGCAAGGCAAGGACAAACAAGTCAAGGTTGTAATTGGAGTGATTTGCTCTCCCTATCCCATAATTTCTGAGTGTTAAAGTAACTTTACAGGAGGGGTCCAAACAAACCTCCAAATAACAGATTACTGAGAGATGGGCTAGGCAGTGGCATACCTGTGGAACTCTGCAGAGAGACAGTGCTAAGACATTCGAATTTGGTGAAGCTAAGTTTTTTTGGCTCATCATCAGTTCCTTGTACTGTGCTATACAAAGAAAAAAAAAAAAAACAAACAAAAAAAAGGGGAACCATCTTATCCAGTTCCTTGCAAATGTTCTCAGTTATGGAACAACTTCTTTCCAACCGTGATTGTGGGAGTTCTAGTTGGTTAAGACTATGGTGTCCAGATGTTTGCTTGTAAAATATATTTGTTTGGAATACAGACTTCTTGGCACAGAGCAGCTTTTAGACCACTGTAATTTCAGCTAATAGTTGTTTTAGCTTCTGAACCAATCCCTGTTAGGTCAAGTTGTCCCCATTTACAGACCTTAATGTGAGCATAGGTTAAGCAGATTCATATACTAAGCATCTACAGCAAGGAGAGCGAGCAGAGAAATGCTTTTTTATTTCTCTATGATTGTGGTTACTTCTTCATTTTAAAACACTGCTTGAAATCTTTACTCTCACTTACCTGCAAGGTGAAAAGACAACACCTTTCTCAGAATGGTGTTTAAAAGCAATATTCATGAGCTCCCCATTCTACAGCTTCAGGACCACATTTTCTTCACAATTTTCTCCAACTGGAATTGTTTTGAGAAACCTCCATCTGGCTGTTTTTAGCCACATATGCTGTTGTACAGGCACATTCATGAATGACACACTTCCCTTTGTAAAGTCACCCCAACAGTAGTTGGCAGCTGGTTGTCCAGAGGAACAGCCCATTTCCTACTGGTCCTAAGGGCTTGTTCAAGTCTTTTTGTGCGTATCACTCCTGTAACTCACCTGCAACACCCACCTGGTGGGTGGCAAACCCTGGCAGCCTGCTGGGCCCCTCTCCCAGCCACAGTGTCAGGGTGGATGAGCCCTGCTCGGCATGGTGGAAAGCAAAGCCTTGGGAAGCAGCTGTTGCCACAAGCCCGCTCTGGAGGATGGGGACACGGAGCCAGACGGCAATGCGACCTTCCTGCCGCCACTGAGCCACGGACTCTGCAAGAGAGGGAAGTGAGGAGGGTCAGGGCCACAGCCACCGCTCAGAGACAGCCCCCCCTTGCCCTTGATCTGTGTGGTTTTAAACCTTATTGCGCACAACTGGGGTTATCGTGTATTTTCACCTCATTTATAGGGTCAAACTATTGTTGGTGTGAGGAAGGTGCCAGCAATGACACAGGCTGGCAGCTTGACATTTCATGTGGTACAACTTGGTATTCACACGTGAAATAATGGCTTTTCTGTCAGGGTCTGCTGTAAGGCACAGGGGAATCTACTCATGTGGAGTACCGTGTCCAGTCCTGCGCTCCTCAGCACAAGAAAGAGAAGGAGCTACTGGAGAGGGTCCAGTGAGGGGCAACAAAGGTGATTAGGGGTCTGGAGCATCTCTCTTATGAGGAGAGACTACGGGAGCTGGGCCTGTTTAGACTGGAGAAAAGACCATGGAGAGGGGATGTTATTAATACATATAAATATTCCAAAGGTGGGTGCCAAGAGCACGGTGCCAGACTCTTTTCAGTTTCACCAGAGCACGGTGTCAGACTCCTTGCAGTTTCTTGCCCAGCGACAGGAGAAGGAGCAGCAGCCATAAACTAAAACACACGAAATTCCACCTCAACACGAGGAAGAACTTCCTTTACGCTGAGGGTGGCAGAGCACTGGAACAGGCTGCCCAGGGAGGTCATGGAGTCTCCCTCTCTGGAGACATTCCAAACCCACACGGACGCGTTCCTGTGTCACCTGCCCCAGGTGACCCTGCCTTGGCAGGGGTGGTGGTACTGGACGATCTCCAGAGGTCCCTTCCAACCCTGACAATTCCGTGGCTCTGTGAGCGCCCTCCGCTCCCTCCAGCCGGCGTTCCCCGCCGCACGGCCGCGGCTCTGTGCCCGTGAGGGGAAGGCGGCGGCTGAGGGGAGCTGCTCCCCGGGACCCCGCCGGCCCCTCACACAGCGCCCCCCGCCCGCCCCGCTGCCCCGGGAGCCCCGCCCGGCACTTGCCCCGCAGCCACCGCCCGAAGGCCGCCCGCTCCACCCGCGGGGGCTGGCGCAGCTCGCCCAGGTCCACGCTCACCCCCCCGAACTTGTCCGGCCGCGCCCGCAGCCCCGCCAGGGCCGCCCAGCCCCGCGCCCTCCGCAGCGCCCGCCACAGCCGCGCCATGGCACCGAACAGGGCGGGGGGCGCCGAGCCTCCGCCCCCGGGGCGGTGCCGGCCTCTGCTCCGGAACCACTCGGCGTGGGGCAGCATGTCTGCCTCCTCTTCCAAAAGGAAGAGCAAGGGGCGCCTGGCCGCGGGTGGCGGCTCCCCGCGGGATGCTCCCCTCGGAGCTGCTGAGGGCGGGCCGCTGGCGCTGCGGGTCGCCGACGCCGTGGAGGCAGGTACGGGGGTGCAGGCGGCGGGGACGGGCTGCTCGGGGACGGGCTTCCCCAACCCCGGCTTTCCCAGCCCCGGCTGCCCCAGCGCGGCGCGCTGAGGGCGCCTCGTTTGAAACTGAGTCCCTGCCGAGCCGTGCTCGCAAAGGCGGGACCGGGGGATTCTCTCGGGCAAAGTCGGCTGGGCCCCCGTGAAATCTGCTCTTTATTCCCGTGGAGCGGGAGCTGTGTCGGGGTGGAAGGTGCGGTACCGAGCAGCAGCGTGTGACCGCGGGTGTTCTCCCAGCCCCGTCGGCATCCCCGCCCCGCGGTTCCCCCTCACGGGGGTCCCTGCACTCCCCTCAGGGCGGGCACCGTGAGGGCTGGGCAGGGGTTTGTTGTTGTACTGGTTGGGGAGGGCGGGAAATGCTGGATTTAGCGGGGAAAAAAACGACTATTTTTTCCCCCTAAAAACATCAGGAGATGACAAAGTCCCGAAAATGCTGCGCAGAGTCCTGGCGCAGCTGTCGCTGAGCAGCATGAAGTCTGCGGAGCTCTGCATTGGGCGGCCGGCCCTGCTCACCTCAGCTGATGGGCGGCAGGAGGTGAGACCCTTTCTTGCTCCCATAAAGGCTTTTCCTGTGCTTTTCAGCGTTTTGCTGTTGTATTCAGTGGGATCAACATGGAACATGCATTGAGAAAGATGGTGAACATGCTCTTCCATGTTTTCTGTGTGATATTTATATCTTCATTCTCAATGCTGGGAAAAGTCCATGCTGCTGTTTTTTTTTTCAAAATACAACCTCTTCCTTCTTGGAGTGTCTTGAATCATGTCTTAAGAGCTCAACGCTACTTGTATTTTGCTCTGTGGCACCAGGTTTTAACCTAATCCTTCCCCTCAGCCCATATTTTTGTAATCAAGTGTTACTTAGCTTAACTGGAAATGAGGGGGGGGAGGAAATCTCAACTGACTTGCTTTGGAAACTCTTCCTAGGTCTGTACTGCTTGGCCCACTGCAGGCTTTCCAGGTGGGAAGATTGGGCTGAATGAAACCACACAGAAGAACCTGAAAGTAAATCCAGGTGATAGTGTCACTGTGCAGCCTGTGACTGGTGCAGTCATCCAGGCAGAGGAAGTCGATGTAAAGTTGAGGTAGGGAACTTGTTATAGCCTTGTTGAAGAGAGTGATTTTTTTTTTTAAGCACTTCCCTTCAAAACTTCGCCTTTATATATGATGGTTTTGTCCTCTGCTTTTATTTACCGTTTGGTTTTTTTTTAGGATTGGAAACTCTGAGGTGTGTTTTTGTTTATAAGTGAACTTGACCCAAGAAAGGAAATGAAAGGTACAAATCACAGTTGTCTTAAAATCATGAGTGCTCTGAGAAATCAGCAGTTTATTGATTTGCTGAATGATTTCCTGTACTTGTCATTCTAACACTTCATAGAGTCAACATTTGGGTTGATGCAGAATCTGATTATAGTTATTTCCTAAAGTTATTTTACAGTTGCTTTTGAAAGTGTCTCAGCACTTATATTTATATAAATTAACATCACTTTCCTTTCAGACCTCTGTCTTCAAACATGGCTACTTGTTACAGAGGTGGTTGAAAACACACGTTTTGTTAAAAAAACCCAACCTCATGATAAATTAAATAATTAAAAGTAATATATTTCTATTCCTCCATGTTAATATGCAATGCATTCTTTTTTTGAAGTTGTGACTTTTACTGAAATACAAGCTAAGAATGAGGTCAGAGGAATTGCATGTAGCTTTTGAAATATTTATGATTACTGTGATTTATTTTTCTTTTAGGAAACTGTTCCATAGCCAGAGTTTTTCCACTCAGTGAATCAAGAGTCAGGCTCTGAGGACTGTTTTATAGATGTACCTTCAGATTTTTAAGTCTCATAAATGACTGCTTTTCTAAAATTAGGAGAGAAAACATGAAAACTGTAATTGGTCTGTTTCAAGCCTGGTAATTTACTACAAACTATGGTGTAAGAATATAAATTATTTAAAGAATGAACTGAAGTTCCATTATTCGAGTACTCCCTGGGTTTCTAGGTGTTTTACAGGTGAAGTTTATTCTCTGCAAATCAACACCTCTGGGTACTGCTTGCACGCATAATTCAGCTTTTTCTTCCAGTTAAAAAAATCCACCCTCAACTTCAGGCCCCAGCAACAAAATTGAGTATGTGCTTACTCATCAGGAAAGGCCATGGTATTTTAAGGGCTCTCCTTTAAATTAGCTTAATACAGCTCTTTGCCCCAAGTTCCTTTGTTGAGCAGCAGAACTGAGCAATGGGTTTTTATCTGCAGGTTTAGGGCTCCCCCCGTTGATCAAGCCTTGATTTGCAGCATCCGTGTCTGCTTTAAACGCCTTTGGTGCTGCTGCCGTTCCCCTCTTGGTGTGGTGCCTTTGAAGGTACAGGTGTAAATGCTTAGAAAAGCTGTGGAATGGATGTAGTGACTCTTATCTGTTTAGTCACTTAATTAAACAAAAGACTAGCAAATGCTTTGTGGGGAAGACTTGTACTGTTTTGGTAGTGGATGTGCAGTGCTTAAGGCATGTGCACAGTTTTGCAAGTGCTCAAGGCACTGTTTTAATCGATTAAAAGATTTGCATGTGTGTTTGCAGGGCTGAAAGAGACCTGCCTTATCTGATTTGTTTTCAGTTCAGTAAATGTAGCAATGGCTGTTCTGCCTGGTGAGATGAGAAGCCTGCATTGCAGGTTTGTGATCCTAAGAAACAATAAATCTAATTTAGCATTTTGTTAATTAAAGCATTTTCTTTGGAAAAAAACCACCCAAAACCCAGATGAAATAGCTACACTTCTTTTGTTGCTGTGTGTGTAATATTTTCAGAGTTAAGATGTTGTTATTTGAAGACTGAAGTGCTCATACATCTTTTCTGTTTGTGGGGTTAAGTCATATACCCTAAAACAGGTCATCCTGGTGCTTTAGTGCTGTGGCCTCTGGTTTGGTTTTGAAGTAGTTATTGCTTGGAAAAGTAATTTTCTTCTTTCCTACCACAGGGACAAAGATGCCATCGTTAATGCCGAGGAAATGTCTGTGTGTCTGCTGAGAAACCTTGGTATGAGTTTTGCTGCTTCTCTTTTGCCTGTTCAATTTTCGTAGTAGGTCATCAAGTCTTGGTTAGAAGAGCAAATATTTTCCTCTTATGTTCTTAATCAAGGGCTTATGGCAAAATAGGGGGCGTTATTTTGTTCCCACTTCTTTTGGGCTAAATAATTTTGTCTTCAGGCTAAATAATTTTGCCATGTTGTAAATGTGTAATTTGCATAACTTGTGGCTCTGTTCCTTCTATCCATTATACTTTTGTCTGGTTCAAGTTAGGAGTGTTCAGCATTGATGGCCTTCTGGCTGATATTGTGATGCACTTCAGAGTTTACTTGCACTGTGAAGACTAGACTGCAATACTGTACACTAAAACCAAGATAAAGTATCAGTATTAACCTGAAATCCCAGTCTCTGAATCTCTTTTTTATGTTGGTGGTAAATAAGTAAAATTGCTCTTCATTGGGTGGTAGATAAATGTAAGTAAGGCAAAAAAAAAAAGGTAAGTTATTCAAGGTAGTGTTCCTCACTACAAATTGTTCTACTCAAAGGGAATCTTCTGGCCTAGGAATTAATAACATTGCTACTCCAGGAAGCAGGAAACATGAACTGCATTGCAAATTCATGAGTTTGGCTGGAAATCTTGTTCATGCTTTGCCTTGTTTTTTTTTTTTTTGTGCCTGTAGGGTATATTCAGATCACATTGCCTCATCTCTCTGTCAATGCATAGGCTAAAACCTGTCTTTTTTTAGGCCAATACTCTCAAAGAAAGTGGGTTGAACATAAAATATTATCAGGTGCACAGCAAACACAAAATTTTTACTTCTTACAATACTAATTCCAATAATCTCCCTTTGTATGAAATTTAAAAGACTCAGATTAATTACGAGTTTAGTATGAGTGATTACATATGATGCTGACAAATGTTTATCCATTAAAGTCTGCTTGTGTACAAAGGGATCATGCAAAGTACCTGAAATTACCTTGAAATTATGTTACTACCTTTTGTTATGTTAACTAACAGCATTCTCTAAATGAATGATAAAGAATTATTCTAATGCAAGAATGTCTGAATGTTACTGCTGCCACAGTAGATTGAAATGTCACCTTCTTTGTCTTTTTTCTTCTTTCATCTTCTCATAGATGGGAAAATAGTTCTACCAGGAAACCTTTTGGCTTTTACTTTCTATGGCAAACTGTGCAACATCGTGGTGATGAGAGTGAAAGGAACTGATGGTGCAGAGCTGAGTGCCCAGGGCAGCGCCATTCCCAGTGACCCAGACCTTGAGAGATCTGATTTGGAGACGAGCGCCTTAGATTTGTCCCTACAGCTCGGCAGGATGGACATTGGTGATAGTCCAGGGGTTGCATCTTTGAGCACACCAAGCAAACCAATGGATCCAGGCTCACCAGTTACACCCAGTTCTGTGACAGCCAGTGGTCCAGACTCTGGTCAGGGAGAGAAAACCTACAGCAAGGGAGATGGTGCAGACCTCGCCGAGGATTCGGAGTTGGCTGGGAAAAGCAGCAGTGAGGGACTCCCAATAACGGGCAAAACCGGAGCAATAAGCAATACAGACTCTTTTTATTTCATTTCTTCAAGAACTAGGATCAATTTTATAGAACCCAGGACCAGTGTAGCAGAAGATGGCGATTGTGAGTCCCAAGTCACCTATGACACGATAGGAGGTTTGAGCAGCCAGCTCAGAACTATTAGAGAAACAGTTGAACTGCCCTTGAAGCAACCTGAGCTGTTCAAGAGTTACGGTATGATGCCTAAAGGGTTGGTTTTCTTCATTTGATACCAGTTTTCTTCTTTAATTTGATTTTTAAAAAAACAAACAAACAAAAAAAACCCCAAAACCACCACAAATTATCCCAGGAGTATGCACTGAGTTTTATGTAACACTGACCTGGTTCTCTTGTGTGTCCAAACAATGTCAAGCTGCTTTATAGTTATACTGTATGGGTACTGTGAAGATGTTACAATGAGCTTGTGTGAAAAATAGGTGAGCAGGGAAGAAATGTGTGTCTGTACAAAAATTCAGGCGTGCATAAGCAGAATTTTTGACAAATAGGAAAGACTTCTTTGCTTGGGTGTTTCAAAGGTGCAATTCTTTGAGTTGTCGTAAGATTTTAATTAATTTTGGTAGAGTCAGTTAATGATATTTTTTAAATGGAGAAAAAGTCAGATTAGTTCTTCTGCTGTTTTTATCCCTGGTTGTAGGCTTCCTGCAAAATTTTCAGGAAGTCTTTTTGTTTACTTAAACTCTTCAGTGTATGAGGAGTTTGAGTCCTTCCTCTGTGAATTACAGGGTGGAAAAATGAATATGGTTACAGTTGCCATATATAAAATTATATCTAACACATATATGAACTCAGAGGGTTTTTGTGACAAAGCTAAAACTGTACTGTGTATTTATCACAAATGGATATGTACCTTGTCTAGGTGTGCATCGCTGTGAGATAGGGCTCTTACCTATAAACATTGCTTTAATATCATGTCTTTGAGGCTTTTTATTGCTCTGCCTTTACCTCTTCCCACACACACACTCTGGAGAGGAGGTGATTCCAGCTGGGACAGTTTCCATAACACACAGGTGGCTCTTTCTTGGCCGTGATCCCCAGGTGTCAGTGAGGTGGTCTGAGGCATCTTCATCTACGTGTGCCCCTGCTTAATTTGGTCCAGCCTCAGCATCAGCACGTGGTTTTGTGTTAGCACAAAGTTTGCTTCAGTGTCAGCATTCTTCACACCCGGTCCCAAAAGTGCTCGAGCAGATTCCCTACTAACTACGTGGTAGATGATGGTGTTTCCTCAGCAGTTACAAACCTTTAGTAACCATCCAAATGCTGTGAGTCTTTGCTCACGGGGAGCGAGCCTGGCAGTGAGGTGAGCCTGTGGTTCCACAGTTCTGCTTCTTGCCCGTGCCAGAAACGCCACAGGAGGGAGCAGCTCATGCTTTAATTGGACTGCTCTGAGGGAACCCGCTCCTGAAGACACTTTTACTTCCGTCCTCTGTCAGTTGGCAGATAATTTTTTTCTTTTCAGGTGTACTAGTTTCTAAGATTCAGACTTGTGGCATCATTCCCTGTCTGATTCCCAGTCCCCACCTGATGTTTCTTTGGCTGTGTTTCACCAATGTCTTTTTTTGCCAGAGGCAGTCCTTTGTCAAACACTTGTCTCTGCTTTTTGCTTTCTAATTTTTCACCTTCTGATTTTGGCTTTGTGCCCATTTAATTTGGCTTTGCTGGTCTGGAACTTGTTTTGGTGGGCTCTTTACCTGGGATCATAATGGTACCTTTGTGCAGTTACCTGTATTTTCTGTCCAGCTCTAGCTGTAAGCAGCAGTACCTTACGTGCTGTGCCTGAACATTTCTGTCTTTTTGGCTCTTAACATTTGCCATTAAATAGACAAATTCACCCTTCTGATGTGTGTTTTTCATCATCTTGCAAGTATTCTTGAATCAAGCCTCAGAGTATTTCTGAAATTCTTTTGAAGTGTTAAAGAGAAGTGGTTTTCTGATGTTGGAAATTTGATGTAATGACACTGTAAGAATCATTAGTAACTTAAGGTCTATTCATGGATGTTAGGTACTCAGTCCAGTAATGTCTTAGAAAAAAACCACAACACACATAAGGAAACTGAAAAATGCAATTATTTAAGGAGTTGTTTTTTGAACAGAATCTTTTAGACTTTAAAAATAAAGAACGTAGATGTGATCTTTTCACTGTAAGCCTTTAACAGGCGTGTCATTTTATCACGATGACACGTCTGTTAAGTTAATGCTGAGGTCAGATTTATTGGTAATAACTGGTACAGTGAAACGTGCAAGTACAGGTTTAGTCTGGCATTTCTCACAAGGAACTTCTTTTCTCTGTTTGTGTGCATGTGCTTGTCCAAAGGAATCCCTCCTCCTCGAGGAGTGCTGTTATATGGCCCTCCAGGTACCGGGAAGACTCTGATTGCCAAAGCCATCGCAAATGAGGTTGGCGCTCACGTTACTGTTATTAATGGGCCTGAAATAATAAGCAAGTAAGTCCACCCATTTTATTTTCATTAATTCTATAAATATATCAGCCCAAAATCTGTCCTGGCATCTCTCCAGCAGGGATAGAAAGGGTTCTCTCAAGCAGGGCTTATGTTTCTTCTTGTATTTAAAGAGGTTTATTGGACTTGGCCAAGAAATTTGTGTAAGGCCCGGACTAAATTAAAGAGGAGACTGGAACTGCATCTGCAATTGTGTGTAAGTTAGTTCTGCAACAAGAAGAGTAACTTGTTAAACCATATTTGCAGTTAAGATGCCACTGCACAGATTACTGTCTCCAGGGAACTAACTGTTTATTGTTCTTCAAAAGGTAGATAAAATGGTTTCTAACACAGGAAAAAAACGTTTCCCTTTAATCTTTTTTGTAGTTACTAGATGGTTCTATCTTGGCCTTAATTTCTTGTCCTTGTGGAAATACAATTTATTGTAGATCTGCATTTACTTTGGGACTCCGAAATTGTGCGCTGTGGCCTTTTTGGAACGCCCCTTTCCCCCCCATTTGCCTTTCGAAAAAGACCAAAAAAAATGTTTTTTATTAAAATATTTTAACTATTATAGGTTTTACGGGGAGTCTGAATCGAGGTTACGTCAGATCTTCGCTGAAGCCTCTCTGTGGTACGTTCTTCTGGGTGATTTCGTTTGCAGTGTTGGTTCCAGCCTTAATGTTCTTAGAAGAAAAACATTTGCAGGAATCTTTGAGTTTGTAACTTTTTCCTGCAGTGGTTTCTAAAAGGAAATAAATTTGTTTATATAGAGCTTAGCTAGAAGGAAGGCAGTGAAATTCTAGTCTGCCTATTAAATAAATCCTTTTGGACGCTGCCCTTTTCAAGGGGCTGTTACAGATGGTGCCAAATCGCTCGCTCTCTGTCGTCAGTGTATTGTACTCTTGTTTCAGCAGAGGGAAGCAGGAGCCAGAGTTTCACCTGGATCCAAATTTTTCTGTCTGGTTTTATCTTTGGAGACTAACGTAGCCCTGTGCTAAGGCAGGGAAGTCAGTCTAAGTGTTGGTACTGGATATAGCATGCCTCTGGTGTAGGGAGGTGTTCTGCCCAAATTTGTTAGACCTGCTTAAGGCAGGTTTTAGACTTCCAGTGATTGTTGTTCATAATACATGAGCAAAAGACTATTGCATACGGAAGGTATTAGTTGTCTAATGTATTAGTCGTTTTACTTTTCTCTTTATTCGAGGTTGAAACTTGTAGCTGCCTAAAGGAGTTGGGTGGTTGTTAGTTTTTCTAGGAACTGCGTATTTTTCCATGAACAGCTTTGCACTTCTCTGCCTTGGTGTTTTAAATCTTCCCGAGCACCTTATTGTTTTTTTTCCTTTTTTGTTTTCCCCCCAGTCGCCCCTCAATTATATTTATAGATGAGTTGGATGCACTCTGTCCAAAGAGAGAAGGGGCTCAGAATGAAGTGGAAAAGAGAGTTGTTGCTTCATTGCTGACGTTAATGGATGGCATTGGCTCAGTAAGTCGACTGTATTGAGACAATTAATGTGTATGTGGACTCACTGAACAAAACTATTTTGCTTCTACAGCGGAGCCAATTTTAGATGTGTCATTTGGGGGGAAAGAAAACAGGCTTAGGTGAGACTTTATATAGTAATGTAATGCTTTTTTGGGTGCTAAGCAGAAGACATAGGAGAGGAATGTCTCCTGATAATGGAGATTAAAAGTAAGTAAGTTTCTTCCATTCCCTGCCTCTCCTTTGCCTTCTCCCCCTCTTGTACTTTTGGAGATCAAACTGAACTTTCAGTGATAGCCCATCATTGATCTAAGCCAGATATTAATTGCTCTGAAATCAAAGTTATCAAAATGCTTCTGGTGCAGTAGGCTGCATGGTTAAAGGCAATAGCAGCTATTTCAAGATTGCCATAGTAATATTTAGGTCATAAACAAAAGCCTACTAAAGGAGCAGTAAACTTAATAGAGTATGTTATGGATTAAGCCCATAAAGTTTGCCAATCTCTCATCAATTATTTTATGAGTATTAGTAGGAAAGATGAAAGAAACTTGTCCAGAGTATGAAAATAATTTGCTGCTGTTTATGTAATCTGCAAGTTTCTAATTATTTTCCTGCATGAGCATTTGAGTTGCCCAGTCTGGAGCTGGTCACAGGCAGAAGAACATATTTTCTGATGGCAAAGGCTGGTGGATAGTCTTCCTGGAAAAAGTGCTTCATTCACAAAAAGAGAATGACACTGCAAGAGACCTCCTAGCTGCTCTTGCCTTCTTCTAAATGTGCAAAAGCAGAGCTTGAAGAAATTGGTTAGGATTTTTGACTGTGCTTTTCCTGCTGAACTTACAGGAAGCTTTATAACTTGCTGTCTCTGCTGGTTTTGATGCCTTAACTGCTCTGTTTCCCAACCTTGTTTGTTCAAGGTCTGCTGATGCCGTTTTGTTCTTGTACCAACGCTGCATTTTAGCTTAAACACTTCTTTTTCTTTACTTGGTTCTTGCTTTCCTGATATGGGAAAGCAGGTTCTTGGGGATTCAGGTGGGAGACACTGGGATGAGAGTATCTTGGAGTAGTTTCTGTTGTATTATCTGTATGTTCACGCAGCGTATAGTATTCCTAAATTGCAGTTAGGGATGGATTGGATGGGATCATTGATGGGCTTTTTAATCTAAAAGGTTTGAGAGCTAGCATCAGGATTCCAGTGTGTGTAGTAGTTGAAAGAGTAAGCAAGAAGTATGTTGATAAGCTACATGGCATTTAGTGACTTAATTAAATTTGTGTTTTAAAAATAACATTTTGCATTGTCTGATGCCTTCAGGAAGGCAGTGAAGGGCAGCTCTTGGTGCTTGGGGCCACCAATCGCCCCCATGCTCTGGATGCAGCTCTGCGCAGACCGGGGCGTTTCGACAAAGAGATAGAAATCGGAATTCCCAATGCCCGGGACCGCCTGGACATACTCCAGAAGCTTCTCAGGAAAGTTCCCCATTCGCTCACAGAGGTGGAGTTGGTGCAGCTGGCTGATAGTGCACATGGTTATGTGGGTGCAGACTTAGCAGCCTTGTGCAAGGAAGCAGGTAAGGCTTTGTTTATCTTATTTAGGATCTTACTTTACAGTTAGTCTCTTTATTAAAAAAAAAAAAATTGTAAAAAAATCCACAGTCTGTACCAATAGCTTTTGAGACAATGTTTTCTTAATTTTTGTGTCAAAAATGCAGCCAAGTGTGGAATATGAGGAGCACCAGTCTGCTCCTGGGCATGTCAGAAAAATTCTTTGAGTATTAGTAGCTTTTAAAATCTGATGTTGAGTAACCCTGGGAAATCCCCTGTGCTATTTCTAGCATGTTACATAACTCCCTGTCTCTCGGTAAGCCAATGGTTTAGGGAGTTCACTGACATCCCTAAGAGTTTTTCTACTCTAGAGCCTACCTCTTCCATACAAAAATCCCACACTACACAGCTTGTCTTGCAGGTCCTTGTCCCCAGGATGTGGAGACTGTGGCCCTCAGTGGTGTTTACTGCGTCTCCCTTCCCTGTTTTGTGCCTTGTATTCCATTTTCCTGCAGATGAGGACCTTGTGGCAGAGGTGGGGGGACTGTGTGCCCCTGGGACAGGTTGTGGGGTGGAGCTGGGAGAGCTGGAGAACACTGAGCTGGGGGGCTGCAAAGTGTCCCCTGGCCTCTGGAACAGGCATAGCCCTGGAGAATTATGCAGCCAGAATTCAGTATGTTCCAGAAAATACTTCACCATGAGTTCACCTCTGTTTCCTTTGGATGAAATATGAAAAGTACTCTCTATCAGTTCTTACATTTTGCTAATTCTAGCAATTCTAGTGTCTATGTGGTTTAAGTGTTGGACCTTAAATCTGCCCATGAGCAGCCTTTTAAAACAGCCTAGTCAATAATATGACTCTCCAACTCTGCTTATGCATATTTGCTCCCTTATGGTTCACAAATAAGTTTGCTGCATGTGCTGGGTTCTTCTGTTTCCTTTGGCACTGGGACAGCTGCTTGTGGCAGTGGCACAGAGCATGGATAATTCTTGCATTGGAATTAACTATGAAGATGGCAGAAGTTTTAATGGGGTGATGGCACCTGGAACAGCCAGGTTTTTACTTGCCAGCTTCCGGAAATTTTAAGGGATGGTTCTCAAATATGAATTTGTGAACTCTTCTATGGATCAAGAATAAAAAAGTTTGTAGAGACACAGACTACTCATTTTATAGCGGTCTTCTGTTGACTTCAGTTGTGTTTTAAGCTCTGTTTGAAGTTAGAAAACATTATTTTTTTCCTGTTTGTATATATTTGTTTTAAAAAAAGATAAACTGCTTTTTTATTTTCCTTCCCCTGTGTTTTTGGAAGCCTGTCCATCTGCCTGTGTCACAGGACTCACACAGTAAACACTTAACTAATGTAATCTGAAGTTTTCCGTGAAAAGTGTTTTGGTTTCAATTCCAAACATGACCCAGCCTAGGCTTTAGTTGTACATGTGCACATGGATTCTGGACACTTCATAATCCAGCTGCAAATAGATTATATTTACCCACTTCATGAGGCCCTTTTAGAAAATCAATTTTGAATGTCGTGCAGATTGAACATTACACGTGTTGTCATGTGTTGGCATCTGCCAGTGGTGGCTTGCAGGACATGCTGTTATCTGGGAGCTTTGCATCCAAAGGCAGTGCTGGGAATGAGGGAAGAAGGATATCTCCTTTCTGTCGATCTTCCTTCCTGAAGTTGGAATCGATGCTGTTAAATATCCTTGTCGTTTCTTAACTTGGAGTGACCTCTGCTGGGGAAAATGCAGTCCAGCACCGTTTAAGTCTTTTCAGCCCACGTGAATTTTTCCTTTTCAAAGAGTTGCAAATTCTGTCAAAGTATTGCATAAACTCAGTGCAAGTTGCTCGTTTTTAAGGAATTTTCTTAGATTCTTTTTTTTTTTTATTAATCTCTTGGTATCTATATTTTATGTTAAATTTTCAACACCTTGTAAAATATTAGAGCTTTTCACTGAAGTTCAGCTATGTTTTATAACATGCTATTTCTCCTCAGCAGAGTGAGATTATTCCATATGGCACATTTTCCAGTGTTTTGTCTAGTCTGGTGTGTTGTTCCAGCAATGGGCTTCTGTTGCTTCACTTGAGAAGCTGTGCTGTAGGCCAAGCTTGCTTGCTGTCCAAGAATGCTCTCTGATATTCAGCCTAAGTTTTCCTTGTTTAGTTTTATCCCATTATTTCTATTTACATCCTTGTATAACACGTTTGCTCTCCCTCCTTGGTGTTTACACCCTTCAGATATCTCTAGGCTGTTCTCATGTCCCCTACCTCCTCATTCATTACTGAGCCAAACTATAAATATTTAGCTCTTTTAATCTTTCCTCATAAATAAGTCCTTCCTGCCTTCTGAGAAATTATGTTGATTTTCTCTGAACTGCCTCCAGTTTGTCAATAACCTTTTGGAGATGTAGGGCTTAGAATTGAACACAGTATTTCATATATGTTACAGCATAAAACAGGGTACAAACATACAATTGAGTTGGTCTTCCCAAAACGTTTGGTAAGAGTTCTTGCACAAATTTTGAGGTTACTTGTGCCACTTTCAGACTTGATGAGTGTGTACGTACAGAAAAAGGATTTCAGAACTCAGAAATACATGTTCAGTTTTTGGTATGAGATTATCGTTGCTTGCTGATTGTACTGCTGTTGTGGTCTGTGGGAGACTTTCAAGTCTTCCTTACCCCTTCTGTATCTTTAGGTATTTCATATGTGGCTGGAAAGCCTGAAAGTTTACAAGCTAAAGATGTTTACATTCTCAATACCAAGTTTAGATCATTTTCAGAGGACTCATCATTCCTTATCTTTCTACTTCAACTCTGTTTTTTTTAACACATGTATTGTGTATATACTGCTTATATAAACCAAGGGTGTAGTAATTATTATAAGATGGTAAAGGTAGTGTTTGTAGGGCTATGACAGACAAACCTTTTGTGTCTGTAGTTAGGTTTCCTAAGGTGCTCCATTATAAAAGCTTTGAAGTTTGTCTTCTATATAATTCTGAAGATCATATGTTAATGAAAAGTAAATAGCAGTTGTAGAATTAAATATTCCAACTGTTTTCTTGGCAGAAGTTTGTTTGTTCTCCTGTGCAAGATTTGCTTAGTGGTACTTCTGGGGTCAGACAGGCAAGTTTTCTGTTCTGTTCAGCAACTCTGTGCACTTTCATGGAAGTTTTTAGGAAGTTTGTGGAGGCTGTAACGTTCAGGTTGCCCTCAAAGCTTCTCGACCCTCATGTATGTGTCATGTACAGAATTATGGTGCAGTGTGTGCTGGAATGGGCAGGGAAGAAAGGTGACCAGGAAACCTGGAGAATCTGTGCAGTGTGCTCTGGACTTTTCCAGACGGGATGTTATGACCGAAACCCATGACACCTTTATATAGAGATGCTTGTAGTAATCAGTTAAGAGTGTTTTTACTTGATCTGCCGAGTATATAAAATATTAGTGGATTTTTTTTCCAATACCTTCTTTTCTTTTACTAAAGAAACAGTTCTAACCTCTCACAAAATGAAACCACAAAACTTTGTGACTTTATAGGAAAAACACTGGCTATGAAACTTGCAGTATTTGTTGTAAGAGTTGACAACAAGGTGACAGACATCAACTCTGTGGATCTATCTCAGCCTTAATTGTTGTGCTTGATGCCCTTGAGATCCTGTTGCTTCTCCTTTATTTACTTTACCATGTGGTCTTTTATTAATTCCCTAAAAAAATATAATGTTTTTAATTTATCAGCAAAGATAAGCACTGCACTTTAAAAAACGAAACAAAACAAAAAACATATGAAATGTTAATTATGTAGCAGGGACATGAATGGTATAAACTGTACTGAATGTTAGAAGATGCTTAGCAACAAAGGTTTCCAAATATAGCAATTTATTATAAACTTATCCTTCTATGGCTGCCTGTAGCATTTCAAGAGGGTGAATATAAATATAGCTTGATTTCTTCAAGAAGTGGGTTCAGTCATATTGTTTACAGAGAAAGGAAGTATTTGCTTTGTAACTCTTAGGATTTATCTTGAACATCCTTGTTCATTACACATAATTTCAGTGTGCTGATATAAAACACTTGGACTGTGATAAGATAGCATCATGAGGAGAGGAAGAACAAATGGCTTTGTTTAAATACTGCTCTCTCTTGGAATAACAGGGATTTGCTTCCAGTGAGGATGCTGCATTGCAACCACAGACTTCTGTGAAAGAAGCAGTCATTGCTTTGTTGTGTGTCAAAGGTTTTTTTAAGTTGCATGAATGCGATACAGTTAAAGGTGTCACCCTGCTTAGGTTTAGGATTAGAATGGTTTACTGGTTTGAGCTGGCTGTTACAAAAAATCTTAAAGAAACAAGGAATCGAGTTGCATCTCTGACTGGTGTGAATCAGCATTACTCTGCTCAGTCTGTGAAGCCACTTGCACAGGCACATGATGTGGTCTGTTGTCTTATGTTCATAATTCTGAGTCCTATTGTTTGCAGAGCTCATTGTCCATATTATTCATTTGCCCCTTTAATTATCCCTGTGTTCTGATGAATCATACAGCTAGGATGGAGAGCCTTCATGCTGTTTGATCCACAGCTCTGTATATTGATTTTATGTAGATATTACATCTGTAAAGTTGTAATTTATATATGAGGATGCTGTAGTTGGCTTTTTTTGGAGCTGAGAAACTTCCTGCTGTATCTTTTACAAGCTTAAAAAAAAAAGTTTCTGCAATCCACTTGCATTAAGAATAAGAATTAAAAAAAAAATGGTCAACTGAAGGACTGTCTCTTAGGTTTTTTTGTTTTTTCCCTGTAATGGATGGGGAAGTAAATTCCCCTGAAAACCAGGAATGTCTCTTTGTTAGATGTATGTGGTTTTGTTTTTTTCCCCCCAAGCTTCTGCAGATTTGGTAGCCTGGCCACCTGCAGGAAACATGAGCCGTGTGGGCTGCTGTGATTAACAGTGGGGCTCTGTGCACCCCGAGGACCAGCCTCTGACAGGGCTTTCAGTTACACAAACGCTGCCTTCAAGATGTGGCTTCTCAGCCTCGTGTCTCAAATCAGGCTCTTCATTTCAGCTCAGTCACAGTCTGGATGAAACAGCCCAGTGTTAGGGCATCAAGAATCTCTCTCCTTTCTTTAAGCTGTAAAAATTCAGCTTTCCCAACACGATTTGGACCCGGGTTCTGCTGGGGGCATACCACAAATGTAGATATTTTCCTTGGATTGAGATCCCAAATGTAGGAATGTGGGCTGACATACTTCAAAGTGTAGATTTTGACAAAAGCAGTGGATGAACGAGGCAATGGGATTGTTTGTTTTGCAGGGTGGTTTGTTTTGAAATT
Organism: Lepidothrix coronata; assembly: GCF_001604755.1. Classification (NCBI taxonomy): domain Eukaryota; kingdom Metazoa; phylum Chordata; class Aves; order Passeriformes; family Pipridae; genus Lepidothrix; species Lepidothrix coronata. The sequence continues at coordinate 2,907,034 of NW_016690296.1, forward strand.
AAGCCATTTCAGTTACAGATTTGAAAGGGAAAACACTGCCTGACACGCTGTAATTATTTTATTTCCTTATGGAAAGTGACTGAAAATACCATATCTGTGTTATTTATTTGTTTGTAGCACTGATAAAGATTGAAGCTGTGCTGCTGCAAGCAATCTGCTATTGCATTCCCTCACTGACATGGTTCCCGTGGGACGCTCAAAATGAGGTGGGAAAGGCCACTTGCCTTTTCATGAAAAGGTCACGTAAGAAATGTGGGAGTTTTGGGAATATTAATAACACATATAGTCAGATGGTCAATACCAAAAAAAGTGTCTTTATGAAATGGAGATATTTCTGCAAAAAGGGCAGCAGATGCTCAGAATGATGTGATGGCTTTTGTGTAGAAGTGGCTACATCTGGGTGCTGCCTCTTGGAAGAAATGCTGGTGCACATGATGTTGCTTTTTGTAGCTACTTTTTCTTATATAAAATATTTGGCTTTTTTTGTTGTTTTTGTTTTGGTTTAGGTTTTTGTTTGTTTTGTAATGGTACTTGATTTTTGGTTTTGCACGAGGGACGTTGCACTTTACTGCAGTCAGGGCATGTGAACTTTTGGTTTTCATCATAACTAATTTTAAGTGTGTGTTTATCCAAGACTGGCTTGCAGTTAATTGGATGATGGGGTTGCTGACTTCATACACACAGTTATGGGTGGGGTACTTAAATATCTGTTTAGAGCACATCCCATTCTGTCTGCTGATATTTATATAGGCAGGAAATAAGGAATATTTTCAGGAGAGTTGATCAATAACTGTCACTAATATTTTAAATTAACCTTCTTGGCAGATAGTCACCATGTTCTTGCTTCTGCAGCTTGAGTGGCAGGGAGGAAACTATATTATTCATGTGTGGCAACGCATCTAGAAACTTCTGGGTTTGAATGGCTTGGAGGGTCAGCCCCAAAACAAGTTATTTGATTTGTAGGATGAGGGGGTGCAGGACACCAGGGTAGTGTGTGTTGGTGCAGCCCTGGCTGTGAAATGGTTTTTAGAATGTAATTCTGAAAATTTAGCGCTATGTCATTTTGCTTAAGAACAGAAAAAAATTTGGGGCAGGTACTGTCTTAGTCATCAACTATACTTCAGACAAACTGTTTGTGTAGAAATGGTACTGTAGGAGAAAAATTCAATGTTTTCTGACTCCCTCTCAGGCTCCGGGTAAAATAGTTTTCTGGAATATGTAGTGGCAAACTCAGTATCTGAAAGCAGCCTTAATTCTTTTGATTAATTGATAAAAGATCAGCTACTATGAAATGTAGCTGAAGTTGTATATCTGTGTTAGTTCTGTGGGAGCAAACTCAGCAGTAGGCATGTGTAAGTAGAATGATTAGTTACTGTTGGGGGACAGCTTAAATATTTTCAGGCAAAGTTTTCATAGGTCTCCTGACTTTAGTTCTTAGTTATATCCTGACTTGCCAACATTCCTAATTACAATGAGACCACCCTTTAGCCACTGACTGTTGCTTCTTGTCTTTCTGCCCTTGCTATTCTGGTAGCCTGTCGGTCCTTATTTTTGTTCTAACGCACCGTGTGACTCCCCTTAGCTTAGGTATGCTTATGTATGAGGAACAGGCAGTCTGGTATTCCTTATTTCCCTCTGTTGTCACTGGATTAGGATAAATGACGTGTGTGTACCTGATCTGTGAATAAACTGTTTCCTGTACGAAAGAAGTTTGGAAAATACAGTTCCTCCTTCCTTCCTTCCTCTCCCCTGTCCCACCTCTCAGCAACTTTCAGGCAGCTCCATAGACATGTTCCAGCAAATGCCAGGGCTCTTCAGGAAGGACTATAAATCCTGTACATAATCCCTACAGTAGGTTAGTGCTCAGGTTAGCCCGGTGAATTTGCAGTGTTATGGTTACAAGGGATTTAAGGGCATTATCTTTCCTGTGCAAACAGTACGAAAAGTTCTTCAGGGATTTTCCCATATAGCTCTGGCAGCTAAAGACAGATTGCAGAATATGGTTTTGAGAGCAAAAAGCAAGGCTTTCTGCTTCCTAATTTGTTTTTTAAGTAGGTGTGAATTTTATGGACATGTTAAATTTTAAAAAAAAGTTTAAAAATATATTTATAAACTGTTTCTAAGTAATATGAAAATTTTTTTGTGCATAAACCTGTTAAATTTTGAAGTATAGTACGTAAAAACCTGGCAGTAGAGGAAGATGCCCCTTCCAGTGCCATTTGGAAGCTGAGATCTTACCCATCCATGCTCCTCTGTTGAGTATTCCACTGCCAGCCATGCAGGAGAGAATCAGTTTTTAGAATGCAGGAGAGTTGGATCTGACAGCTATCACATGGAGAAATGCTATGTGTCTTCTGGGTTTGGCTGTAAAAATTTGGGAGGGAAATGCCAGATTATCAGAGAAAGAAGAAACATTTCCTTTTGTAAACAGTCTTGCAAGAAGATTACAGTTCTTTGAAGCTGCTTAGAAATTCTGGTAGAGTGAGTCCAGGCAGGAGGGGTTTGTGGAAGAAACAACTGACGGGCAGTAAATGAGCATGATTAACAGTTTGGTTTGGTTCAGTTTATTTCTTCAAGTGTTGTGTATATTCTGTTTTGGAAACCTAAAGTATATATGTTGGTCATTTCTGAGTGGATGCTTTCTATTATTTACAGTGGCGTGTAGTTATACGCAGACTCTGACAAATATAGCAGTGTCGTAGAGGCTATTTTTAGGCTCAGATATTTGTGATTATGATCTAATGTGCCAAAACTTAGCCAAGCTATGAGCAAGAAGATCTTACAGACAAACAATGCTATTGACCTCATGAGTAGCCTGGTACCAAAGAAGGATCATCTGTACCAGGACAGGGCGTTCTGCTGGTTTTTTCCCTTCTGTCCACTTAGTTTCCTCTGTTCTAGACAGACAGGATGAGTTGGAGAGGTAGAGTGCATAGTTGCTGGGCTGGAACAAGCTGTTTGTTTTCCATTGTTTGTAATCATGCATGCCTTATTATGCTGCTTTCTTTTCTCTCTTTTTTTTTTTTTTAACTGGGATTTTCCATACTGCTCCACTGAGGATTGGTGGCTGCCTTCCAAGTTGAGTTTCTGCTCTGCATAGGGCAGTCCTTGGGGCTGGTCATGTATCCCTTGATTAGAAATGGGTATCCCATGCCTGTGTGAACAGTCCCACTGACCTTACAGCAGGCTAAGTACGTCTGAGTCCTTCCTCTCCTCAGGCAGGACTGGAATAAAAGTGGAAACCAACTCGCCCACTTCTGAGCCTCCTCAGTCACTGCTAAAAGTTATTGATATTCATTAATTCTTAAAAACAGAGTATCATCTGAAAAGGAACAAGCAGAGCTGAAACGAATGTTGTGCTCAGTCAGTTAACAGCAATGACATATACTCAACCCAGAACATTCCCATGTGGAAGATACTCAGGAGCTGATCTGAGCTGCTTGATGTTTTCTGAGGTGTGACTCTTCGAATCTTCACTATGACTTCTGTAGTGATAAACTTGTGTTTGCTGTAATGTTCCCCCTTCTTTGCCTCTGCCTTGCTTCTGGCAGCGTGGTTTGCATCCTACCCTGCAGTTCCTTACATTAAATACATCTCTCAGCGTCTCCAGACCAAGGATATGTTTTCCTGCCTCTGGCAAACCACTGGCTGTATCCTTCTCCTGTTACTGAGACTCCCCCCCTCCCCTCTGGTTAGAGGTCAATCTGAAGTGCAGGAAAGAATGATTATGATAACAGGAGGAAACAGGAAGAATCATGCTTTCTTTTTCAATCTGTTTTTTATTATTGTTTTAATGTAAAACATTGTTTCAATTAAATGCTGACCTGTGCAGTGGCGTGTGCGTGCACATGCTGAAATGAATTCCGGCTTTGTTTGGAAAGCTGTGACCTCTTTATTCCTGTTCTGGATCAAGGCTGTTGCCTTTCAAACCCACTGCTGAGGACTGAAATTTCGCTCGCACTCATAGCACTGGCAGTAACAAACCTCAAGAGTGGTATTCTCCTTTGGCTTTTTTATCTGCTGTGCTCTCTGTTTTTAAAATAAGCTTGTTTGGTTTTAAGACTTACTCGTGCCAGATAACCAAAAAAGATAACCATGACAAAATTAAAATGCATCGAATGAGCACTGGGCTAAAGTGGTACTTGGTGGAGCTGATAGGTATAGAAATGAGCAGAGATCTTTATCAGTTACTTGCTTTCTCTATGCCTTAATTTCATGCTGTGTTAGTTATTCTTGCATTTTTTTAAAGTGAGAGTGCCATGTGAATTGACTTCACCAAAAAGAAAATGTAAGACTGAACCCAAATACCTGCTCCCACCCTGCAAAGTGTTGACTGCAATGACACTGGAGTAAGATGTTGAGTTTATTTGCCTGGATGTAATTTTTAAATCCAAGGGGTGAAACTGTGTTGTCTCACTTAAGTTTTTTGTTTGCTTAAAATGAACTCCTTAGAGGAAGGAAGAAGGGGGCGAGGAATACCATGAAAATTGTCTGGGTTGTTAAAATGAGTCAGTTATATTTTATACTTGTCCTCTGGTGACCAGATTTTCATTTTTCTCCTTGGCCTCATGGAATGTTTTTATTTATGTATCTTATTAGTTTTGGATGTTCTGTGCAAGGGGAAACCTGAATTACAAACTTTTTTTCTTTGTGTTATTGTATTAAGAGCCTGGGTATTGGATGCAGGTGCTCAGACTCTGCTGTAATTGGCAGTTTATGGAGAGACACCAGCTGTACTGCTTCACAGGGGACATATTATATCTCTTCACACGTTGTATATATTGTAGGAAATGCAGAATTCCTGTCATTGTCAGAAATGTTGCATGTCTGCTTCTACCAGTGCCTCTGTAGGGGGAAAAAAAAAAGACAACAATCTGCTGAAAGTTAAAACCATGTCTATTTTCAGAAACGGCTTAATCCCTTTTATTGTCCTTTCATGTAGCACTAATTGATGTTTTGTTTGGTTAAATATAGAAGAGACTTAACAAATGTTTGTCTTTTTATGGTCATGCAAGGTGAACTGGTGGGGTATGAACTGCCTCATTTGTTTGGGAACACATGGCAGCAGATATGTAATATCCGATGTGTATATACCTGCATATAAAATTATGCTCATCAACTAATAATATATAAAATAAGATATTTGACAGCTTCAGTTCACAGAACAGGATTGGAAACAGAAGCAATAGAACTCTGAATTATATTAGACCTCAAAAGGGATAATTATACAGTGGGAAAACCATGATGCTTCCGGACATCTTACACAACAGGGGCTGTAGTTGCTCTCCAGGGAATGCCTGGGAGCTGCAAATGGTACAGCCTGGTCCTGCCCAAGGAGTATTGATATATTGATGTGTGAGTGGGTGGGACTTGTGTGGCCTTTGGTGGATTGATTTATAGGGGAAACTAGGAATTAGTATGAAGATTTATAGGTATTGTGCGTGAGTGATTTGGCCGAACAAAGGAGAAGGTAAAAGCTATGCCTGATTTGAAAAGTATAATCACTGAAGGGAATTAAGAGCTGTTGGGTGTTGCAGGGAATATTTGTTGCATGTCAAGAAAAAGATAGGTGTCTGGCATCTTACCAGGTGGCAAAATAGGGTTCCGGTGAAGGTTAAAGAAACCTCATCAGTTTGCTTTTAAAAGCAGCTTGGAAAATACAGTCCTGATAATAGAGAAATGGACAAGGTTGCAGATGTCTTACTTATGCTGATTGAATGTTGCCTTTAATATCCGTTGTCCCTCTTCCTCTGTGGTTTAGAAGTGTGTTCAGATCAATGTATGGATGTTTAGAGTTTTTCCCTCTGGGAACACGGGAACAAGGCTGTTTCATCCTGGCTTTTGGAACAGATTTAGTTTATATTCTGTCTATGGTTGTTAAATCCCCTTTTTCATGCTCTCCCAGCAGAAGTGTCTCGCATGTTCTCTGACGCAGTTCAGACCTGGCGCTGAGACATTCCTTTGGACATCATTTCCTTTCCAGTGCTGCTCTGTGTTTGTGTGTGGTACACTTTGTTTGTGAGAACCAAGAGGAAGTCTACATATTTCCATGGTTTTTTTGTTTTAATAGGTTTGCACGCCTTGCGGAGAACGCTGGGGAAGAGCCCTAACCTGTTAGACACCGAGGTGGCTGGGTCAGTGATGATTGCTTTCAATGACTTCCTGCAGGGGATGAATGATGTCAGGCCCAGTGCCATGAGGGAGGTGGCAATTGATGTGCCAAAAGTAAGTTGTTTTGTGCAATACTCCGGCAGCATTGCCAGAGCCACGTTAAGAGAGGAATTTTGTGAGGTGGAAGCCTCAAGTTACCAGTAAATGCTGTGCATAGTCTTTTTGTTTCCATATTTGTTTATTTATTTATGATTTTGAAGAACCATTTGCAGAAGCTTAAGTTCCTAAATGCTTTAGGAAGAGTTTGTAGTGCAGGAGCAGAACTCCTGGTATGTAGTTTTATTTACTGAGTGGGTTAATGGGGTAAAAAATCTTCAGATGTCTGCTCAAAGCTGGTCCTGAGCAGTCATGAAAGCTGGAGCCTTTTATGAAGCAAACACAAACTAAAGCAGAAACAAACTGTTAGCATTTGTAACCAAGTGTGTTGAAACAAAGCTGTGGAGAGTTTGATTGCTGTGATTTTCATGTAAATGTGACCTGAGTGTCTTCAGTTTCATTATGTTTTTAACTGAAAGCAGAATTCAGCACTGTACACAGGTTATCACTGCCACGCCTGTCACAAGCTGTGCTTATATGAATAGTTCTTTTGGTGGTGTCAGGTTCATCTTTATCCTACTCACTGCCCTCTCGATTACATGTTAGAGTAGTTCAGTAGCAGACTCAGCATAAATTGGGCTGGGGAGCTGATCTGGTTTAAGACAACTCGGATCTGGGTTAAGAAGATTGAGCGAAAGAACGTGTGTTTAATCCTGCTGAATCCTGACTCTGTGAGTGGCTGTGCTGGTGTTTCTCAGCAGCTCCCCAACCCATAGAAGAAACCGTTTATGTCTCATTGCATGAAGATGAGTCACTTGGGAATTAGATTGCACAACTACAGACCCTTACTCCCAAACTATAGGAATGGGAAATGAAATCTATGCACTGGATGCTGCACACAGCCAGCTGGGATGGCACACTTGGCTTGTTAAGAGTCGGTGCTGTGCAGGGAAGTGCTGGGTGGAATTGCCTGGGCTGGCCCCAGGCAGCTTTTCCTGGAAGTGGTGTCATGGCATTGATATCCACAAGGGCTGAGTGGCTCTACTGAGAACCAGAGTTACTAATTCTTTCATTGCTTATTGTGCTACTGGCTCTTGGGTTCATGTTGTTATCCCCGTGCTCTGCCTCTTAGGCATACCAGGACATTTGGAGCCATGTGGAATGCTGCTAAACAGCGCAATACAGACAGGTAGAAGTAAGGTCTTGAGGTACTGCAGGAAATCTGTTCTCAGTCCAGGTCAACCTACTGCTCACTAAACCATTCTGCCAGGGGCTTCCTTGATAGTCACTTGATTTTATTTGTTAAACACCTCCTGAGTTACTGCAATACTACTGAAATTCATTCTTTTATTGAAGGGAAGGTAACAGCATAGTGCAGACTCCTTTTGTGCTGACAGGACCTGCATGTTTTGTGAAGATGCAGTGTAAATTTGAGGCCATCTGCTTGGTGCCTGGGGTGAGTTTAAAGTGGAATCTTAAGTACTGGATGCAACAGATTTTGTGTCCTCCCTTATCACCTACCAAAGGAGCGGAGTTTGGAACTAGATGATCTTTAGGGTCTGTTCCAACTCAAGCCATTTTATGATTCTGTGACCACTACCATCTAAAAAAAATCCTTTCTAAAAATAACTTGAAACACTTAATAAATTATCAGCTATGAGATTTTTTTTTTTCCCAAAGAGAAGAAATAAATAAATAGCTTTTCAGCTATTTATTGAAGATATAGGATTCACTTGGCAGCTCCCTTGGTGTGAATGGGAATTTTGGCCTGTGTAATTAGTTACAGGTAAAACCATTGATGCACATGCTGAATTAAACTGAAATTTTTGTGACTTTTAACCTGATAATTGAATGACAAGAGTTCAAAGTAACTTCTAAATAAAGCCACAAGTCCTTCCTCGTGTGCCCGGATTGCCTTGTGTGTTGGCTGTGACCAAGGCAAATGCAAAATACTTGCTGCCTGATTCCACATAGCATCTTGTTTTCCATTTCTACAGAACCTTTCTTGAACTTTGCTATGTGTTACAGCCTTTTTAGAAGGCTGCTTTTTCTGCAGCAGGGATTTAGGAGAGAGGGGGTGCACGTTATAAATCAGGAAGTTAATACTGCAGCTCTTTGGAGAGTTGCACTGTAGTTACTGTTCCTCCCTCTCCTATGGGTCTTCCTGAAATGTTGTTAGCTGTGGGTTTTGCTTGCCTCTTTCACTCCCTTTGCTGTAATTCAACACTCAGATTTGTGTCTTTGCAGCCAAAAGGTTCTGGATGAGACATCCTTTGCACGTCTGCTTTATTTCTTCATTGCTGGTGCTTAATAACCTCTGGGGAGTTGCCGCTCTGGGTCGTATTCTGAGCTCTGTTGACCTGGGGAGATTATGGCACTAATGAAATCTCGGTGTCTTCCACACTGCAGCAGAGCACTGGCTTTGTATGTGTAAGCTCAGCCCCAAGGCTAATCTTTAAAATCGTTTCCATGGTGACAGAGTATCACACTTCATTGCTGGTGTTGCAAGACCTTCCCTTTGAGTTCCTGTGCAGGTGAAAGCAGTGTAGCTATTGCTGGTGGACTGTCCCCACCCACACTTATCTCTCTCCTTTTGAAATGAGGAAATAAAAGTCTGTTTTATTTACAGCTTGAGCAGAATGTGAAAGTAGTGGTTTATTAATACCATTGCTGCTTCAATTCCATACCTTGTATTATAGAAATTCTAAATAAGTGAATTTCTGACTGGTTAGTTTGGTTTTTTTTTTTATAGGAGATCTCGCACTTTAGTAGCCATGTTTGTATTCCCTGACCCAGTTGTTTCCTCTTTTTCCCTTTCCCAGTTTTCAATGTGAACAAAATCAGAATAAGTCTCCAGCTTACTGGAAACAAACTTCATGTAAGGTGGCTGTACTTCACCTTTTCTGTACAATTCTGTCACTTTTGGTGGTGTTAAATGACATATAGTGGGGCTGAAAAATCACTTGAATAATGCCTCAGAAGACTTGTGCAGTAGACTGAATATTTGTAAGAGGGTAAAAATAACATTTTACGTGTTTTCCCTGGCTTTTTATATGTGTGCAAAGTACTGCCAGTGCATTTTGCTTTCTGTTGCTGAAAGTTATAGGGAATTCCTGATGGCAAATTCCTTTTAAGACATTTTTATTCATGTTTGTCAAAATCTTTGTCTAGATGGAAAGACATGATGATAAGAATGACTAGTCTTTACCAGGTATGTGTAAGGATTGTTACTGAAAAAGGAGAACAAGCTTATGTTGTCTGTCATCTTTCCTAAGAAAAAGTTGTTTAAGAGCACCAGGTTTTAGTTGTGTGCAGTTTACAGAGCTGCTGGATAGAATTAAGGGTTGTAGGGGTAGGTTATACATCTTTTCTAGATGAAACTTAAACCACACTCTTTCATATCTGACTCAGAAACACAAACTTATGTAGCATGGGAAGATTGAGTTTAACTGTCCTGAGTTTAATTATGTTACTCAACCTTGAAATTTGAGTGAAAAGGGTTTGCATGGGTGGAACAGTGGAAAGGTGCAAGTGAGGTATCTGGCACATGGTTTCACTTTTTATGAACTTGTCTGTTTGCTTCATTGTAGTTAAAAGTCTGTATGTGGATTTCTGTCTCTCTCTGTCTCAACTGTGTTGGTAGCCCAAGATACTCAGCTCAAAGTCAGGTGATAGGAATTTCTTTTGCTTTTGACAGACCCCTCTGCTCTCAGATCCTTCTTGCTTCGCAGTGGTGATCAACTCTACATATTTGATACTTTCCCAGGCTTATAAATTAATTACTTAAGAACCAGAGGCTGTTAATCACTAAGAAAGAGATTTCTTTTTTTTTCTAGTGTTCCTGTAACATATTCTTGATGTGAGAGATGATGTTTAGGCAGCAGATGGGTGGCTCCTCACCTTCCAGTTAGCCTTTAAACTCAGAGTATTTCTCAGGGGTTGACCCACATGTCTTGATTTTTGCTGTCTGCTCTCTGCTGCCTTTTTAATTTATTTCCACGTCCAAGTCTGACAATCAGGAGAAGTTCTGTGTGGTTGGAAGTACGACTGGTCTTAAACAAAAGTGCTCCCACCATGTCCAAATGCTCTTTTTCTTCCACTTCAATAACAGACTGAACTGCCTCTTTCAGGGACTGTCTGCTTCTGGTTTCCACTCCATGTACTGGTATCAGGAGAAAATAAGGACAGGCCAGGGGTGAAACCAGTTTTCAGCTCAGGAGAAAGGCAATACTTTGCCTCTCGGTAACACTCTGCTTGCCTTTCAAATGAACTGGCTTTCCAGAGCTGAAGGATGATTTATGTCTAGCAAACTTTTGGAAGAGTGTTTTAAGGCAGAAGATCATTTGATTTAGGTGCGTTTTGACATGTTTAATATTTGAAGTGGACGGGAATGGATGGTGACAGGACAAAGAACAGGCTGGGGGATGCAGGGAAAAGTCTTGGGCTTGTTGACAGCGATGTGGGGAGAGGTGTAACAGGTTTTAGATCTGTCTGCTGTTTTGGGTAGGACATATTAGTTCTGCCCTGATGTATTCCTGACAAGCCTGTCTTGTGTCTTCAGCAGAGCACATTGAACTGCACTTGTTTTTTAACTGTAGTTGGGTTTGAGTGTTGCCTTTTGTATGTGGCTTTGCTTTGCCATAGATGCTTGTGTGTTTGGAGGCTGGTTTGATCTCAAGCTTCTAGTCACATCTCCAAGTGCCCAAGTCCTATATTGGAGTGATAGTGTTGGCAGGTGGAGAAACCCCCCCCCAAACTTTTAACAGTCAGTCCTGTTACAAGTTCAGCATCACATTAAATATGAGAGAACTGAGTTGTGACTGCTGGTTTTGCTGTTGACCTTTGAAGCAGAGTATATTTCATGTGCATCCGCCAGCATAAAGCAAGTGTAATCCTCCCTTACAATGTGTGACTTTATTAATAACTGCTTCTTTCTTATAAAAGGCTTTTTGAAGAAGTAACTCCTTGAAAACAACTTCGTGAAATAACCAGTACGCATTCTATGGAGCACTTTTTGGTTGTTAACTTTTTTAATAGTTTTTCTCCATTGTCCAGATTGAGCAAAGTGGTCTGAGTTGAGCCAAGTGTCTGTTTTGCAGGTCTCTTGGTCAGACATAGGAGGACTGGAAGACGTGAAGCTGAAATTGAAGCAGGCAGTTGAGTGGCCTCTCAAACATCCCGAGTCCTTCATCCGCATGGGGATCCAGCCTCCAAAAGGTGTGCTCCTTTATGGACCTCCTGGATGCTCAAAAACCATGATAGCAAAAGCTTTGGCCCACGAAAGTGGTCTCAACTTCTTGGCAGTTAAGGTAGGCCATTTTTACACTTACATTTTCTTCACTCCTGCGTAACAACTCATGGTTTACCAATTTCCAGTGTTAGAATCCAGTGGCTCTTGCTGTTTCTGATCCTTATATATGATGCTACAGCAAACACCTTGTAAATATCAAGAAAGGTTTGGGTTTTCTTATGAAAAGAAGTAGTACTTTCTTGAATGCTTTTAAAAATTATTAGCACAGAAATTGTACGTTGGATGGGTGGGTAAGCTGTGGAGTGATATCTTAAATACTGGCATTTTTTAAAGTATTTTAAAAATGCAACAGTGAAATTCTTAAAGTAATATAAATGAAACACAACTCTGAGTAGTGGATAGCTGCTCTTACTGTAATAATTGCTTGCATAGAAATATTATCATGTCATCTCTTACATTCCTTTTCTTTCCTCAGGAAGGTCACTTTCTTTATCTTATTCTTTATGTTGCATTTCAGATTTTTCTTGTCCTATTTGCCTTTTTTTACGGGGAAATAGTTCTACTTCATCACTTTTTAGAAAGCTTGCAAAATCAGTTATATCTGGAGTAGTCCTGGATAAATGGGATATTCTCTCAGCGTTAAGAAACACCTTAGGTATAGAAAAATTTTGGAGTTCGTTGCCCGTGAATCAGTGTAATTGATCACTGTGGGTTGTATGGAAAACACATGAATGGAAGCTATTTAATAATAACACTGAGCTTCAATGCATAGGAAGAAAAAAAAAAAGGATAGCAGAGTGATTCCACATGGGGTAGTCCTGCAGCTGTGTCAGAATGTTAATGAAGTGCAAGAAAAAACATTTGTTTAAGTATTTTGAAAGTATCTCCTTCTCAGCAGTAAGATCACGTCCTCTTCTCTGTTGACCATCTCTTTGCTCACAAAGCCTTCTGTGTTAGTGTTTCTGCACAGCTTCCTCCTCCTTTCAGGCATACTGTAGCTGTAGCTCTGGATCCTGTCCTCTCTGGGATCAGGGGCAGTCACTCTGACCCTGAAGCCAACAGCCCTTCACTGCCCGGGTTTCCTGGGATTGCAGACAGGCCTCTGGGTCACGGTCACTTCAACAAGAGCAGCCTTGGAAACCTCAGCCCTTAGGAAACACTGCCTTTACTGCCTCTTCCATAAAGACAAAGTAGTTCTTTGTACTCCAGAGTCACTGGTAAACAAGGTAACCTTTTCCTCCTGCGCTGCTTAAAAGAAAACATTGCTCTTTGTCTCGCCCAAAGCACTGGTGCCTGAGAGGGTGGGGAAAAAGGTAGCACTCAAAAACCCCAAGTTAAAAATGAGCGCTGTTGCTCTCCTGTATCCCTCAGTCATAGCTCCATCAGACATTTTTACTGGTGCAGTTAATTGTCTAAAGGTGGCTCCTGCTGACCAGGAGGTATCCAAAGGTGCACTGATAGGAAATGCTTGTGTACGGTTTTTCCATGGTGGAGTTCTGAGGGTGAACCCCCCTGTCATTGACAAGCTGCAGCAGAAGGGGCTGGCTTGAGGAAAATGCCTTTTATTCCCTGTTGGTTTAAGTCCCTTGAGCTGGAACTGGTCAAATATTTGATGTACAGATGTTTCAAGAAGCACATCTCTGGAGCATGTCCAGCCTTGGATATGTTGACTCCAGGAAGGGAACTTAACCCACTTGCTCTAACTTCACATTTGTTTCTTGGAGGGGAAAAAGGCAACATCCATCATGTACTAAATGTGTTAAACATGGTCTGTAGCACTTCTTCAAGCTCAACAGCCGTGGATTAATTTCTGCTGCACGTGTTCCTGCAGTAAATCCAAAGTAGATGAATATGTGGGGTTTTGATTTTATTTTGTTTTTTGAGAGGGGACTTTTCTTGCTTACAGCTCTATTAATTTTCCTGTTCTTTACATGTGTCTCAAATATCCATCCCTGGAACTGACATCAGGTTTTTTGAAATGAGAGTGTGTTTCTTGATAATTCACTTTTCAGACTTGCATTTTCCTTCCAGTCTCTCCTGCCTCAAATAAGTAATTTTGATGAAAAGTGTCTGCTGTACATCTTGCAGGATATGTGTATTCTTCTAGGATAGTCCAGGGAGCACAGGTTCCTGGGCCCTTCTCAGGAAGGGACTGCAGACAGGAGGCTTAGCTTTGGCCGTGGGAGCCTGCTGCTGGATGCTGTGTCTCCCTGTGTCTGAAACCTGAGAGGAAATCAGTTCTGGTACATGCAGTGCTTGCTTGGTCCAGTGATTTTTTTGAAAGATGGACCTATTGTGTCTGCACACTACACTTCAGATCCATGGGCACAGAAAGTCCAGCTCTCCAGAAGTGCTGGATGTACTTTCCTGGTCTAAGTTGTCTGTCCTGCCTCAGTGCTGCAGGTATCGCCCCTGCCCCAGCTGGGTTCCAGGAAGGCTCTGCCCTGTTTTCCAGATGTGTGTGTGCAGTGCCTGTGCAGTTTGGACAGCTGACTCTGTTAAATGAGATGTTTCGGCTGAGTTATGTGTGAACTGTTAAAATGTGACCTTTCCATCTGTTTTGGGCACGGGGGGAGCTGTCACAGCTCCGTCTGACCGGCCTCTTGCAAGGGCTGGGAGATGGGCAGAGTCTGGATGTCATTTCTGGGCAGAGGAGCTGCAGAAAATAATGTGATAGCAGATGTTTGACGTTGCATCCTGTTCTCTCCTGAAATCTATTGTGAGGTTTGAATGGTTGATGTTACAATGAATGTGGCCCTTTTGTAAACATGCTCTTTGATACTTGGCCAAAAACTTTTTATAGCTGTATTTTCACCAAGATTGGTGACCTTTTGCTTTTCCAAGAGAAAAGCAGTTTGTTGGATGGTTTGTTTTACAAAGCAATCTTGCATATAATTCCTAAGGGGAATTGTTTATTTTTATTCCTTCTCTCGACTTGCTTTGTTTCTAATACAATGTATCTGCTAAATTTACTGAGGAGGAGATTGTCAACTACTTTCCAGGGGATGGCTTTTCCTGCTCCTTCCCGTCAACCCCCTTTCCTAAATCTCTTGCAGTATTGAGGCTTTTCAGGGTTTTAGTGGTCATCTGGATTATTCCCCTCTCCCAAACCTCTTACAGGAAAGGCAACTGAATTATTCTCAGCTTCTTGGAGATTTTTCAGTGTTTTGTGGTCATGGATACAAGCGAATATAAGACTGTGTGAAGGAAGGAATTAGGAGAATTTTTTTCATCCTTCAGGATGGATCACCAGTCTTATCAATAGTTTTTGATCTGTTTGAATGCTTATTTCAGTCAGCCTTCTCTGCATTTTGTGCTTCTTCACAATCCTGTTGTGCTCACCCCAAAGTTTGTAATTTTCTTCTGAAATGTATTTTTTACTAGTAGGAAAAGGATATTTCTGTACAGATGTTAGACCTATCCATATTAACAGGATGAGAGGGATATAATTTTCAGCTTCTGCCAGGCTGGTGACACCTTGCTTGTTATATTATACAACCAGCTCTCTGACACTTTTGCTTTAGATGTCATCTAAATTTCTGAAATTGAACATGAAGGAAATGAAAGCCTTTGTCACTGTATTATTTCTGTGGGTTGTTTTCCCTCTTTTGACTATTTATGTGATAGGTATTTCTCTGTACTGTTCTGACAGTTCCTGCACTTAGGGTCAGCTTTGACTGGCTGCTTTTTTAAGATATATTTTTATTAAACCACTAATGGTTTGTGGTGATATTATAAGAATATTTTTGGAGGAAACTCCTTTATCTTGCTGCATGGCATAGATAATTATATCTGCATTTGTCTTGCATCTTAGTTTATTTAGATTTGTTATGACTGCCCTCTTGGTTTTTTTTTTTTTATTTTATTTTTAGCAAATCCTGTATCATTGTGCTGTGCTAAGGATCTAATGAGTATTACTTTACAGACTTTCTGTTGCTTTTCTGGGAAGCAATTGAGTGGAATTTT
This sequence comes from Lepidothrix coronata, assembly GCF_001604755.1. Taxonomy (NCBI): domain Eukaryota; kingdom Metazoa; phylum Chordata; class Aves; order Passeriformes; family Pipridae; genus Lepidothrix; species Lepidothrix coronata. Next base: position 2,922,458 of record NW_016690296.1, read on the forward strand.
TTTCCCCTGTTATTATTGTGGTATTTAGGTCATTAACTTTACTACCAAACAAGAAAACCATTGTTGTTTTTTTTTTTTTTAACCTGTTTCAGAATGAACACTGAAGTTTGCTCTGATGTTGTCAGGCTGGGGGACACCATCATGGTACCTACCCAGATAAACTCCATCACCCAGTTATGATGAATTCGTTAGCTGATGGTCTGATCTGCGGGGACTTGGAGTTCTGTTTTCTGTCCAGCCAGCAGATTACCTGAGTTTATAAAATACATAGCAACAAAAATCATGTAACTTCTATATTCTTGCAAAGGTTTGGGAAGCATCATTTTTCCTCTTGTTGCTCAGTGCTTTTTAACATTCGTCTGTTTAAAATCAAAACTAAGGCAGAAACTCACTTAGGCATAGTGACAAAAACCAGCTTAATCTTAAAAAGAAAAATAGAATTTAGACCTCCAAAAGTTAAACCCCTTGGAATTCAGCTAAGTGAGACGCAGTAATTGTTCTAAACAGGATGAAGCAATACTTTAAAAAAAACCATCACACAAAACAAACAAAGAAAACCAAACCCACCTGTGACAGTAAGGAGTGTTTAGGGATGTTAACACCAAGCAAAGCAATAGGACAGATGATGTGAACTATACTGTTCTGAAATATCATTTGCAGTGCTTAGGAGCTCCAACTGTGGTGTGTTTTAAAAAAATAATAAAGAGGAAAGAAAATATTCCTGACACTTTATTTGCTGTTACTTAAGAGCTTGGGATGAAGGAATCTTTTTTCTCTTTTCAATTAGCAGTAATTACAAAAATATACACTGTTCCCAGGGCTCTGACTTCACCTTGGCTTGATTTAACTTCCTGTATCACCCAGCCGAGGCTTTTGTACCACTCCCCGTGCTTGACATGTGCTTAAGCTTAGTTTGTCATCTGGGTCAATTATGTCAAAATATTTTCCAATTGAAGTTTCCTCTGCTTTTCCCTTCAGCCCTTGGCTGTGGCAGCTCAAACAGATTAATGAGGATTGGAAAGGTCGACTGCTTTGCTTTGTGAAGAACTGTCAGTGAATTTCGGGGAGACAGTTTAGCCTTTTGATGGGGATTTCAGTGGGCAGAAGCCTGAAATAAGAAAGCTTAGTGCCTGTAAGCAAAACACTTAAGATGAAAAATGAAAAAGCATTGTGGTTTTATGAGAAACTTTGTTTTGATAAAATTTCTAAAAAGATGCATAGTAACATATTTACAGTTACTTATTAGTTAATTAGCAGATAGTGATACTAACTGTATCTGAAAAATTTAACATTTTTTACAAGGGAAAACAAACTGAGGTACTTTGAGGTCCGTTAATCCTGAAACTATAACTGCATGTTTTACTCAACTGAAAATAAAATCAGGCATTTGTCATATGCCCATATAAATCATATGCCCATTCATCATATGCCCATATAAAATAAGGCATTCTTACCCTAATCTTCCCAAAAGTGAATGTGCAGGCAGAAAATGATTAAGCATAATTCCCTGTCTCTGTTTCCTTGTCCTTTCTCAATTACTTTGCAAGATTAATTTTTATTAGCACTTAGTCTTTCTCTCCCTCTTCTCAAGTTACCAGTGGTGGGATGGGGTGTTGCTGGAGGGGTGTTGTGTCAGCAGCCAAATACATTTTGCAGCAGGGTTGGCTAACTTTGTGTGGTTTTGCTGTATGATACTTGATCCCACGTGGATCCTGCCCAAATGGTGCCAGGCGTGGTCCTGGAGAGTGTGGCAGTAGTAGGGAATAGGAGCAGGTGCTGGAAATTTGTGATGAACAGGAACGACATGCAAAGGGATTTGTCTGTGGATGGAGCAGGTGAGCAGGACAGGTTACTTCTAGATCTGCTCCAGCTCTGTCACAGTAGAGTTTCACCTCTGACTTGACGCTGCTGTGCCTGTGCAGCGCTTTGTGAGCTTGGAAAATGCCGGTAAATCCGAGTGTCAGCTGTGCCTGTGTGCTGGAGAGGACCCTCTCTGAAAGCACTGGTGCATGCACAGAGTTTAATGCAATGTTTCCAGTCAGTTCACCCTGCAGTACAAATGCTGCCTTCTGTCTTCTGTAAAGAAGCCTCAAAAGATTGTCACTGAGGTTTGCTGGTCAAGGCAAGTGGCAAACAAGTGACTTCTTGGGCATGACAATGAAGCAAACTGGATATCGTATTTGCCTTTGCAGTTTCATCTGGCAACTTCACTGCAAAGACTGAGGATGATGGGGTTTTGCCAGTTGACTCCCTTGGATACTTTGGAGCCCACAAGCACCTGCTGAAATTGAGGCTTTTAAAACACCGTACAGGTGTCAACAAGTTTTTAAGGTCCTCTGGAATGCAGGGCAGAGGGAGAGGAAGCGATTAAAGCGGTGCACGGTGCTCAGCCTGGGGTTTCCTTCTTCTGAGAAGCTGGGAGTGAGGCAGATTAAATCTCTTAAGCAGCACTGGAAGGGAAGGAGTAGGTTTTATTCTTAACAAGCAAATATAATGCATGTATTTTCTGAGCAAATATTTTTCTATGCCACGTAACCAATTACCAAGTCACACATGTACAACCTTACCGGTGAAATAAAGGAAGTCTCACTGTTTGTCTTGTTAACTCGCTTCCCTGCAGCCACCCTGAGTCATGTGTTGCTCTGGGCTGGCTGTGGGAGGGATGGGAGAGCATTTTACCACTGAGATTACCGTGCCAAAAGACGAACTAATTTCTGAGTCTCTTCCAAATGAGTTAATGTTGTAGTAGTAGAGCATCAGGCTGAGAGAATTGGGATTGTTCCCAATGTTTCTACTTCGAACATGGCAAAGAAGGAGTTGTGCATTAACTTGTAGTAATGATCTAGAGTAATAATCTGTAAAATGTGATAAAAGCTCTTTAATTGGATTTTTAAAGCATAGGAATTGTACTCTACGACTAACATAGCTTAGTGTGTCTGTATTAGAGCCCAGAACTTGTATGTGAGGCTATCACAGTATTTCTAAAGAGACTAGACAGAGCTGTATGCTGCAGAAATCTGGATCTGTGTCCATCTGCCTCAACAAGCATAAGGGCATAAATTACCTGATTGCCAAAACAGTAAAAAAAATTATTTAAAGATAGTCACTGACTAAATTTCCTACCCGGGTGGCTACCCCAGTGTTTTCAGGTGGTGAAACTCTGCAAGTGGTTTTAAGCACTGCTTAGAAAAATGACTGATACCCTTAAATTTCAGGGATAGCAGATGTTCTTCTTGCTGTTTAAAAACACTTGGAGAACTTCTGTCATGTATAAACAAGCTTATCTCATGTTGCAGCCTGTATACAGGGATTTTATCTTTTGGTGCAGTTAACCTTTGAAGAGTTGATTCTGGTAATATTTTAGATGTAAGGAACTTTTTTCTTGTTTTCTTTATTTAAAAAAAAAAAAAAAAAAAAAAACGAAATTCACCCAATCCAGACCATAAACAAGTAGAAGGTTTCATGATACAAGGGGGGATATATCTTGTAAACGAGGATGGGATAGTCTTTAAACAGAACATGCCTGGAAATTATCTACTTGGAGGCTGAATAAAAAAACCTCAGCAGAATTCAGAGGGCCTGAATTGACAGATTTTATTCTGTCAGTCTGGACTCCTGCTCACAAATGGTGTGCTTATATGCATGGCTAAGCTACAACTGCTTCTGCCAATTTTCTGCTCCAAATCTTCTGCTGGTTTTGGAGTAACTGTGCAAATGACCAGAAGAAACAGGTTTTTATTCCTTTATGTCCGTTCATATGGAAGATGAGCTGTTGCAGAAGAGAACAGAGCGGCGCATCGGTAAACTGGCCCACTTGTTACTGTCACCTCTTGGGCAGCCTATCAACGACTATGAATGGCTTTTAAAGGAATCCTTGTGCTCCCCTCTGGGCCAGAAATGATCTTTCAGCAAATGTTGACTTGCTGACTAAGTTGAGCTTATGTCATTTGATTTTTAAAGCATTAAAAAGTAAGATAAAAAACCCCTCCTGGTATTTCTTGAGTGGTCTCTAAAGCAACCTTGCTCTAAAGAGAAGGCGAGCTTTGTGAAAACCAGAAACTGTGTCAGCTGCCAGCGGGTGACTTTGTGGTGGCCTGTAGACTGCTTCTCATGCAGATTCATTTTTCAAAAAGGAGCTGCCCTCAGTCTGAGCTAAAGGACAGTGTGGGTGCAGACAGGGTAAGGCAGGGGCTCAGCTCAGGTGGGACCAGAGCTAACTCACTTCGGGTGCTACATCCAGCTTCTTTGAACATTTCTAGATTTTGTGTTGTGGTTTTCAGTGTTTGCATGAGATGAATTGTACAGCAATTCCTCATCTTTGTGTGTGCTTTGTCTTACTCTGGAGTCTTTTCCTTTACTGACGCGTATAATAAGAGTTTCAAGCCACTTGGAATAAGAACCATGACATTCAAATGCAGTTCTGGTGTTGTTCATGAGTGGCGAACTAGGAGACCTTCAAATCAATTTTCATTAAAATTCTCCACACGGAGTCATTAACACAGTGGTCTTTCACCTGGAGTTGCTGCTTAATGAAGAGAAAAATGGAGGAAAAACTTCATGTCGAAGCTCACAGCAAACCCATGCATTCAAAATAATTCTCTTTGGAAACATTTTAAACAGTATTTATTGCTTTGATGTTGCCTTCATCATATTTTAATGCTTAATTAAAAATAAAACTCCAAGCATCTGAAATTATATTGTACCTTAAAGCTCAAATAGAGTAGTTTTGGTTTTAAGTATTTTTTTTTTGCTCAGACAAAAGAAAAGAGAAGGTCAGGCTGTTTGATGTTGTGTCGTACTAGAGGAATACACTGGCACTGATGTATGTGATGTTGGTTTTTCCATGAGAATACTGATGTGAATGAAGATTACTTAAGGGTGTGAAAGAGAAGGTCCACAAAAAGTCAGTAAAAGACATCTATAATTATGGGTAGAATCTGCCATGGTTTCTCAGTGTATCAGCTCAGTTTAGCAGAGAGCTGGTGAGAGAGGACTGTGCTCTCATTCCTTAAGGATTTGTTAGGCCTGTGCTATGGGATTCCTCATCTGCCCTGGATGTGATGAATGGTGAGGTCCTGGAGCAGCTGGGCTGGCTCTGAACTGCAGGCCTGTTCCTCACTAACTGCTGCACACTCCTCGTGCTCAGTGTCCACAGTCAATAGCAGGAAGAGACTTCGTTTCTCTCTCTCACCTTGTTTTTACCTTTTCTCTTTCTTGCATTCTATGATTATGTGTCTGAATAGTTCTGTTTCCCCACAAGTATCCACCAGACTCCAATTCTGCAGTCACTGGAGGCCTCCAGGTGACACTTTAGCTGCCACAGCAGTTGCTCTAAGGGTGGGTGTTGCTGAAAGGAAGCAATGCTAACTGTGTCATTTACTTTTCCTGTGGGCCAAGCATGCAGTGCTGCTCTTCCAATCCTTAAACCATGGATTTGACTTGAGTGGTACTCCAGGATCTCACCTGGTCCTTTGGATAATGGACAACTCTGGATGCTTTGCTGCTAGCAGATAACTTGTGCTTTGCTTTTCAGGGTATATGGTTTTTTCCCCTAAATATGCACAGGTATTTTCCAATGGCTCCAGTGTCAAGGTAAAAGTCAGTGCATGAACTGTTACTGCAGGAGTGAAAATGAGTGTCGAGAGGGGAGACTGCAAAAAACCAGTGAGCTCCATTTTCAGAGTGATGAATCCGTGTTCCACTGACCTGGGAACAAAGTCCAGATGGTCCCATTCGAAGAGGGGCTTTAACAGAGGCTCTGTCACTGCCAGTGTATAACTGTGTATGTGCCACATCCTTAATTATAACATACCTGCTGTTTGAAGCTGCCTTTCTGTTCTGGGCTAAGTGTTACCTGAAAGTACTCACAGCTGTGAAGCAGAGGAGGGTGATTCAGTTTTCTGACTGTGAAGGATGTTGTTTCTGCTGGTGAAATGATGAGGACACCTGTTCCCTGAAAAATGGATTGAAGCCTCTGCCTCTTTTCGTTCAGGGTGTTGGATAATGATCGCTGGTTGAGGCTGCAGGTCAATGTTGATGCAAACCAGGCTGAAGTCAATGAGTCATTACCAATCCCAGGAGAATGTGAGGCCCATTAGGAAGCATTATTTAAGCAGCCTCTCCTGCAGGATATAGCAGAACAGCAAATGCTCTGAGAATTCTCCATTGTTTTACTTGTTATAATTGTAAGTACTTGTTCAAGACTTGAACGCTGACCCTGTGGTCTCCAGTGTGTTCCTGGTGGACAGGGATGTGAGTATAAACAGGCACCAGAGCAGCTGGCACTAATAATCCTGCTTGGCAGTCCCTGCAGAGGAGAAGGAATGTGAATGAGCTGAGACACTGAACAGCTTTCTTCCTGGGGCTGGAGTGCCTCCTGGATGAGTTTCAGGTGTGCTGCTATGGCAGCTTCTTCTTTCTGGACCTGCAAACTGTCAAGTTCAAAGAAACCCTGTTAAACATTGGTTTGAGTCACTCTTTTGGTGCTTGCTTGGACAGGATGCATGTTTGAGAGTGCAAGTAAATGCTTTACTGTAATTTGTCTTTTTGGCTGATTTGCAGCCCCTTGTTGCTGTTGTTGAGCCAAACAACTTTTAAGAACCTCAAAGTGTACATTTTTTTGGTTAATTCCATTTCTCATGAAGGATTAGGATGAGAGGACTAATGCATAGTTACATGCATGCACAGTACTAAAATAAATGGAGGAAAGCTTGGTGCAGGTAGAGGGTACATCTAAAAATGCACCAATAAGACTTGCAAATGACAAATTATCAAAATTTCTTAGAGCATCAGCAGTGTAGCACTGGCAGATTGTCTCTGTCCTTTTTTATGTAATTGTAATATGCTTTTTAAACTTTTTTATTTTCTACCTTGCAGGGGCCTGAGTTGATGAATAAATACGTTGGTGAGTCTGAACGAGCAGTAAGAGAGGTGAGGAAGGGCAGGCTATGGATAATGTTAGATGTTAAACTTTCTTGGCATTCAAATTCTTCTCTGCTCATAAAGTTAATTTTAAACTTTCTAAAAATCTCCTGGTGTGAGTTTCAAAAAGAGAAAGAAAATAGAAAAAGCAGGAGGGATATTTTATGTTGTTTATCTTTCTTGAGCATTGGCCTAGTGATGCATGTCAAATTTGGGATCCAGTAGCAGCTGTCACTACCAGGCCTGCATTGCACAGTATCATGCATAGCTTTTAAACGATTTATTTTAAAAAAAAACAACACCAAAACATGATAAGTCTGATGTCTGTTATGTGATGCTCTGTAGCTTTTGAGGCATGTAGGGGGTGATAGCATTCTGTAAACAGTTTCCATCCCTTAAAACAGGGTGTTTCGTTGTTGTTTTTCTAGATCTTCAGGAAAGCCAGAGTGGTGTCTCCTTCAATTCTTTTCTTTGATGAGATAGATGCCTTGGCAGTGGAAAGGGGAAAGTAAGTAATCCTGTTACAAAAATAACAGACATAATTTTCTGATAAATTACTCCTACGCTGTGCAATCACAAGTCTATTTACCCTTCTAGAATTATTTTATGAAATATATTCATTCCACATACAGAAGGGCAGCATGTGTGACTTTTACTCAAGTGTGTTTAACTTGGCATAAACAGGTAAGCTGGTGGAGTTCCTCCTTTCTCATCTCATCAGCAGGAATGATTCTTCTGCTTCTCATGCCCGTTGGCTCTTTTCTGTGGTTTTACCTTGCATTTATTTCCAGTAACTAACTCCTTTTTTTTCCCAGGATTGTTGCACTGGCCTAATTTGGTGTCTCCATCAAGCAAACAATATGATCATAAGCTGTGTAACACAAATTTCCAAGGAGACTACTCATATGCCTAAATTTACACTTACATTTAAACATTTTGCCAGACTGGGAAAAACTTCATGGAAAGATTTGGTAACACTTACATCCTTTCATGCGTGACATTAAGAAGGAATTATTGTGCAAACAGCTAATAGTATTTTCTTTAATATCCTGCTTTGTGATGATTCCAAGTGATGTTTAGCTTGTGCCTGAAGGAGGATTGTAACAGGTTTTAGTTGATACTACAGCATTTAAGATTTGACAGGCTCTGTAAGTGGAATATCTGCTTATAAATGCAGCTGCTACTTGTTGTGAGCAAGTACTTTTATTCTGTTTTGTTTTGCATGACAAGCTACTGACTAGGTGCGTGGAGAAAGTATTTGATCAATTTAAAGCCTCATCAAAATGTCAACATTTTTCTGGAAAACAAGCTCCCTCAGCATCCCTACAAATCCCTTTATATTGCAAAAAGGACATTTGTATCTTCAGAAAAGGTTAACAGGTGTCATTTTGACGTTTCAGTGACACAAATGAATTATTTGTGTTGCAGGAGGTGGCATGACTTGTAGCGTAGAGCTGCCCTGTGAAACAGCTAAGAAATGAATGTATTTGCTGTTGAAAATGCAAAATCCGTGTGAAGATGTTTTCATCAGCATCCTTCTCGTGTGCAGTGTGTGAAACTGTGGAATTTGTGAACTTCCTAGACATGCTATACACTGAAACACCTTGCAACAAAAAGTTGCAAAACCGTGTGCTTGAATCAAGCCAATGGAGGGGAATCTTCCGCTGCTGCAGCTTTTAACTTGTTCAGCTTTCAGAAACACCACTTCATCAACATAAAACCTTTTGGAGGAATAAGCCATAAAACATTTTAATCAGCCTTTTCACACAGTGCCCTCGAGGTGTTGAGTTTGTTTGTTTGTTTGCTTTATTCTCTTAGGGAGTAAACAGCCTAATGTTACCTTACCTGGAACTGTCTGTGGGGGGTAGTAGGCCTGGCACAGCTTGCTGAAGAATGTGGTATGACCTGCTGCAGCCGTGTTGTGCTGGAGACATCTGGTTTTGGAGCTTTAAAAAGAACAGGGTGGGACACACAAATATTTCATTGTCAAATCTGAACCAGATGGGAGGTAAAATATGTAGCAGAGTTCTCATAAAATTCATCTGAAATTAAATGGTGTAGGAAACCAGACAAGGCACTTATTAGAAATGGCCTTTTTTACAGGCTGACTTTGCACAGTAGGAATTTGCAAATGCACTAGAGATGCTAATGATTTGTGGCCTCTGGAGATCCATTTCCTGTACTATTACTAACCATGCTGAAGTTTTCAAGGAAACACCTGTTTATATTGTCTCCCTATTCCCTCTGTTGGTTGAATTAGTTTTCTCTGCCTTGGCAGTGAAAAACACTCTCGGATACAGCTTTGTAAGAGCTTTTCCTCTCGGTTTATGTCCCTGTTAGAATGCTGTGGGCTTTGTGCAGAATGTGCCACATCCCAGATCTCATGGGTAGGCAGCCTCTCCTGATCCTACCAAGACATGTCCAGAGATACAGAGAAGCCAAAGAATAGTTTTGTGAATAATGCCAATCTGAAATATAGATGTGAAATAACACTGAATAATTACTTAATACTTTTGCCCTTCCAAGCACTTTGCCAAGTATTCATTAACCCATAGTTACTTGTTTAGATTTGTCTAAAGCTTGTGGATTTACAACACAAATGTTTTGCTCCCAATCTTTGGAGCTGATTGAACAATCCCTTCTAAGCAGCAGGCACATATGAAGTAATAGACTTTGTGATTAATTAGTGTACAGGTAAATCAAGAAAGATAAGGAATTACCTTGTTTGCACCATTCAATATAACATCTCCTTTGCATCATTTAGTGGATTCTGTCACTGCACAAGCCATTACTCCATGGCAGACACTGTAGCTGCATTCACTTATGCCACGGTGTTTTATTTATTACACATTCCCAAGCCATAATGCCATAATTCCATAACTGTAATACATCTAGCACTCTACTTAATGCAACTGTCTTGTGTAGCAGTTTTGTTTTACAAAATGTATTTGTGTAGAACAAAAAAGTACTTTGAAGTCAGCAAAAATTATATTGGCATCGTTCAGTGTCAGAGTGTATTAGTTCTTAAAAGATTATTTCTTATCCAGCCTGCTTAGAAGTTCCATATCTTTTATCAATATGAACTAAGCTCCTGATTTTGTTTTTTTCTTGTCTGTCCACACTCCCCTTCCAATTTTGCATGTAGGCAGCAAACAATTACATATTAATCAAGGAATTAAAAATGTAGGCTGGATACATACCAGCCTCAAAGACAATTTATGAAACTATAATCCTGCACCTCGGAAGAAAAGTATTTCAGTGCAGAGAGCAATTGCTCAAGAGAAAAGTCTGGAGATCCTTGCTGCAAGAAGATGAGAGGGGGATTCTGAAAGGACTTGGGTTTCTAATGTGGTAGTGAAGGCAGATAAAGATACTTTGAGCTGTATTAATTTCTGAGTCTTGTTCTGTTACACTGAGCTTCTAGCACTCTTGGAAGAATTTTCCATCTCTTTCTGGTTTATGTTGAGACGTTAGAGGAAGTTTAGAGATAACTGAAAATGAAAAATTAGGGGCTGAATGGCCTGACTATAAGGAAAAAAGGAGGCATTCCCTCTAACTGATTCTAGAGAACAGATGATAAACCTGCAGAATAAAGATGGGAGAAAGTTAGAGGTGTCACAGAGAGGTTTGAGTAGGAGAAATGATTGATATGGGGAAAATATCTGTAAATCAGCAAGGCTTTTGGTAGAGCATTCTCCTTCCCCGTGAGTTAGTCATTTGGGAGAAGGTCCAGAACCTTCCACTTGACATCTTTAAAACAAACCTGACATTTCAGGGATCACTGTGCAGCAAGGAGCAGTCGGGCACTGTCAGAGGTGAACAACGTGACGCACGGAGCCTTTTCCACTGCTCTGTGGTTCTAATGAGCATTTGCTTCCACGAGCGGGTTATGACTTTTTCCTTTCTTTCTCCATACTTTTGAAAGATGTTGTTATGACTTTTTGTAGGAGACACTGTGCTAAGGCAGGACTGGTCCAGATACAGCAGGAAAGTTTGCCTGGAAGTAATCCCTGGCCTGCACGAAAGCTTGAGAGGCTTTACAAATTGCACAGCTGCAGAGAGTTATGGGTATTTGTTATCCCTCGGTATTCCTGACCATGTAAAACCTAATTCTTCTAGCCATCAGAGGTTGCCAAGAGGGAAATGGCTTGGTAATTAGACTTGAAAGTGATGAATGAACGTGGGTCTGTGTAAATGCAGCACAGACAGTCTGTTTGCTGAACTTAAGAAATCTCTGTGCTTTGGAAATGGGACATTGTTTATATAAGTAGGATTTTTAGGATTTTTGGGCGGGAGACATATTTGTTCCTTTTCTTGTTTTTTCAGAAGCAAAGCATTTTCCCCTTTAACTGCAAGTCTTTGTAACGTAAGATGGGAAATGTTGTAGACTGCTATAGAAGACACTGATAAATTCCATTTTCAAAGGGGAAAAAAAGAGAAAGACAAGGGACAAATCAGTACCTTGCATTTGACTTCTGGAGGCCAAAACAATTTGGTAGATGAATGTTGCTAACCTTTTCAGAGTGAGGGTAGAAGTGACAAAGTGAAGGGATATTGCTACCGGTCCCCTGAAAACTACAACTTGATGATGCTTTTTCGGGAAAATACATTATCCTGTATGCTGAGGGGAGGATAGATAGATTCCTAAGCCACAATTTGAATTGCTCAGAAGCACTGAAAGATGTACTGTTTTCATTTAGGTATTAAAATATTTGCAATCTCAAATTTTGAGGCCCTCAGGCTTCTAAAGGAAGGTGTGAAGAACAGCAGCTCCTCTACTGTCCTCTGCTACCTCTGCTTTTAACAGAGACAGTGGTAAATCTTCTCTTTTTAAACCAAGCTGTCTTTCTGGAATATTTTAGCCCATATTTATACTCTGCACTTGAACATACCCTTGCATTTTTGTATCTGTGCAAATTCCCTGGTGCACTGAGCAGCCTCTGTCATGATGGAGGTCAGCGATTGCATCCAGTAAGGAAACCCATGGAGTGGACCCTGCAGGGATGCAGCAAGGTGACATTGGGTAGGATAGAGGTTGTTGGCAGAAATCCACCTTGCACAAGGTAAGTTATCAGTAGTCCCTGAATTGGGGAGCGTCAACTGATTCCCTGCAATATCTGAGCTGTGTTTGTGTGTGATGGAGAGCTGAGACATTTGAAACTGCTGTGTGAATTCTTCAAAGTTTTGGAATTTGGTATCGAAACAGAAATATTGTCTGGGAAAAACTGCATGTTGCATGTCCAGTGCCAGCTTTCTATTTTAGGCCTAGCAAGGAGTGGTGAAGAAGGAAAGTTTTGAAACAATTTGATTGTACAACAAAGCTTGTATTTGTCTTTGGAATAGCAATTTTAACAAATGACATTACTCAGACATTGTGTGTATATACAATAAATTTCTGAAATCCCTTTAGTTTTGAAACAAACTCATTAACAATTCTTGTCTAGCAAGAATCTTTTGTCTCAATGTGTTCTAAATCTGTGTTTCTTCCTTTTTGTAACTTTGACAGCCTGTGTTATAATTTGGATGTTTGAAGTCGATAGAGAATTTCATTGGCATCAGTGGAAGCAGGACTGGATCCATAAACCCTTTCCTCAAAGTCATCTAAGTGCATGGATGCATGTGCAGGATTTAGAAGGAGTAATCAAGGCTGTTAGTGTAGGTAGGCCTGTTCTTCAGTGCTTGGGAATTCTGTGGCAAAGCTCATCTGAGGAAAGATGCTTCAGCCAAAGACATGAATTTGAGCCTCTGACTGGATTCCTGCAAGGGGCCCAGTTGAAACAGATACCAGGATTAGAGGGATCAGAAGTGGGCATACACGGTGACTATTTAAATTCCCAGTATGGCATTGGCTATGGAAAAAGATCATCTTACCCACACTAAATGAGCCCAAGCAGGTTACAGCTGCCTGCAGGGTTGGGACTACAATGATTGAAGGCCTTTTTTTGGTGTATTTATTTTTAAAAAAATTAATGATGTATGGGAGGAACATAAATGTAATTAAAATTTATAAATGAAACTTATTCCATCTGAAAGTGAACCTCTTATGCTTAAATATTGTTGTAACGAAATGAAATCCAGTCTAGTTAGTTACTTCTAGGCCTGTAATACTTCCAACTTAAACTGTACTTGCTTCCCTGGTTGATATGATTGATTACATTTTTCAACTTGATCAACTTTCAGGAATGCACAGAGGAGAAATGCTGAGAAAAACAGAATGAAAGGAAATGGGAAATTTACTGTGCATCAGGTGTGTGTTTGGGGTTTATTGTTTGTTTGTTTTCTTTTAAGGCAGCATCAGTGTTAGCAGAACGGGAGAACTCATGATTCTTGTGTCAGCAAGGTGATGCCAGGGCCAGCTGAAAGCACAGTGTAATGTCCATCTTTCATGGATGTGCATCTGGAATTAGTTGCAAGCAGATGGAAATGGGCAATGGATCATCACATCATGGGTGATGTGCTTGGGGAAAGCCCTCCGGAAGAAAGCCTTTTGAGTCCAAACCTGTCTCAAACTGGCTCCTTTCCTCCTTTTTTCTCCTTTCATTGTGTTTATTTTGTTTGGGCCTATTTCATTAACTTTTGGAAGCTGCAATAATAAGAAATTTAGGCGAAAGGAAGGGGCTTGGTTGCATGACCGTGGAGGGTAATTAGGATGTGTTTGCAGCTGGACGTTTGTTTCAAAGTCACCTGCTGACAGCTGAGCACCATTGCCTCTTTTCACAAAGCTCATCGTCGTTTTAGGAAGCTTGCTTGGAAGCTGGGGGCCACTCCAGGAGCACTCAGTTCTTTTATTGTTCTATGTTTTTCTAACGTCTTAAAAAACAAATTATATGAACTTCACTCAATCAGCAAATCAGCAGTTGGCAAAACACCATTTTGGCGTGGAGGTGACCATGAAGTTAAATGTTCTACCCAGACTGAATTTCCCAGACTTTCCTAAATTTCCTCTGGAGATTTTCCTTCTGTGGTACTTGAATTCTGCTCTTGAGGAAACAGAGAAGATGTGAAACAATATTGTGGGTAGTAGCTGATACAGGTGCATACAGAATCCAACAGCTTCTAATTGTAGGGTGCTGATGGAGGGAAGGCCTTAGGATTATGTTCTTTCAGAGTTTTTCTGATGACACAGGCAGGGAAATTCCCTCCTGTGGGGAATGCTTCTTATCTGAGCACCAGAGGGGGTCTGTGCATTGGTGTATTTGGTTTTGTTTTGGTTTTTTTTGATGACTAGTGAAAGTATGTAAGTGATAACATATAAGATTTACGTAGTGTTTCTTAAGACTTTCTAATAACATCTAATAACATCCAAGCCTGTAGTATCTGTAGTGGTGTGAATAATAGTCATTGAAATTCTACCATACATGTGGTACAACATTCACAGAAGTAAATTTGGCCCATATTATTCCATAATGATGAAAGAGCCTGCTTTTTTTCCTAACGTAGCAGTGTCCATTCTGGTGGACATAATGCCCCAGTGCTAGAATTTTTGAGTGAAAATTGATATCTGGGAACATCCTGCAATTACTATTTTTCTTGTAATGCTATTGGAGTAGATTATTTTAATTTTTTTTTTTCTCTAATGCTGTGGAAAACCTTAAGCTGCCAAAGCCGTATTTCACCCGAGTTTGTGAGGGAAGGAAATAAAACAGTGTGACAGTTAATTATGATCACGGCAGTTGGACTGAAAAGCTGGACTTGGCAGGTGCTCCTTGCTGACAGGTTCCCCCTGCAAAGCCCTGACAGAAATGTCAGACTCAATAAAAATCCTTCAGGCTGTGTGAGCGAAGTGACTCTTGCGTGGGAGTGTGCTGGCAGGGGGCTTTTGTACTTTGGGAACCTTTTACCTCAGTAGTTCATGGAGAGGTGGAGAGTCCTGCCAGAAAGGTCTATTTCAACCTGTATTAATTTTTTTGATACTGGCCATTTTGTCGTGTCAGTGACTTTTACATTTGTTTTGATATGAAATTGTTTCCAGAGATTTCGGTGGAAGAATTATTTGAGGTGATACCACGTCCACAAGTATTTCTAAAACCTATAAATTTTGATAGTGATTGCAATTCTTTAGTTAGGGGGAAAAAAATAAAAAAGGCAGGTTTTATCTGTATGTAAATCTTGCCTGATGGGACATTTTGGAAAAGAAGGTGGGCTGTACTCCCTTCTCACAAAATCTGCATTATAGATTTCAACCACGTGGAGATTAATCCCTCTGCAGTAATTTATCCTGGATACTTCTCCTGACATCTGCCTCTCTGACGTCCTAGCTCTGCCTGATGTAGGGTCAGCTGTGCAGGAGAGGTGTTCTCCCAGACTTCCTCCTGTTTTTGTAGCTTCACAGTTGCTGTGAATTTAACAGCACTCAAAATGTAGTTGTGTGAATGAATATTCCCTGCATTTCTACACCCACGATTATGCAGTGTAACTAAATTAGGATCCTGATGCTGCAGGTCAGGTGTTTCAGGCAGGCTTCAGTGCCGCTGAAGTTAGTGGTGAGATGAAGAGCCATTGGTTCTGCTTTACAAGATTTAAGTGGTGATGGAGCCTTAAATACTTTTTTCAATGAGAATGACATCTGGTGTTCTGAAAAAAACACTCATTCCACGGCTTTGGAAGTGTTCTAGATGGTCAGATGATACCGATGTATGTTTGCTTTAGCTTGCAGTGGTGATGCTAACCAAATTTTGTCGTGAGGTGAAACCACAGTGACTGCATTCTCAGACTGTTTTTAGTTTTCTAATATTAAAAAATCCATTAGATAAAGGGCAGGGCGAAAGAGAAGGAAATTAAATAAGTGAAAATGTACAAAACAAGAAGTCAGTTGCTGTCAAAAAAAAATGCCTATAGCAAGAAGGGTAACAGATTTAAATATGATTTCATACATCTGGCTATGTCTGGTAACAAAATCTCCTTGGCTTGAAGAACTATATAAGTGAGTGAACTGTATGTACTCCTTGATGCAGTGATAGAATCAGGCTGTGGTTGCTTTTATATCCCCAAGAAGATGTATGAGAGTGGCTGAAATTATCCAGGGGGAAATTTCAGTGCCCACTGCTGTATGAATCCAGCTGGCTAGAAGGGTCTTTGGATAAGGCCAAAGGAGATAGAAATAAAAGCTGCTGTGGAGAGCCCTCACCTGCTATATTGAATTTAGAGCTGGTGCTCATGATCTCTCAATTCTATCAGACAAGGCCAGAATTAATTCTGATTAATTGTGAGGCTTTGGTATACTTGCAGAATGCATGATTTATTCTGGCAAAAATGTGTGTTGGGAGTGCCTTTAGCTAAAATAAAATACTAAGAACAGGGTTGTCTTTCATATTCACCATCACTAGTCTGCTTTAATCCATGAATAGTCTTACCTGACAGGCTTTTGCCATTTAGGAAGCTTCTCTGATGGTCAAGTGAACTGCCTGTGCAGGAGCACACATGCGCTTGGTCTGAGACTGGTGTGTGCTACACTTGGAGGAGTAGCTGAAATATCATAGAGGGGAGGATATCTGGCTCTGACTGATCTAATAAACTAGTAAGCAAAGACATTTTTTGCCTTTAAAATTCTTTCATTGAGGATTTTAAGTAAAGAGGGATTGGCAAAAAATTAGCTCATAGCCTGATATATTTCATTAGGGCAACACAAGAGATTCCTTTAAATTCCTAGGCCCTTCTGGAGCAGCCAGACTCCTCTTTGCTCACACACGTTTTATTTTGGAGTTGAAGGTATTTCTGGTTTGGGCACGTGCACACATGGCCCTGCGTGAATTATGTGAGGGGCTTAACTCTGGCTGCCTGGATTTGCAGGCGGCGTGTTGACAGGAAATTAGTTTGTACGAGGACGTGCCTTTTGAGGACTATTTCCAGGCAGTTGTGATGATGACATCAGCACGGGGAGGTCAGGTGGAGGTGGGGGGGCAAAGGCAGCCCCTTGGCTGGGAGTTGGTTTTGGCAGTGCCTCCGTGGGACTGGAGGGTTAATCATCATTTGTTTCTCTGGCTGCCGTTTGCGTCAAAAGGCCGGGCAGCCTTAATGAACGTTGCCTGTGTTAATTTGAAACCCTTGCTGGGAAATCATGGGAAAATGGAAAAGCACATAGTTGTGTGTCACCCCTCAGATTAACAGCTTGGGCAGCGCTGGAGCCCTTGGTGTGGCTCTGGTGCAGCTCCAAGCAGCTGGGAAAGAGATCGCTCCCTGTGCCTGCCTGGGGTTTTTATGGGGTATCCTGTTAAGCCAAAAGCTAATTTACTGTAGACTCTGTGCTAAAAATGGTGCATTGTGTGACAACTTAGTGAACTATGTAAATAAAAGCACTGAAAGTAGAAATCTGTGGTGTCATAGGACCCAGACACCTTGATACTGGTTTTATTATTGATTTTTTTTTTGTGTGTGTGGGTTTAAAATTATTTACTCCACTTTGAAGAGACAATAATAAAGCCCCAAATAATGTACTGGTAGCCCCCTTCATGTTTAAGCTGTATTATACCATCACTGATTGCCCAACTGCAATTTTCTGATGATGCCTGAATTGCATGAAAGTCTTTGCAATGTGCATTCCCCTGTTACAGTGGGGGTTTTCTTTAGGATAAATACTTCTTTAATGTGTTGTGGGGTGGTTTTTTTTTTTTCAGCCTGAAGCTTGTAAGAGGAATGTTTATATTGGGGAAAGATGTAATATCCGTTCTAGCCACCTCTCTTTTAAACGAAGTTTTGGGGTTTTTTTAAGGGAACAAAGAAAAGTTTAGCATCTCCTCCAAAGACTTCTACCTTCAGGTCATCTTATATAATGTTAGCATTTTGGTCCCAGTCTTATAATTATTTTTTCCTTTGACTAGCATTTTCTTGTGCTCAGTCTGTTGGGTATAAAGTTGAGTAAATGTGAAACTTATGCAAGATGGGAGGCCTGAATCCCTACTGAGACTAGCTAATGTTACAAAGTTGGTTTTAATTTCCTTTAAGCTTTGTGTCCTTCGAAAAGCATTTACTATCCATGTCCAACACCTGAAGTGTTTTATCACACGCAGCCCTCTATAAGTCACTGGGACTGTGACCCGTGAGTATGTTAGAAATGCTTTAATATCACTTGGGAAATTCCAATGTGCCTGCAGAAAACCCAAAAGCTGATGACCATGTAACCCAAGTCCCTTCTCTAATATTTCTTAGCAACCTAAATATTCTGTTAGCCAACATCTATTACAGCTCCTCAAAGATGTTTTCCAGACTGGGTGTGATAAGTTTAATGTTTTGCACTGGAAAATTACAGAACCACTTGTAGGATGGGAAAGTTAGGGAATTTTTTTTGTAGGAGAGCTGTACAGCAGTGATGGAGCCATTAGTGTTCCTTTGGCTCTGGGACGTTTGGGAAGCCCTGTGGTTGCAGGCAGGCTGGTGGTGGGTGGCAGTGCTGCAGCAATATATGTGTTTAATAACTATACAGCTGTATTTGTGTGCTCTCTATCTGCTGGAAATAATTGGAGCACTTATATTTTAATATATTTAATATATTTATTTTTGGAAACTAGCATTCACCAGGATAATGGTATTGTACTTGTGTGTGTGTGTGTGTGTGTGTGTGTGTGTGTGTGTGTAGGTGCCTGTATATCTTTATAAACATTAAAGAGAACTTTTGGGAAAGGATTTGCAAAAAATTTAAGATTAAATAATTATCTTAATCCTCTGTAGATTTGGCTTTGTTTTAAGCACCAGACTTTTTGCTTCTTAATGTGACGTTTAGAGCGATCTGGAAGAATGGGAGAGACTAATTTTTTTTAAAATTGTATTGCAAAGAGCCTGTTTAAAGGTAGAGAAATGAAACCTTCCTCTGTGCAGCAGAGCCAGGAACAGTCCTGGAAGAGCTGTTTCCCATTGGTGAAAGACGATGTAGGTGTGTTCATACCCATCCACAGGGGAAGGCTGTGTCAGAAACTGTGAGGCTTTGCTGTGTGCTAAGAGCAGGACTCCTGGTTTCTGGCAAAGGAGGATAAACCCCACATTTTTGGTGCTATCTGGCAATCTCCAGCTGCTTGCCCCAGCCTGCTTCAGCTTCCCTGCCCCTGCTTAGCAGAGGGAATGCTTTATGCCTTGTCTGCATAGGTTTTTCACATATTGGTGATTTCAAAACTGGAGTTTTCAGGTTTTCAGTCTTGGGTTTTTTTCCTAGTATCTGGAAAATCAGCTGAGTTAAAGGACTGTCAATGCTATTATGAGGCAGTTGGTCAACACTCAATTTATTCTCATTTGATGGAGACAGCATAACAATGTAGAACTACTCTGCAAAACACATAAGTGCCTAATTTTTTATACTGCATAGGGTGGTGTAAGCACTCACTTGGATGATGCTAAAAAGGAAAGTTTGCCTGACTAGTTAAGAAGCTGCATGAATTCAGTTATCTAAAAAATGTTTATTCCAGAGATCCACGTTGTGTTAAGTTCTTTACAACCTTCATAGCAAGGCAGTAAAAAAACCAAAAAGCTGACTCAGTTATTGAGTGCCAAGAAATAATTTGAAGTACTAAGTCTGTCATTTGCTGCTCACTTGATAAGACTGTTTCAGAGATTGAAGGCGAAAATAAAAATGAGAAAGAATTAAGATAAAAAGATGCATCTCTGTAAAATAAAAAGAACAGTATATCCTTTCCTTTCTCCAGTTTTCTAGGAAGAGAAAGCTAATGCTGTGACTTTTTTTTTTGTTTTGTTTTTTTATAAATCAGCTCCTCAGGTGCTGGCAATGTAGCAGACCGTGTCTTGGCTCAGTTGCTGACGGAAATGGATGGGATAGAACAGCTGAAGGACGTGACAATTTTGGCAGCTACAAACAGACCGGACATGATAGACAAGGTACGAATGGATGCACTGTCGTATATCCTGTTCTCTTAAAAAGACCAGATTTTGGTATAATTCCATTCTCTTTTACTCTCCAAACTGTTGTCTGATCAATTTAATGATTAAGAGTAGAGGTTTGAAAATGAAGACAAGGCAAAGGAATAGTTCGTGTCCCTCACTTTTTCTTCCTCCCTACAGAATTTTTACCAGAAACAAAATGTTTTGCCATAGCCTTAAGTATCCGTTTCCTAGATGAGACTTTCCTTAAGTCGAGCTCATTGAACTTGTGCAGCAACATTTCTGTCAAACTGCTGCCGTGGTTTTTGCTTCTGTTTTGTTTGTTTATGCAGGAGTTTGCTGGAGTTTGTTGGTTTCATTAGTTACTTCCTTTCAAGAGATTAAATATCTCCTCAGTGCCCTTATCCTGCTGCCAGCACTATGGTTTCCAACTGTAAACAGTACAATTTCTCCTCAGATCCTGCTGCAGCTCTGCTGGCGTGACAAGAACATGTCAAATTTGTAAAAGCTGGAGGGTTGTAACACTTACTGCAGAAAAACCTCCAAACACAAAACCAACCCAGCAGCCCTCTAGAAAATCCACTTTAAAATCCTCCACCACTGCTGTGTCTTCTCACAGCTAAGTGCAGTAGACGGGTCAGTCTGAAGTGATTTCCTTTAAGATACGTTTTGTAGTGTTGGTAAGGTTCTTTATTCCACAGCTTTTCACCTTCACAACATTAATGAATGTGATGACAAGTTGATGAATTTAGTTTTCCTGATCTTTTTTAGGGTTTCTTATAAGTTTCTTAAATAATTCTCACATTTTAAGCTGCTTCTGGAATAGTTTTTTTCTGTTTGTCTTGGAGCATTCAGGCATAAAATACACATAAGTATGGTTCATATACCAAGGAAGTCTTGAGAAAAAACCTTATATTTTGGCTCCAGAACACAGACTCTTCCCTGTTGAAGGAAGCCACACAGCTGATGGAGACCTGACAAAGGCTTATTTAGAGCTTACTTGTACACTGTCTGTGAGCCTGCCATGGCAAAGTAGAGCTAGCAAAGTGTTTTCAGTAAAAGGTGATAAAACTGATCAGTGAAAAATATACTTGTGCAAAATTGAAATTGTCAAAATTTCACTTTTGTCAAGTTGATTTCAGTTTTCTTTAGTGGCTGTTCTTCAGAGTCAGACTAATCTGAATTTGAAAAAAATCTGTTTGTTGAACAGAAGGGAAATTTCCTTCTGAGTCAGTTCAGCATTGTACTGTCTTGTCTCCATCTCTACCTGGGAATTCAGTTCCCTGCTGTTCTCCCTTTTGCTGGATTTCTCGTGGGCACACAGTGAAGGCTGCTTTCTTGTGTTGTAGTTTTTAATTGAAATACTGACAATATTGGAACAGTGCAAGAGTTGCCACCCTGCAATACTAAGAACTTGATAGAACCTGAGTTACTGTATGCTGTACCTACATCACTGATGCAAATCCAGACCTCTTAGCCTGGGATATGATGCATAAAAATTTAATGTCTTCTGTACATATGAATTTTGGGGGGGTGGTGAACTTTTAAGAATGAACAACACAGTTTTGTTTGGATGCCAACATATCTTATGTATTCTTTCCCCAAGTAAAGCTGATGGGCTTGACTCTAAATATAAAGAAAAGGAGAAAGTTGCAATGAGGCAGTGCTCCCCACAGTAGCAAGCTGTGTGATTACAGGAATTTTATTAGCAATTTTAATAGCCACAAATGGCTCCTTATATTTTTATTGAAAACTCTTTTCACCAGATATAATGGGAAGCAAACAAACAAAAGAATTCTGGAAAGCATTCACCTAACAGAGTAGCAGAGCAAAAGTTCATCGATCTGGAGGAAAGGGGATTTTAAACTGTGATTTAAAGGGATCGCATTTGAGTTGGTTTTGCATACTTCATACTTCATCCAGACCAGACAGGCTGTACCAGGCCACCACTTTCTCCTGGGTCCATGCAAGATTTGCAGTGCATGAGTTGTACTTTTTTCCCCCTTCCCTGGAAAAAAGAAGACTGACACCAGAAATCACCTGTATTGTGGGATTCGCTTAATGGGAAATTTTTCAATGTGGGCTTTCAGTTTACTTTGTGATTGCTGATCCCTTTGGAAAGGTAACATTTTGTTAAATTCATGTTTTATATTGAAATAATCAGTTATGTGTGACAATTAACTGAGTGTCCTACTTTCCTGGTTATATATGATGACTAAACTTTAACTTCTAATGCACAAACTTTACATATGTTATAAAGGTACAAGGCAGTCTGTCTTCTCTACTTCCAAGGACTAGGAAAACATCTGGAATACTTTTTTGTGACTGTTCTTTAGCTTTTCAAACCAAGAAATGCTTGAGGAATGTACACTTTCTAAGTTTTATGTGCTTACAAAATTGGTAACAATCCATCCAGCATCTTCATTTACGTGGCTGCTGCTTAACTGACAATTCTGTGATGATTAATCTTTTGTAATTTGAAAACAGCACTTGGGAATATCAAATGTAAGAGTATTCCCCAGAGCCTAGTGCAGACTTCATCATCCCTGCAAACACTGCAATACGTTGCTTTCAGTTAGTGAATAGATTTGAGTCAGACTTTATAAAAGGTTATGAGTAATGATAAACTTGTTTTGACTTGTCACAGACATCTATTAATAAGGTAATTTCTCTAAGATGTCATGATTGTATTGAAATATTGTTGCAGCCTTGTGTCCTGTGTTTGTAGCATTCAGATACTTTGCATCTCATTCATGTGATGCTGGAAAGGCCTTGGAATAGCTTCTATTTTTCGTAAGAATGCAAAACCAGCATGTACTGTTTTCAGCCATGTATGGTACAGAAAGTGATTTCTCTTGGAAGGGAAATATTCTGGAACAAGATGTTCTGAACATTCTTTGAAAGTGATACAGAAACAAAACACTCTGAGTCAGTCATAATAGTAAAATCTTTCCTTTTATTCTTCATTCTATAAGCAGAATTGATGAGCAATAAGTGGAAAAACTACTTTTTGTTTTTGGTGACTTACCCACTCAGGAGTGATTTTTCATGCCTAAAATGTGTTGCAATAACTTTATGGAGCTGCTTGTGATTCAGAGTTTGTCTTTTCCTGTGTATCAGCCTAACCAGAGATCATTCATCCCCACATAAAAGTAAAACACTGTGAATAAATTGCTCAGCTTGAAATTAAACATTCTCTCCGGACATACATGTGTATAGATTTCCAGGTGTGGTCTGACAGATTTCCGTGGAAGAAAACCTAGACCAACTCATCAGGATTAACGTGTCCTGTTTTTAGCTCTTCAGTGGAACCTGCTTTCCTGGCCTTTTAGCACTGGGCTTATTTTATGTGAGAAGGTTGAATTGCTATCATTACCTTCCCATGCAGATATTTTTTTTTCCCCCCTCTTAAAGCAGCGTTTCAATCTCCATTAGCAAGGGTACAGTGAAGGAAGGGAGACTGTCAGATCCCCAGGGACCTTGGTGAATGTTTTAGCACAGGAAGCAAGATGCAAGTTGCTCCTGCATCAGATAGTTTTACCTCCTGCTGGGTCAAATTTGAATGTCAAACACATTAGCTGTGATGTAAAACACGAGGTGCTGAGCGAAGCGAGGGCCTGTGGTATAGGGTGACATCCTGGAGCTCCTGACAGCTTCAGTTCTCCTTATCGAGGGGTGCAGAAAAGACTATCCTCAAATATGCTATTTGCATAAGAATGACAGGATGTGATAGGACAAATGAAGATTAATGGGATGCTGTGCTGTCAGCGTTACCCATTGTCTCGAGATTGATGATGGTCTGGATTTTGTCTGCATTCATGGGCTCCAGTGTAGTTTAAACCAGAAACTATCCTGGTACCTTGAATACTGAAGAACTGAATCTTTTCAGTGCTTTGTTAGCACAGGAGGGCTTGGCTCCCCATTTCCAAGCATCCTGCTTGTTGGTATAAAACCATGTATTTTGCATATTGTGCCAGTGCAGAGGATTTTTTCTGTCTCTTTTTGCATGTTTATTTTGCTTTTTAAAAACCTCCTACTCCCTAGTCTTCTTCTTCACCTCCTCTTCCATCACCTGCAGGTTTTGCTGCTCTGTTGACTTCGTTCTATTAACGATTGGGTTTGAATCCAGCTTATTTAGTTTAAGAGCCACGTGGATAACACTGAGTTTTCTGTTTGGGTTATGTGAACAAAATAAAACAGAACTGCAGCTGATATTCTTCCTAGCCACTGCCAAGCATGAGGAAAGGGAATAAAACTCCCTTCCCCCGTGGTTCAGTTGGATTTGGAGGAGTCTTTTGGGCAGAGAAGTCAAGCAGAGGTTTATCAAATTGATCTGCCCCTCAAAATGTTGATTACTATGTATTTATGGGACAACCTTAATTTAAAGTGGCTTGTTTTGATGAAAATAAAAAATGCGTGATAGAACCATTTGGCAGAATCAGTAAAGAAATTATAATTTCTTGCCTGCAGCAAAAGTAAATAATCTTTCCCCTTTAAAAACATCAAAGTTCAGTCTTTCTGAAGGCTTATGGAAGAAATTCAAATATTTAAGTTTGCAGTTTTACAAGTTAAAAGGAATAGGAAAGATTCCTGCGCATTTATTCATTATTGTCTGGAAATGTATATGTGCTGTTTTAAGGCAGGTGAGGCTACCAGCATGTTAACAGTCAGATGCAGGGGCACAAACCTCACTGACACATAATGCATGTTTTCCTACTTAGGTATTTCTCTATTTGGGATTTTCATTTTGGTCAGATACATCTTACAGATGGTTCTTCCTCTGCCACAGCTTTAACTTGGTAGGATTTCCATTTTCCCAAATACGGTGTAGTACTGTAAAGTTGGAAACCACATAATCCATCAGTCATGTGTCTTGCAGACTCCCAGGCAGGAAAGGGGGATAAGTCTCTGGCTGTCCTTTCTCAGCATCGCATCTCTGCAGATTCCATCCAGATTTGGAGGACAGGGGACCCAAAATTGGGTACTTTTAAGAAGGAAATGGTGCAGGGACACTTAACTGCATCACAAGAATAGAACAGGTGCGAAAGTATTTCAGAGTAGGAATAAAAGTAAGGGAACACAATCGCCATGTCTCTCCACACTGCTGAACCAGTAATTATTATTTTTTTACTTTAAATGCTGAAATGCCTCTCTGCTTGTCAAAGGACACTCCTCATATTCTTTTAAAGCCCTGGGATTAAAAACAGAGAGCAAAATTTCGTAGGTCTCCTTTTCAGTCAGCCAGCACCTAGAGTACTTACATCATCTTGCCCAGGTGCAAGTGTGGTTCTTTGAAATAACAGAAGATGTGGGATTTCTTTTGAAGACAAAATTGTTCTGGAGCATATAATAAATTTTCAGAAAATGAAGCTTTAGGGAAGAATGATATCAAACTACATGCCATTGAAAAGAGGATCTGATATTCTAAAATAGTTTCACAATTTTGGCACCATCACATTTTCCATCAATGGGTTTTCTCTTGTACATGTTTGAGTTTTTCCTCTTAATTTTCTTAAACCTGCAACTGACTGGAGCAAAGAGATGTGCTGGAAGGTAGCTGTTTCTCAGAGGTTTAACTTTGCCTTTATTTATATCAGATCTTTAGACTTTAGGTTAATTATGAACTTAATAATTTATTTTTTAAAAAAAAGAAGACTGAAAGAGTGAATGAAACCATATAAAAAGAAGACTGAAAGAGTGAATGAAACCATATAAAAGTTGTCACATGTTCTTTTCACCTGCCAAACTGAAATGGCAGATAGACACAGTTGATGAGCAGTGCTGTTTGCTGACCAAGAATTCCAAATCGATGATTTGAGGCTGGATTGGACAGTGAATCCATAGTCCCCAAAGAACCTGACCACTCTTAGTATGCAGAGGTAGTTTTGGGGTTCATGTACATGTATATGAAATTTCTCTTTAAGTCAAGAACCAGGTTTTAAGATTCACCTGAATCTCCCTCTCTCCCTGCCCCCCCACCCCCACCTCCTGCCTCACAGACAAAACCCGTGTTTTCTCATGAGTACAGCAAATAAAATATTTCCAGGTGTGCAAAAGTGATTTTTGTTTCCAACTATTCGATTGTCAGAGTGTGGAGGGCTGAGTAGTAAATCAGCCTTAAGGCTGCTTCGCTTTTAGAAAACAAAATCTTAGTGGTGACAGCTGAAGAGCACAGTGACTTTTTCACTCAAGATTTATTACTTGCCTGAAAAGAAAGGTTGGAGGCAAAACTTGCTGGGCTGCATACTTTCTCCTTTAGCAGATACACTATAGGGCCAGGGTAAGTTGGCTTTATTTTGTCTGTGAAAACATACATCCAAACAATGTATGTAAAAATATAATAGTTTTACTTCAGATGGAACAGAAAAGTCAATATACCTGCTCTTATTCTTTACAGTGCGAAGCATTCCTTACATGGACTCCGTTGTGTATTTTAGCATCACTAGTATTTCATAAACTTCCCTGCAGCGCATGCCAGAAAAATTACTTGAAGGTATCAAAATGTATTTATTTCATTTGGAAAAGTACAAGGATGGGAAGGTAAAGGCCAGAGTTTGTTCTTATTCATACCTAGACTCATGAAGTCCAGATGAAGAACACAGTGTGTTAGCAAGCCTCCAAAATAACAATGAAGTGGGAAATTGGAAAGGCTGTCAGATTTGTGTGTGCTGCGTAAACACCATCCCTCCAATCAGTCTGTAACTGCGATACCAGGTGGGGATTTGGGTTTGTGGTTATTGTTTTGTTCTGCTGCCTTTGTGTGGGTTTTTTTACAGTGGCATGGAAATGGCACTGCATTTCTAAGATAACATGGAGACATACAGGGTTAAAATAAATCATGCCTCTAAAAATGAGCTGCATATGAGCAGTACATGTAAACCGGGTGTAAATTCCAAACTGTTGGGTGAGATCAACTCTAGTGTGAGTTTAGTGACAAAGCAAACTATTTTATCTAGAGAAGTAACACTAATTTTATTACCAAGTTCCATGTACCCGTGCAGCAGCTTTTACCTGCTAAAACTTGTGTGTGAGCTTATAAAGGTTTGGGTTTTCACTTCCAGCTTTGAATTACTTGAAAACAGTCTGTGTGGTGATAAAGTCTTCCTTCTAAATCCTTTCAGTTTGCTCTTTTCTCACTCAATTCCCACTTTGTCAGTGTTTGGGCCGTGCAGGGGAGGACACAGCCGAGTATCTCCCCAGAGATATGTGGCTTGTCTGGGTTCCCATGGGAGCATCCTCAGGAGCTGTCAGGGCTGTTGTGGCTTGAAACGGGATAACGGCGCTTTATGGCAGAGAAGCAAAGCACAGCAGGGCATATCCCACAGTCAGCGTGTTGGATACCATGAGTCGTCTTGGATACCATGAGTCGTCTTACATTTAACAACCTTCATCAGGATAGTGATAACAGTTCAGGAAGAGACATTCCAAACAGTCTTGTTTCTTAAATATTTGTGGGAGTGATGCTGAGAAGGATGTGAGCGTAGTGCTGAGAGCTACAGAAGCTCGAGGAAGGGCCGCAATTATGGTACTTGGGCTGTAGCCACGGACACATTTAGGGTTTACTTTGAACTTGGTCTTCTGCCCAGCTTTCCTCTTTGTGGATGCAAAATGTAGTTTTTTTGTGTACACTGTATTAAAATAGCATTAAGGGGGTGTTGTGTTTGTTGAGCACCCGTGAACTGAGAACTGCCACGGGTAAGATTGTGTGTACAATCCCAATTCATTTGCCTTTGTGCATGTGCATCATAATGCAATCTTTATTTACATTAATTAAAGAGGCATGCATTGTGCATGATTAATTATATTGCATTAATTTAGAAAACTATTTTTACAAGTCATGATAATTGCCTCTTCTTTAATTACATTAATACTCACACTTCCTTACTTTCAAGAGCTTTGATTTACACTGTTTAAAATCAGATGAACAGTCACTTGTTTCTGGGAGGAGTAATCAGATTACATTATGTGGTGTCCTGCTGAGTTTTCTGGTTATCTGGTTACTGACCTGATTATCAGCAGTACAGGACCCTCTAGGTTGGCCATAGGAAACCTGTTTGCTTGAAATAGGTGTTAAATTAACAACTTCCTGGTTTTTTGAGGGTTCTACTGTGCAAGAAGGGGCCTTTTACCCGTTGTCCAGGATATTTTCTGACAACAAAAGAGTGTTTTGCCCCAATGTCCAGAATCTTGGTTTTCAATGTGTCCACTCTTTGTATCAGGCTTTTCTTTCTTGTGGACTCAGTTCTGGTGTCGTCTTTCTCTTCCTTCTGCTTACCTGGATTCAAATGACTCCAACAGGGAGAGAGGTCTCTTACCTGCTGTCATTGGATCCAGCATGATCTGCAGACTCTTTGAACCTTGGTAGTCTTTGAGTGGGAAAAGCTTGGAAAATATACTTGCGGAATGCCAGGAAACCTCACAAAGCTTTTTCAGTTTGAGGTGTTTCAAGTCCTCCTAATGTAGTCAGATCTCAAGACCTCTCTCCAAAGGTTAGGATGACATAGTTTTATTTTTATTAATTTTTAAAAACTGTAAATAAAGCGGCATTTTTCCTGGTCTCCTTCTCATGCAACAGCTGAAATGTTTTGACTGGAGCGTTACAAAACAAATCAGTGAAGGCAGTCAGCCAGCTTGGAAAGGACAAGAAGGTCAAAGCTCGGAATAGCATAAGCTACTAAATGGATTATTTTATAATATAAAATGTTGAGTGACTTGTATATTAACTGCTGATGCTTATCTCTCCCCTAATAGGGTGGAAGCTGTTCCAGTAAAATGGGAAGTTGTGGTGAAATAGGAGGCCCAGCATTGTACGTGTCACCGGTTTAGTGTCGGTCAGAACGAAGGGCAGCTTGGGAGGATGAGGTGGCCAATCTACAGTTTCATTGTTTGGTTGTATGCTTGAAAGTGGTGACCTTTTCACTTTTAGTTTTAGGTTTAGGAAACCTCTGAACCTCAGAACCTTATAATGAGCAAGCTGGAATATGATCAAGCTCTTTACATTAGTGAAGGACTCTAAAGAGCTGCTGGATTTAGGGATTAGCTGAGATATGCACTTGTTTCTCAGGAAGGATATTAATACTCTTTTACTTAAGATTCCATATGGATATTAGATGCCATCGTTAGTCCTTTCAGCTGGTTAGGACCATTTCTTTGTTTGTGACATTTCTGTGGGGAGAAGGAAAAATAGGACATCATAGGCAGAATTTCCAAGAGTTGATTTATTAACTTTTTATTTTGTTGAAGGAGATCCAGCTTTAGATTCTATTTACTCCATCAGTGATTAAAGCTGAATGTCTTGCAGACATGACTTATGTACTCCTAGGGATGAGTAGAAATACCGTTCATGTTCAGTACATATAACGCTGAAGGATAATAGGTTTGTTCAGGAAAAACAGGTTCTTTCTATAAGAGCTTAGTTATTAAAAAAAAAAAGTCTTATCAAGCTAAATGCAGAACTATAATAATGTAGCATAAGAGAAAAGGGAACAACCTGGAGGTCATTGGTTAATAATAAATCATTTTCATAAACTGTGTGGAAGGATTGGTGTGCATAGATGTAGAGTGCAAAGCTAGGGCTCTCTCCATGTCCAAATAAGATGTTAACATCTCCTGTGAACATTGGACACTTGTTGGATGACTGTTTAGGTCACTGGATACCTCAGGGTTGCATACGCCAAAGTAATTTAATAACAAAATTTTGAGGGTTTGTTTAAAGCTCTGTGTGATTTGATGTATAGACAACTGAAAGAGTCTGCTCAAAATCACAACAGCATGCTAGACTTTTAGGGTAACCTAGAAAAACGTGCAGTCAACAAGGTATTTGAAGCTGATTGAGAGTGAAGGGTCTGAAAGTTAAATGAATATTTTGATTGAGTGGTGCCAGGCAATGGCTGGCAGGACTCAGTAGTTCTGGAAATCTGAAGTGACTACTTCTTTTGGGGATTGTGTCTGTTTCATGTTCCTACTTTGTTGAGGAATTTAATTGAAGAAGGTGTAGTTACTTCTTTTGTTTTAAATGCAGGTGTATTCCCTGCATGGCAAATCAAGCTTTGTGCTACAGAGAAGCATATACCTGATATATGTGCTCTGAATGCACTTTATAACAATATTCTGATTGCTGTTTACGGCATCTTCTTGCATTGCTGTTCCAGTCAGATGCTGGAAAAGATGATTTTGGGAACAGCCCTTTTTTGTTGGTGGTCATGTGATATTCTTCTATGCAGAATGAAGGGAGAGTCAACTGTTCCTAAACAGAAACTAATGTTTTATTCCTGTGATCATCCTTGCTGCCCTCCTCTGAACCTTTTCCAGATCTATTACATCATTTCTGAGAAAGAGGGACCAGGACTTGTGAGTGCAACATGGGTTTGTATGGGTTTGCATGATGATGTTTTCTGGTTTGACCTTTACTCTTTTTTTAGCAGTTCTGAATTTTTAACACTTGAATTGCTTTTCTGGCCGCTGCCAAGAACTGAGCTAGAGTTTTCATCACTGTCTATTAAAACTAGAAGTGGTAATGATTCATCTCACAGCACATCCGTTTATATACAAAGAGAAGATTGAATTTCCCATGGTCGCTGCTTTGCGTTTACTTACATTGAACATTATCCAATTTCTAAGTCTCCTGAGAGTCTTGGACGGTTCTTTACCCTCAGTCTTCATCCCTGTTGCTTTGAATAACTATATCATTAGAAATTACGGCTCCTATATGAGATCACTTCTTTGGTATTAAACCTCATAAAGGAGATGTAAATTTTATACAGGAAAAATGGATGTGATGAAGGGGGTCTGTATTGTGTCGCAATAGAGAGGTAACAGGAAAGGCCTCTTCCCTGCCAGTACATGCTGTTATCTACAGACAGATCCTGACAAGCACATTTGGACTCTTACTGAGAACAGAGGAATGAGAGGTAAAACATCACACGGTGTCATGAGCTTGAGAGAGTTTGTATTCCTTTGTACTATTTTACATTGGTTCTCAAAAGGAGAGGGAGAAGAACAACAGGGTGCTACCGGTTTTATGTCTTGTCAGAAATGACCGTGATAGGTGAGCCTCAAGTCTTGGTATTGATTAATTTCTGTAGATTTGTGCTGATTAATTTCTGTAGAATTAAGTCCTGTGACTAAGAATAGTAGGCAGCAGTGCACACGGAAAAGTGCTGAGTGCCAGCCCAGTCTGGGGGAAAACACACACCTGACAGTGGCACAGAAAATGGAGGGATCCCAGAGTCAGGCCTTGCAGATGGAGAGAGTGTGCTCTGGACCGCAAATAGCTCAGCTCTGTTGAAGAAGTTGTTTTCCTTAGCAGTGAATATTTTCTGCAGAAGTCACGGAGCGAGGAGAGGCGGCATTAGCTGGTTTGCAAGGCAAGTCTTATTCCATTACTTAACAGGGAGGCACGTGAGCTATGTAAGCAAGCACACACGCCAGGGTGTGTGTGCTCATCAGTCACCATGTGAGGTGTGTGTAATTGGCAAACACACACCTTGGAACATGTTCCTGCACCTATAAAATGGCCATTTAATTTTGGTTTTATTAAGGAATGTAAATACTCTGTGCCAGCTTACAAAATTCTCCTTTTTATATATAAAATTGAAACACTGTTCTTTCATGCATTTAATATTGAAGTGTGTTAAAGTCTTTAAATACCTGTTTTAGTGCTTAAGTACTAGTTTGATGTGATACCTGAGCTTCTCTGTTGTCTTCATGCACTAATGATGCTGTTTGAGTGGGTGTGAGGAAATGTAACTGACTGCATCCTAGATTTCCCCATTGATTCCTATTCCTTGTGCTCCTCTCGGCTTCCCCACCTGTACTTAGAAACAATGCATTTCCCAGGGGAGCTGGAGTTCAAGCCTTATTCTTCACCCAGAAACACTGGCTACAGAGGCTATTACTCTTAAATAATAGTTCGATTCTGTGCACCAGCAGGGGGGTATTTTATGATGCTCTTTCAACTGTCTGACTGCTCTCCAGAAAATGTGTTGCGAAGGGATGGAAGAGTGCAAAGAATCAGTGTGATGTGGAAATAGGTTGTGCTCCTCACTGCAGTTATGGCTGTATCTACTTATACTACCTATAGAAGACTGACACCTCCTTATTGATCTATCAATATCTCCTTTGTGCGTCGTGCACAAGAGTGATGGGAACAAAGTGAAGCAGCTGTAATTGCTGTAGGCGCTGTAATTGAGGAATTAGGTGCAGTTCTGTCACTGCTTCTTGAGAAAACTGCTGATTAGCATTCACAGAGGACAAAATTCTTCCCTCTTCTATGACTGTGCAACCCTGCTGGGTCTGAAGAGATTTCAGAGTTATGGCTGAAAGGAAAGTCTTGTCTTTCCTCTTTTTGGGTTATTTTTATTTTTAACTTAATTTTATTTTTAGTGGACAGAGTAAGGAAAGGAACGAAGCTGCCACTGAAGGTCCTAGATCATGTCCAGGATTTGTACAAGACTTGTTTTGTAGAGAATAGGACTCTGTCCTGTCTTTGTTTTCCATGTGAAAATAGAGTATGTTTCACACAAGATGCCACATCACAAATAAAGAAAGTCTTTAAGCAGATGCATTTCCACAACAAAGGCATATTTTGATGTGATCTGCCAGCAAGGCTGTGACAGAACACAAATAATGTGAGCTCTTGGAAAAGGAAAAATATTAATTGGAACCATTAACCTTCTGAGACACTGAATATGTTTTGAAATAAATGCTTTTAATTAGTACTGTTCTAAGAGAAGAAAAGTTGTGGTTTGATTCAGAATCGCCAGAATTTGTGTACCTGGCGTGCCACCTGAAGTTTTGGGCTCGTAGAAAAATCCAAACTCATTATTCAAATGGCAGTCTGGTTTGTTTTGGTTTTTTGTTTTGCTTCTGTGGTAAGATTTCCATGGCTTTACGTTTTATTCATGTGGGTCGTATTTTCATAAAAATACTGATACAAAAGACCTTAACCTGGAACTCTTTCAGTCCATGCTCAAACTTTTACAACTATTTTCTTTTCCCATAAGCCGAAGATTGCGTTTGTTTCCACCACTGGAATCATTTATGTATAAGCTTTACTTTAAAGCCGAGCATATATTTGAATGTTTGTAGAACTGGAATTTTAGGAACTAGAAAAAGGTGACTAAATTCAATATCTGATTAGGCAGAAACGTACCATGAATACAAACTGGGCTGAAATGATTGTTGTTTTGGCAACTCTGAACCCCGAGGGTTTTAACATTGTCTGCTTACATACATTCAACATATTCATATAATATATTTAAGTAATAATTATTTTAATATAATCACTTGTTTTTTCTACTTTTCTCATGTAATAATGGCGTGAAAGAGCTACAGGTTTGCTGAAGGGAAAGACTGAGAAAAAACCCCTGTGGGATAAAAGAGCTTTCCCACCTCACCAGGGATGAGGGAGAGAGTGAGAAAGAAGCCAGGTACTTTCTCAGCCAGGTGGTCCTAGTGCCCTGAGATGATTACTTCCTTCACAAGTGTCATCTTTCTTAAGAAACTTATATGAGGCAAAGCTGTTTTTGTCAGGACACGTGTGTCCGAATGCTGCCTCGTACTGATAAAAACATAGTGGGTAGGGAAAACCCACTTAAAGTTCTGTCCTCATCCACAGTGTGATCTGTTCCAGAAAGGCTGGTAGGTGTAACTGTATTCACATCTTGATTCCATCATTTCAGCATCACCAACCCGTTCAGCTCTTGTTAAGTGAATGCTACCTTGAAGGAAAGAAACAGAAAAATGTGAGGGTCCTGAAGGTGAATTTGGTTTCTTTTCTCTCTCTGTGTTTCATTGGGATAAAATGAAACAAACACTATACATAATATCAAATACTGTTGTGGCAAAATGGATCGTTGCAATGTTCTCCCTTGTGGAGGAGCATAAAGGTAGTCCATTACTATTCTGTATTTTCCTTGGGCTTTTAATACTTGCTTCGACTGTGTTTCCCTTTCCTTTTAGGAGTAGCTGTTATACCTGATTCTCTGTTTCTTACTGTCACAATGTTAATGTGATAGTACATGATTTTGTTTCAATAGCCATCTTATTTATTCACATGAAATTATTACATTTTCTGTGCTTGCTTATCTGAAAATTACCTAAAGGATGCTAAATATCTGGATGCTCAGTCTCACTTAATTTCTTTAAGCATAAATACCTGTTATTCTCTAATTTCTTTGTTACTGAGAACTGGAAGAAGAAACACTGAACATTTTGAAAGTTTTGGGCACATGTTTTTAAATGACTTTTCAGTTCCCAAAACATGGGATCAGCAGATGGCAGTCAAACCAAAGTTCCATCTGTTGCTTGCACGGAGATTTCCAAATTCCATGCCTGTAGGAGAAAGTGGAAAGAGAGAGTGTGTGACAGAGTTGTGTCACAAGAGATATTCTTACACATTTGTAGATAGATGCAGCTTTGTCAGACCTTAGAAAAGAGGAGCTTTGATTTCTGTCTGTCTGGGATTTGCATGTGGTGTTTGCTTCAGGTCTTTGGACTCGGGAAGCTCTTGAATTTTTTTTTTTTTTATTTCATCTGTGGATGTTTTTAAAAGAGCAAACTGGTGATTAGGTTTTCTCACTTATGTTCTAGAAATCTGTCTACTTAAAAATATTTTCTTAGTCAAGATGTGTGAGGAAAGAGCTTTGATTTTATACCTGGACTGTCTGTCTCACTATGGAGTAATGGTTTTTTTATTGACCAGTTGATTTTTTAAAAAATCAAAAGTGTTTCTCTAATTCAAGGTGGTTAATGCTTATAAAGAAAAGAATATTTTTAAAATTTTTTACTTATAGCTTCCTTTTTTCTGTAGAATATTAGGTAAGTTGCTGAAGACTATTCAGTATTATATGATCTTTTTATTTACATCCTGTTCTAAATAGTTGTGACACTTGTACACCAGTACAGCTGTACTTAAATAGTTGATGGAGTAGTTTCCAAAGTTGCACCTTCCATATGACACAGTTATTCCAAGGCTTAGTTGCTGAAAGCATGAGAACTGAAAGGAGTTGCAGAGTTCAAAGTATCATTATGCATTTATTGTACTATTATTTTATTATATTTTCATGTTTTTTCACTTTACAATGTATCATTAAACTTCAATCTTTGCTTTTTCTCATGCATATTGCAAATTTTGTTCTCTGTTGTGTTCTCTCTGCTATTAGGGGCGGGGGGGAAAGCCCTAAACCAAAACAAGCCAGTGAAACAAAAAACCGTGTGGGAAAAACACTCAAAGGGTGTATCATGAGTCAGTATTTTCAGTTCACACTTCACATCTCCCTTTCCCCTAAAGGGATTAACACTGCCTATTAATTGAAGAGCACAGTTTATACTAAGCATTATTTAACATATACTGGTGGAATTACTGTACTTCCTGTTTTGTATTCACAATAATAGGTTTCTGAAGAGTTGCCTTTGTATAAATACCTCACTGACATTTCAGGCAAGTATATTCCTGTCTTGGAGTAAGCACGAAGAGTAATGTGCTGGAACACTGCTAAAGAAGGAAATCTCTTTGTGTTTCATAAATGATACCCCTAAAGCCGTTTAAAAATCC